>NC_069082.1:7949976-8296635 GCF_025698485.1 Gossypium arboreum | reverse complement strand
ATAGCCAATTTTGGCCCATGTTTATAAAACAAAATAAACCAAAAATGGGTGAAAATCCAAATGTTTATTAATAGTCCCTTTATACATTAAAATGGCCCAAATCAAACAATAGCCCAAAACCCAAATCTAACCTACCCTAGCCCAACTACACAAAACAATTTAGCAACCCTAGCCCTTCCGCTTCACCTCCTCACGAGCCAACCACTAGCCTCTCATGTGCCTGGCACCTCTCTGATACCTGCAAAAAAATTGAATCCAATGAAAGAGGGCAGCAAAAGAAACAAGCAGAAATGACAAAGAGAATAAAAGTAGAGGGTCGTTTAATCAACTTTAAAAAGCCAAGATACACCTTTGTAAATTTTTTACGCATACCATTAATAAAAAAAACAGAACAGAAGTTTCGAAAGGTGGATTTTTTTTACTATCTATTTTCGTTTTTTGCTTCTTTTATTTTTATTTTTTTTATTTCATAACTAAAATCTTTCAAAATAAAAAAAGGAAGAAATAAACTTACTTGAGTAGCCTCACGTCCTCCGTCGTCGTGGGTGTTTCACCGGCGCCGAGGGCCTCACAACCTTTTAAGGTTTGGCTAAAAGGACCAAAAGTCCTCTTTTATTCTTTTTTTGTCGCAAATAAGGGGCTAAACCTCTAGATCAGGTCAAAACGAGGCTAAAGGGACCGTTTTGCGTCTCCCCGACCACCGTCTACTGTGGAGGAACGGCGGTCCGACGATGATGGGTATATTACCCTAGCCAAATGGGGAAATTAGAAGAGGGAGAGAGAGCAAGAAAGGCTCTCTACCTTTTTTTGAAGAAAATGAAGCTGAAATGGAAAGAAAAATAAAAAAAATTGACTTTAATAGCCATGCAAAACGCTGCCATTTTGCACACACCCCCCATGCCTCAAAACGACGTCGTTTAGGGGGGAACTCGCTACCCGGCCGGATTGGAAGGGGGACCCGCGTGTTTTGTGGCCCAAATGGGCTATTTGCGGTTATGGTCCCTCCTTCTTTCCTGCACCAATAGATTAAGTCCCATTTTGTTTTTTTTTTCCTTTTTTAATCTCGCCTTATTATTTCATTTTATTTTCGATTCGATCCCTCACCTGGATGGTTGAAACGCAGCGCATTGGACTTGGGATATTATCCCATTTCGTCCTTACAACTTCGGGCGCGTTTTGATTTAGTCGTTGGCAGCTTTCTGTCATTTATAATTTATACCTTTTCTTTTACTTCGATTTTAATTTAATCATTTCCCCCTTTTATTTCAAACTGTTTTATTATATTTTATTATATGTCCTATTTACAATTTATTTAGATACTATATTTTATTTAGCTTCAAATTTTATATGATACTTGTAAATGTGTCATTTGTTTTTTTTTAAAAACTGTTTTATTGTTGTTTATTCAAGTTTTACATAACAATCTTTTTAAGTATACACGTATGTTATTTACTTTATTTTTACTTTTATAGACTGTTTATTTCTTTTACATTTCTTTATTTTGTATGTCTTTCACATGATATTTTTAATTTGTTCTTATTGATCAATTATGAATACTTTATACCATTTTATCTTATGTTAAAATATTATTCATAAACATTATTATAAATTGTTATATTTTTACTTTATAGTACTAATTTCTATTTTAAAATCGTTTCATGTATTATTTATTTAAAGCTATTTAGTACTTTAAATTGTTTTACATGCCTTTCAAAATTCTATTTATTTATTTTAAACATTCTATTTATTATTCATTATATGTTTTTTTACCCATTTTGTACTTTTATGTACATATATGTGCATTATTTGTTCTAAAATTTATATTTATATATATATATATATATCATCCTTTTTAAAATTGTTTTATGCATCATTGATTTTAGAAAAAATTCATTTTTTACTTTATTTATTTCTAAACTTATTTATTATCATTTTAAATAGCTTTTACGTTTTATTTATTTTGATTAGCTTTATACTGTTTTTTATTTTAATTTGTTATCTATGTTTTTATTATTCCTCGATTGCTAATGTTAGTATGTAAATAATGTATGTTGAATCATTATTGTCATTGTATCTACCATAATATGTTCACTTGTATTTTCACATTATCGTCGTACATTTGCGTGATGCTATTCATGTATTATCGTTCATATTCATTATTATATTGTATTTCATATCATTGCTTCATGAATTAAACCCCAATACATTTATCCAATAAATCGCTTTATTTTAACCTAAACAAATAACATACGTCGTTCAAATGTCGTATTCGCTACTATTTAAAAACAAAATTTCAAAATAAGGCAATGTTTTGCGTTTTGGAATATCGAAGAATTGTGCCCTAACTTACGGGGTTTCGGTTCTCTCGTTAATCCTAAATAGCTAAATATCCTTTTAAGTTTTAAAATACATGGAATTCAAATTTAAATTTAAATTAAAGACGACCTTGCGCTCGGGAATTCATGTATTGTGTTCTAACTTACGGGATGTGATACTCCGATATCTCTAGATAAGGAAACCTTCAACAATCGTTTTGAGCTAATTCAAGAATTTTAAAATCTATGTTAATAAAAAGGATCATATTTCAAACTCATTCTCGATTTTCAATTTTCGACATTAAGACACTAACTAATTAATTCGGTACCAATTTTTGGGCGTGTCGAGGGTGCTAATTCTTCCTCGCACGTAACCGACTCCTGAACTTGTTCTCTTGAATTTCGTAGACCAAAATGTCGTTTTAATAAACTAAAATTGTTTTATTAAAACAAAGGTGATCCGATCACACTAAATAAAGATCGGTGGCGACTCACGTTTTAATTTTCGTTTTCAAACAAACTAAGTGCCCGTTTTCAAAAAAATGGTTTCCACAATATGCAAAATCTGATCGGTGAAGTTAAGAAAATGGAGACCATGGGAAATCTTCTAATCCTTTTTACAGCTTCTTTATGCCTCTTCCTTTTCGTTGCTTGACTCAATGTTTTCTACAAGTATTGGTGGATACCTCATCGGGTACAGTTCATCATGAATTCACAAGGAATCAGAGGACCTCCTTATGAATTTATCCACGGAAACAACAAAGAAGCTGCCCAAATGCTCATGGAAGCATCTACCAAACCTATGGCCTTGACACACGATATATTTCCCAGAGTCATGCCTCATGTTTACTCCTGGATCAACAAATACGGTGAGAATATGTTTTTTTTTCTTTTTTGGGTTGTATTTTCTGATTAACCTCCACTTTCCATGAAGAGAAATCATTTTCTTTCAGTGAAGACTTATCTTAGTTGGAATGGAATTCGAGCTCAACTGCTAATTACAGACCCAGAACTGGTCAAAGAGGTCCTTAAAAACAGTGACAGAATATGATTCCAGCAGTAGTTGCTAGCGTTGAAACCATGCTTGAGAAATGGAAAAGTAAGGAGGGCAAAGAGATGGAAGTTTTCTAAGAGTTCAGATTATTGACTTCAGAAGTGATATCCAGAACCGCCTTTGGTAGCAGTTACTTGGAAGGGGAGAAGATTTTTGACATGTTGTGATGTTGATGAAGTTGACAATAATTTCATGCAGAAATATTTATAAAGCAAAGATTCCCATATCAGGTAACTTCATCAAATCTTTACTTTGTTAATCAACATACTGCAGCTGCCAATGGGTTGATTTAATCTGGTTGTCCTTTTCAGCAAGTTTTGGAAATCTGCTGATGAAATTGAATCAGATAAAATTGCCAAAATGATACGTGATTCTGTGATGAAGATTGTTAAAAAAAGGGATGACAAAGTAGTGACCGGAGAAGCTGATAACTTCGGTCGTGATTTTCTGGGATTACTTGTAAATGTTTATCATGAGGCGGACGAGAAAAATAGGCTTTCGATACAAGATTTGGTAGATGAGTGTAAAACTTTCTATTTTTCTGGGCAAGAAACAGTCAATTCCTTGCTTGCATGGGCAACCGTGCTTTTAGCAATACACTCCGATTGGCAAGATAAAGCAAGAGCAGAGGTGATTGAGGTCTTTGATACTCAAAACTCAGATTCTGAAGGGATCGCCAAATTAAATACGGTAAGCAAACTATACAAATTCGAAGCTTGAAAACTAACAGTGATCATTTATATTGCCTTTTGGATTTCTTTTTCTCCAAAAGATTACCATGATTATCAATGTAACTTTACGGCTCTATTATCCTATAAGTGGCGTGATAAGAAAAGTAGGAAGAGAAGTCTAATTAGGAACACTTGTCCTGCCTACTCATTCAGAGGTCGACATGCGAATCATAGCACTTCACCATGATCCTGACTTATGGGAGATGATGTTGATCTTTTCAAACCAGAGAGGTTTGATAAAGGGATAGCCGAAGCTACTAAGTACAATGCAGCTGCATTTATGCCCTTTGGATTGGGACCTCGATCTTGCGTAGGCATGAGCTTTACAATCATTCAAGCGAAAACTGCACTTTCCATGATTCTGCAACGCTACACTATCAATCTCTCCCCTAGCTACGTTCATGCACCTTTACAACGACTTACACTCAGGCCACAACATGGGATTCAGTTGTTGTTTCATTCACTACATTATGATACTTAAAATTCTAGGCCGTTGGTCTCCAATATAGTAATATATAATAAAATGTGGATGATACAGTATTTTGCAACCATATGATGATATATGGTTTGGGGATTTCATGTTTTGGTAACAAGATTATATGCTTTTTTTTTTTTTTTTGATATTGTTAAAGGTTAAAAAGGTATTACAGCAAACATCGCCACCACAGGAATCAACAACAAAATAGTCCACCAAAGAGAAATCAATTCAAACTACCCCAAAAAGCTGGAATGGCAGCAGCAAATCCAGTCAGCTCCCTGAACATCATACAGCAACAAGAACATCACAACCCAATCATATACATGCCATGAAGACATTGGACTCCACGTTTTGCTAATGTATCAGCAAAGCAGTTAGATTCTCTTTACACATTCACATAGGAGACATTATGGGATCTCATCACACAGCTTGGAATATGACCCATCCAGCATTTGAGAAACAGTGAAGATGCCAAGTCCAGGAGCTCCAAACAATGCCTCAGGTGGTCGATCCTATTATTAGGTGTCTTTCTTCCATTACTACTGCAGTAGTGAAGTTTTTATTCCACTTGGTTCCCTTCTTCCAGAGTTTCTGCTTGAAACACTCAGTCCTAGAGCCGGCCATTACATTGCTTGTTTAGCTTTCATCGAAGGCTCGAAGCTCATTAGACCAGAAACACTGTTCCTTTGCCTGTGTATCTTTGACATATTCTCTCAAGGAAGAGCTACTTATAACAAGGCTCCATCTTTTTGAGTTGCAGGGCAAAAGTCCGTTCTCCATGAAAAACTACCCATTTCCACTAAAGCACACCACCTTTCGCCATCCCATCCGCAAAAAAACCTGAAATGATAGACCAGAAACTCCCTCAAGACAGCATAGCGAAGCCACTTTCTCGCTAATCCCCTCCACTCAAGCAAAGCCATTTCATATTTCAAAATCTACAATTGCCATACAAAATCTACAAATTAAAATGCAAAAGTAATACAGAAAAATACACAGCCAAAGCTCCAAAATGCAAGAAAGTCCATTTAAAATACGAGCGAAATTTGGATTCCACCTTTTAAGTCTTCAGCCTGGCACGATTCATTTTTAATTTTGTAATATAATATATTACAAAATATGAATTGTCAACCTTAAAATTTATTGCTAAATGTTGTATTACCTTTACTACAATTTTATTGTAACCAAAAAAAAATCGTTGCGAGGTATATACTGCAACAACTTTTTTCGTTTTAAAATATAAAATTTTAATGTTGTATACCTCGTTTGTATAAAATATGTACGACTTTGTAAATTAAATAATGGTTTTAATTATATATATTCCAACAACTTTTTCATTTTAAAATATATTTTTTAACGATATAATTTATTTATCTAAAAATATTTTAATTATAATAAAATTTGTTACAATATTTTTAACATAGCGATAATAGTTACAAATACTATTACGTAACAATAATATATTAGTTGCAAAATAAAATTTGCAACAATGTAAAATTAAAATGCAAAGGTTTTTTACGTAACAATAATAATATTTATTACCAAATATTATTTTGTAAGGATATTTTATTTAGTTGTGTATTTCATTGCTAAAAAATATTTTAACAACCATTAAACGTGGTTGTCAAATCATTTACATAACAATTATACTATTGGTTGCTAAATATTATTCTGCAATGATGTTTTAATTGGCTATGTATTATATTGCGCAACAACTATAAAAATTTATTTTAACAACCATAAAACGTGGTTGCCAAATACTTTACGTAACAACAACAATAATAATATGGTTTTTTATGCTTTTACATAACAATTTTTTACTTAGTTGTGAAATATTAATTTACAATGACATAATATTTGGATACGTCTTATATTACACGACATTTAATCATTGTGCAAAATTAATTTTAACAACCATAATATTTTGTTGCAAAAATTTTATACGTAATCATATTATTATGTTCGTTGAAATTTATTTTGCACCAAAATATTATCTAATTGATAATAAAAAGAAGTAATTAAAAATATTAAGGAAACTAATTATTTGTTTAAAAATAATATTACCAAAATTTTAAGCTTGTTTAGAGCCCAGGCTAAAAAATAAGCTTAATTTTTCTCTCATACTTAGCTCGAATAAAAATGCTAAACCCAATTTGATTCGCTCCTATTATAAAAAGAAGATAAAATTCTAAAAAAAAAAAGTTATTAACACCACTTGAACCAAAACATATCTCGTCAGTCGTCAAGAGAAAAGGTTATTTTAATTTTTGTTTATAGAAAACCATCCTGTTCATTGAGGGCCCTAGTAGCAGGTATTGAATAATAACTAGAATTCAAATCCTGCAGGCTTCCCATTTCTCTGTGTAGAAATGGCTGTAATTTTCAAAGAAAAATATACTAAATAAATGGGACAAAATGACATGAACCTTGAAGAGGGACAAGTGTAGTCTCATGATACGAAAAGTGTTGACTGTCACCTTGCAAAACCCAGATTACCGTCACACTGCAAAATCTGATCGGTGAAGATAAGAAAATGGAGACCATGGGAAATCTTCTAATCCTTTTTACAGCTTCTTTATGCCTGTACCTTTTCATAGCTTTGCTCAATGTTTTCTACAAGTATTGGTGGATTCCTCATCGGGTACAGCGCATCTTGAATTCACAAGGAACCAGAGGACCTCCTTATGAATTTATCCACGGAAACAACAAAGAAGCTGCCCAAATGCTCATGGAAGCATCTACCAAACCTATGGCGTTGACACACGATATATTTCCCAGAGTCATGCCTCATGTTTACTCCTGGATCAACAAATATGGTGAGAATATGTTTTTTTTTTTGGGGTAGTATTTTTTGATTAACCTCCACTTTCCATGAAGAGAAATCATTTTCTTTCAGGGAAGACTTATCTTAGTTGGAATGGAATTCGAGCACAACTGCTAATTACAGACCCAGAACGGGTCAAAGAGGTCCTTAAAAACAGTGAAAAGGCTTTTCCAAAGCCAAAGCGCTCATATTTCATCGACAAGCTAATAGGCGACGGGCTTGCTTCAACCGAAAGTGAGAAATGGGCAAGGCAAAGGAAACTGGCCAATTATGCCTTTCATGGGGAGAGCTTAAAAGTAAATCATCTGTACCTTCTAATCTAATTATTGTAGTGGGATATTTACAAACTTGATAATTTTTTGCAGAATATGATTCCAGCAGTAGTTGCTAGCGTTGAAACCATGCTTGAGAAATGGAAAAGTAAGGAGGGCAAAGAGATAGAGGTGTTCCAAGAGTTCAGATTATTGACTTCAGAAGTGATATCCAGAACCGCCTTTGGTAGCAGTTACTTGGAAGGTGAGAAGATTTTTGACATGTTGATGAAGTTGTCAGTAATTACAGGCAGAAATATTTTTAAAGCAAAGATTCCCATCATCAGGTAACTTCATCAAATCTTTACTTTGTTAATCAACATACTGCAGCTGCCAATGCGTTGATTTAATCTGGTTGTCCTTTTCAGCAAGTTTTGGAAATCTGCTGATGAAATTGAATCAGAAAGAATTGCCAAAATGATACATGATTCTGTGATGAGCATTGTTAAAAAAAGGGAAGAGAGGGTAGTGACCGGAGAAGCTGATAATTTCGGCTGTGATTTTCTAGGATTACTTGTAAATGCTTATCATGAGGCGGACGAGAAAAACAGACTTTCGATACAAGATTTGGTAGATGAGTGTAAAACTTTTTATTTTGGTGGGCAAGAAACAGTCAATTCCTTGCTTGCATGGGCAACCCTGCTTTTAGCAATACACACCGATTGGCAAGACAGAGCAAGAGCAGAGGTGATTGAGGTCTTTGGTAATCAAAACCCAAATTTTGAAGGGATGGCCAAATTAAAAACGGTAAGCAAACTATACAAATTCAGAAGCTTGAAACTAACAGTGATCATTTATATTGCCTTTTGGATTTCTTTTTCTCCAACAGATTACCATGATTATCAATGAAACTTTACGGCTCTATCCTCCTGTAAATGGCGTGATAAGAAAAGTAGGAAAAGAAGTCCGATTAGGAAAACTTGTCCTGCCTACTCATTTAGAGGTCGACATGCGAATCATAGCACTTCACCATGACCCTGACTTATGGGAAGATGATGTTAATCTTTTCAAACCAGAGAGGTTTGCTGAAGGGATAGCGAAAGCTACTAAGTACAATGCAGCTGCATTTATGCCTTTTGGATTGGGACCTCGATCTTGCGTTGGCATGAGCTTTGCAATCACTGAAGCAAAAATTGCACTTTCCATGATTCTGCAATGCTACACTGTCATCGTCTCCCCTACCTATGTTCACGCACCTGCACAACGTCTTACACTCAAGCCACAACATGGGATTCAGTTGTTGTTTCATTCACTAAATTATGATATTTAAAATTCTAGGTTGTTGGTCTCCAATATAGTAATATATAATAAAATGCGGATGATACTGTATTTTGCAACCATATGATGATATATGGTTTGGGGATTTCATGTTTTGGTAACAAGATTATATGCTTCTTTTTTTTTTTTTTATATTGTTAAAGGTTAAGAAGGTATTACAGCAAACATCGCCACCATAGGAGCAGGCTCTACAGTCCTGTGAATAACATAATCAACAACAAAATAGTCCACCAAAGAGAAATCAATTCAAACTACCCTAAAAAGTGGAACAATGACAGACAAATCCAAATCGACTCCACGAACATCATACAGCAACACAGCAACAAGAACATCACAACCCAGTCATATACACGCCATGAAGACATTGGACTCCACATTTTGCTTAAGTATCTGCGAAGCAGTTAGATTCTATACGCATTCACATAGGAGACATTATGGGACCTCATCACACAGCTAGGAATAAGACCCATCCAGCATTTGAAAAACAGTGAAGATGTCAAGTCCAGGAGCTCCAAACAACGCCTCAGCCGGTGGATCCTATAATTATGTGTCTTTCTTCCATTACTACTGCAGTAGTGAAGTTTTTATTCCACTTGGTTCCCTTCTTCCAGAGTTTCTGCTTCAAACACTCGCTCCCTCGTGCCGGCCATTACATTGTTTGTTTTCATTTTAAATTTTATAATATAACATATTCAAAAATATGAATTGTCAACATTAAAATTTATTGTTAAACGTTGTATTACCATTGCTAAAATTTTATTGTAACAAAAAAAAAAAATCATTGCGAAGTCATCGTGTATACCTTCTTTGTATAAAATATGTAGAACGATTTTACAAATTGAAAAGTCGTTTTAATATATATTGCAACAATTTTTTTGTTTTAATATATAATTTTTTTGTAACGATGTAATATTTTAATCTAAAAGTGTTTTAGTTATAATAAAATTTGTTACAATATTTTTAACACAATGATAATAGTACGTAACAATAATATATTAGTTGTAAAATAAAATTTGTAACAATGTAAAATTAAATTGCTAAGTTTTTTACATATTGATTACCAAATATTATTTTGTAAGGATATTTTATTTGGTAATGATTATATTTCATTGCCAAAAAATATTTTAACAACCATTAAACGAGGTTGTCAAATCATTTACGTAACCATAATACTATTGGTTGCTAAATATTATTCTGCAATGATGTTTTAATTTGTTGTGTACTAATTACGCAACAACTATAAAATTTATTTAAACAACTATAAAATGTAGTTGTCAAATACTTTACGCAACAACAATAACAATAATATAGTTGTTAATGCATTTACATAACAATTTTTACTTAGTTGTGAAATATTAATTTACAATGACATAATATTTGGTTACGTCTTATATTACACGATATTTAAATATTATGCAAAGTTAATTTTAACAACCATAAATAATAATATTTTGTGGCAAAATTTTTATATGTAACCATATTATTATGTTCGTTAAAATTGATTTTGCACCAAAATATTATCTAATTGATAATAAAAGAAATATTACAAATATTAAAGAAACTAGTTATTTGTTTAAAACAATATTACCAAAATTTTAAGTTCGTTTGTTAGAGTCCGGCCTGAAAAATGGGCTTAAATTTTTTCCCAAACCCAACTTAGATAAAAATGCTAAACCTAGTCTGACCTCCTCATATTAATTTTTTTATATAATTTTTAAAAATATATATAATACATAAAAATACTAAAAATATTAAAATAAATGTTTCTCAACAAATTGAAAATAAATTAAAAAACAATATGTATACTTAAATAATACTAAAATAGGTGCAACTTAACAAGTAAATGTCTTTAAAATAGTAACAAAATTAATAATAAAACAACAGTTATACAATACTCAAATAATAACAACATAATAGTGAAATGATAGCAAAATAGTGAGGAAAAAAAAAAGAAGAAAAAGCATCAAAACAGGAAAAAAAATAACAGTTTTTTTTCCTTTTTGAATATTCAGGTGGGGCCGGGCTCAAGCAAAAAAAACTTTAGCTGAGGCTCGGCCCTTTTTCTAAATGGGGCTTATTTTTTTGCCTAAACACATTTTTCAAGTTTAATTTTTACCTAAACCCTTTCACTTTTTAGATGAGTCATCCGACCTGACCCATAGACAGGTCTAATTTAATTGCAATTAAATTAAAATAAAAATCTAACAAAATTAAATAGATATATATAATAATCTAATAAAAATAATTTTGAAACTAAAATTGAAATAACCCATAAAATTTAAAGTCTAAAATTAAAATTTTATATGTACTGTATGGTAATAAATACATAATTAAAGTTTAGATATATTCTCCTTTTCACTTTTAACAATCTTTTCAGGTGAATTGTAGTGGAGAAGGTAAAACACATTTCAAGAAAAAAAAAATCACATTACTTTTCCATTAATTTTAAATCCATTCGGGTGATTAATCAAAATCTTTTTAAAAAATTCTCTATCAACCACAACTCGTCTTCTCAAAAGAGGGTTAGAAAAATTCAATTTAATTTGAAAATTTTAATAAAATATTCAAATTTTAAATTAAACAGTTCGAGTTATTCGTGTTAATCGAGTTATTCGGATTAACTCGAATAAAAAATTAAAATTTTCGATTTAACTCGAATATGAATTATACAATTCGAGCTATCTAAAAATCTAAATAAAAAAAGATAAAACTACGTTGTTTTGATAAATATTCAGATTTTCTAAAGTTGAAACCAAAACCATTTAAGTTAAAAAACAAAACAATTATATTGCTTATATAGTTATATAATCTTGTATTTCGTCTACTAGTTAAATAATCGATCCATATAAACACAATATTGAGTATAAATAATAGGATTTGTTAACTCAAATCAACTTGACTCGAAATTTTTTGACTCGATTCAATTCGAAAAATTTTCAAATTGAGTTCAGTTGCTAAAATAGGATTCGTCAGCTCAACTAACTCGAATTTTTTTACTCGACCGAATATTCACCCCTATATCTAAACTATAACAGTTAATGGAAACTCGTTAAGTCATAAAAGAATTCAAGTAAATGTTTTAAACTTGAGTTTTATTAATACAAAAATGATTTTAAAAGCTATTTTAAATTATAAAATTTATTTAGTATAAATTAAAATTGAATACAAAATATAATTAGATTGTTTGGTAAAATATAATTTTAAAAAATTTAAAAATAGAGTACTTGAAGGGTTTAAAAAGATAAAATAAAAATAATTGAAACAAATTCTACATTAAGATATAAAGTGGGGTATATGAATCATCAAACTTGCTTAAAAAATAAATTATTAGAAATATTAATTTTCAGTTGATTTAATTTTTTAATTGGTTATCAAACAAGCCCTGGTTAATGTTCAAGTGTCATTTATGTCAAAAAGTTTAAGTAATAGCAACATAAACATTTATTTTATAAGCCCTCAATATTTTCAAAAAAAATTCAATTAAACTCTTGAATGTTAAAATTTCAATCAATTAAGTTCTTTGATAGTTAAAGTTAACAGTCAATTGTTATAGTTAAAATTTCAATCAATTAAGGCATGGTATAGCGTTTGTTTATCTCATCCTTTAATCATGTGGTTAAGGGTTCAGTCCCTACTCATGGGAATAGAGTACATTTCATGATCAATCATTTACCTATTTGGAGAGCACTCATGGTGAGGAGATTAACCACTGTTGTTGTTGATGGATTCTCTGATTATGACAAATAAAAAATAACATCTGCCTTTAAAAAAAATTAACAACTGCAATTTTTTTTTTGGATTATTTTTGCCACATCCCATGCTAAGATCCCATGTTAAGATTGTGCCACGTGGTGAAAAATTATTTTAATTTTTATTAAAAATCATATAAAAATTATACAAGAATTACAAAAATACATAAAATTAGAAAAAATATATAAAAAAATATCTATTGTGAAAACATAAAATTATAGAAATATAATTGCTCCCCCAAATTCCATGTTTCCTCTAACTCATCTAACTGGATTCTCCCTTAGAATCAACTTAATTCGATTGTGAAAATCTCCATCCGATATTCAGCAATTTGCACAAATGGTTGATAATTTTTTTTTTTAAAAAAGTGAAAAGAAAACCCAATTCTATGGAATTGGTTTATTTTCTATGCATGTGGATCACCAATTGAACAAGCATAGACGACAAGGTGGACTCGTGAAAAGAAAACAGTTGTTGTATCATTGTTGTTTCCATATTCTCGCCTACCCAAAGCAGAAATAAAGGGTGAATTTGGCATATTCGCACCATTTCTACCTCCTTTCTCCCTCTATATAAACCTCTTCCCACCCAAGCTGCCATTGCCAAAACCCATCAACTTCACCTCTATTCTTCTTACTTGAGACCTATATTTAGTCTTGAAATTTGACTGTGAAAATGGGTTTCACATTTGCATATCGACTTATCTTAGTCGTGGCAGTTGCTTCCGTGTTGGGAATAAGCCTGGCCAATAAAGACTGGGGCTCCCCTAATTCCAACTACACTGGTTGGGGTTGGGGTTGGGGTTGGGGCTGGGGCTCCTCGAAGTCTAACCACACTGGTCAAGGCTTTAATAACCATCCCTTGAATGAAACTCAAGGACCCAAAAAGATCATTGTTGGTGGATCAGAAAACTGGCATTTCGGCTTCAACTACTCCGAATGGGCATTCAACAATGCACCATTTTACTTCAACGATACTCTAGGTGAGTCCATAATATTACATTTTACAAACCAAAGAAATGGGAAGCTACCATGTTTTTATATTTATTTGTTGAAATAAATGATGTTTTGAATTGGTTTGCGTAGTGTTCAAGTACGATCCACCAAGCAACACCACATTCCCTCACAGCGTTTACTTGTTCTCTGACCGATGGAGCTACTTGAATTGCGACTTAAAGAGAGCGAAGATGGTGGCAAATGCAACCCAAGGCGGTGGCGAAGGATTCGAGTTTGTGCTGAAGAGGTGGACACCCTATTACTTTGCTTGCGGTGAACGTAATGGTTTCCATTGTAAGGTCGGAGGCATGAGGTTCATGGTAATGCCACTCTTTCGTTGGCATTACTAGAATACTTGGGAGATGATCACAAATTAAGGAATATCGACATCCAATATAACAAAGATATTTAGATTTTGATGACAAAATTAATGTGTAATGGTTTCTTAAAATGATGAATAAATTAACTTTCTTCTTATTATTATTATTTTATAACAATATCGTTACAGTTTTTTTTTTCTACACAATGTTTAGAATTATTTATAGTCTCTTTCCAAACTATAAATTGGAGCATAATAAACTTTAACACACTTAAACACACATCCTCCTGCATTAACAATAATATTCATACCAATTGAGCTAAAACTCAATCCACTTCAAAAGAAAAAAATACATCTTTAATTTCTCGACCTTTACTTAGTTAACTCGTTTAAAAGACATTAAATCTTCTTTAATTCTACACTGATCTGTAAGTTTGAACATCCATTTGCCATGTTAATGTTAAGTGATATATATATATATATATATATATACACGTGGCTTATAGGGATAGAAAGCCTTTAAGAAAGAAAATTTTATGCCCTTCAACTTAATTCACACTCAATGAAGTTGTTATCATTAATTCAAAAAATCAATTAAATCTCTTAATTGTTGGTTTTCATCTTTGATCTTATTGACGATTAAAATTAGCTAATTCGATAGCGGCGTTTACCTAATTCATATTTAATTTTCTATTTTTCTAATAAAAATTTATTAAAAATTATAAACACAGTATCAAATTTACCTTCAATGTTTATATTTTTATTAATTTAGTCCTTATTCTTGTTTAAACTAAATTTAATCATTAATCTTTTAAAAAGAGTCAAAACGCTTTTTTTAAAGAAGACGTTGACTAAAACATTAATTTTTAATGATAGTGTGACAACTCGCATTACATTTTGTATTTAATGTTGACATGGCATGATTTGTCTTCTATATTCGTCAATAAATAATTTAAAAATTATAAAAATATTAAATAAAACTCAAAATTTAAGAAATTATAAAAAATCATAAAAATAAAAAGAATAGCATGAAATACATTTGGATTGCCACTTAAGCTACTGTGTTTAAATTTTTAATATTTTAATTAGTATTTTCATTGTTTTTGTTAAAAATAATAACAACTCCATTCTTTTTGAAAAGTTGATTAACAGCTGTGAATCTAGCCCTGCCAGTCCTCCTAAAATGTAAATTTACTATTTAAAAATTTTAAACTAGTAAAGGTAAAATTACACTTTGATCCTTTAAAATTATAAAAATTTCAATTTAATCCTTTAAAAATTATAAAGATATAAACTATAAAAAATTAAAATTTCATCCGACCCCCTACAAAATTATTTTGACTTCGTCTCCTATTGATTAAATTCATTTTTCTTAAGTTAAGGGCTAAATTTAACTCAAAAAATTTAACTCGCAATTCGAGGAGGAGTCGCTATATAAGCTAAGGTGGAGGTGCAACAAAGGGTATTGGGTTCATACAATGCATTGGGTTTAAAAAATGTATTTTTCAAGTTTTTATAATTTTGTATGATTTTATATTTTTTTATAAAAAAAATTCTGGAGTTACCATTAGGTTGATTTTAATAATCAACAAGATTAATAACGGAAACCGATAAATGTAAGAGTTAGTAGTAAAAGTTGAATGTGTGCAAGGGGCTTAATTATATTTTTAATTATTTTTGGTTTAATGGCTTTTTAGAGGGATGAGTGGGAATTTCTATTTATTCAATCAAAGTAGAGTAGATGAACTAAACAAACATGGCGTAATGAAGTCCCAAAGCTTTAGAGAGTGCAAGATTAAGGTAGCCTACTTCAACTTGCTAAGATCATGGAACCTAAAAGTTACTATTCCTCCTGGCTTATACTTGAATGTTTTTGAATTGCCTTCTAACCATAGTTTGAAAATGAAAATGACAATCAACAGGTAAAGCTGTCATTATTACATCACATAAACGTATGACTAACTATGTCCTGTCAACCCCAGATCAAGGTATGGGACTTTTCACATTTTGTTATGGTAGTGGAGAAGATGTAACACAATCCAAGAACTAAAACTGAACTGAATGATCAAAAGCAATTTACAAAATTCCCCACCTACCCCCATTAGCCAACGGCGGCACCTCGGCTCACCCACCATCACAATCATATAATTTTTCACACTACTTTTAAACTTTAACTGTTAATGGAAATACAAGGAAATGGTAAACACATTTCAATGCTCTCTGACCAATAACTTTTAAAACCCAAGAAAAACCAACGCCAACCCATACAATTTCCAAACCCAAGCAAAATCAACATTTAAAATGGGTTTAGTTTCAGAATCTTTTAAGGCAGTTTGGAGTTTGGTATCAATATGAGAAAAAAAAAAGATATTTAAGTATCAATGTGGAAAACAGGTATAATTTGAAGGCTAAAATGCGAATAAAGCCAAATATTCACATATCATTGCTGTTTTCATTTTCTCGCCTACCCAAAGCGGAAAAAAAGGTCAATTTGGCAGATTTGCACCATTTTCCACATCCTTTCTCCCCTTTATATAAACCTCTTCCCCAACATGCCATTGCCAAAAACCATCAACTTCAGCTCCATTTCTTTTAGCTGAATCTTATATTGAGTCTTGAAATTTGACTGTGAAAATGGGTTTCACGTTTGCATATCGACTTATCTTAGTCGTGGCAGTTGCTTCCGTGTTGGGAATAAGCCTGGCCAATAAAGACTGGGGCTCCCCTAACTCCAACTATACTGGCTGGGGTTGGGGTTGGGGTTGGGGCTCCTCTAAGTCTAACCACACTGGTCAGGGCTTTAATAACCATCCCTTGAATGAAACTCAAGGATCCAAAAAGATCATTGTTGGTGGATCAGAAAACTGGCATTTTGGCTTCAACTACTCCAATTGGGCAGTCAACAATGCACCCTTTTACTTCAACGATACTCTAGGTGAGTCCTTAATATTACATTTTACAAACCAAAGAAATGGGAAGCTACCTAGTTTTTATATTTATTTGTTGAAATAAATTGTGTTTTGAATTGGTTTGCGTAGTGTTCAAGTACGATCCACCAAGCAATGCCACATTCCCTCACAGCGTTTACTTGTTTCCCGACCGATGGAGCTACTTGAATTGCGACTTAAAGAGAGCAAAGATGGTGGCAAACACAACCGAAGGCGGTGGCGATGGGTTCGAGTTTGTGCTGAAGAGGTGGACACCCTATTACTTTGCTTGTGGTGAACGTAATGGCTTCCATTGTAAGGTCGGCAGCATGAGGTTCATGGTGATGCCACTCTTTCGTTGGCATTACTAAACTCTTGGAGATTATCTCAGAGAAAGATCGACATTCAACATAACTCACATACATATACGGTTTTATTTCACTTTGTTGACAAAATTAATGTGTGATTCTTTCTTAATATGGTTGAGAAGCTACTAGTTTGGTTTATTTTATGTTGTAATGATGCAAAATAAGACATGTTATAATTGCATTTAAAAATTATATTGATAAATAAATTAACCTTTCTTAATTTGTTTCAAAGAAAGAAGTGTAATAAGTGTAATAAGTGAAGTCTCTTAAATTTTATACTCTACTCATTTAAAAGTAAATCCGTAATATTTAGAAATTTGTTTAATATCATATATTATTAGAGTTAATACATTAATAATCAAATATTTAAGTTTTTATAGGTGAATGAATCACAAATGAAGTGACAAAAGATTTGCATTCAAATAATCAATTAACACCAATCTCGAGTTCAATCTTGAACAACATTAACCCCTACAAAAAAAAAAAATTTGGATACCAATAAGAAGTTGATCACTCATTGACATACAGCAGCATAGCAAAAAGGGCGGGAGCGGCCTTGGCCCCCTTTGACTAGATGGATTATTTGTTATTTTAGTACTTTCTAAATGTAAATGGTTAAATTTATTTTTTTAACTTATTTTAAATAAAAGAAATGTAATTATGGCCCTTTCAAAGTTTAAAAAATATAATTTAAATCATTTTAGTGTAAATATTTTAACTTTGACCCCAATTTTTTGGTTTTATCTTTACTCCCATCACATAATTCCCCTGTTGATATGCTCATAGATAAAGACACGCGATAAGGATGAAGTTAAAAAATTTTTTTAGAGAAGTCGAAATTAAATTGTAATTTTTACGATAATAAAAATATAATTTTACTATTTTAATAGCCTATATCTTTATAATTTTTAAAGAATTAAATTAAATTTTTATTATTTTAAAAATTAAAATATAATTTTAACTTTACTCATTTAAAATTTATTTTTAAAAGTGAGGTAACCTGCCAACCCCTTCCATTAGCATATTATATACTCCTTCGCAAAGAACTTGATAGTGGCGAAGTCAGAGTGTTGAGTGTAGACAAAGGCCTTGTCTGTTTTGATTAAATGAAAAAAAAAAATCCTTTAAATCCTCACAAAATAGAAATCATTTAACTTAATCCTTTTAGCTCTTGAATGAAATAAAAGATTACAAAAGAGACGAGGCTACGGCTTATTGAGGAAAAAGAAAAAGACAATCAATCGAAATGTACAGCAAAGCTGTCATTGTTACATCACATAAACGTATAAGTAGGTGTGTCGTGTCAGCGTGAGATCAATGCATAGATATTCCCTTTGACTTTTCCCAATCAGTTTCAGGTCAACTGGTAAACTTGTAGTGGAGAAGATAAAAACACATTTCAAGAACCCAGAAAAACGAAACATTGCTTTCGTATTATTTTATATACAAACGAATTATGTTGATCCCTTCTGAGAGTGTTAATCGAAGGCATTTTAGAAAATTCTCCACCAACTCCCATTGGGAAGAAGAAGAGTGAATTGGGTAAAACGTGGTTTATTATTCAATGACCTGTGAATCGTGTTTTCCATATAGAGCCAACCAATGTAGAAAAAACAAGGGTCAACCGAATTTGGCAATTTAACATTTTGAGCTTACAATCTGTGTTTCATCAGTTACACAACTTGATCTAAGAAAAAACATGGGTTTTACAGGTTCTGCCACACTCGTGATAGTAATAATGGTAGGTGCAGGCTTGTGGGGAATGACAATGGCTAACAGGGGCTGGGGCTGGGGCTGGTGCCATTATCATCCCTTAAATCAAACCGAAGGACCCAAAACGATCAATGTTGGTGGGTCAAAAAATAGGCACTTCAACCCCAAAACGGTCCATTCTACTTCAATGATACTCTAGGTGAGAGTTTATTTAACATGGGTTTCTATCTTTCTTTCTTTCCTTTTTCACGACATTTGGTATTTGATTGCTAAGGGCAAATTCAATAAATTTTTTGAAGGCCTAAGATGAAATTAAAATATTTTAGAGTAGCCGGAGTTAGAAATATTTTATTTTAAAATTATTTAATTAAATTAATTAATTTTAGGAAGGATCAAAAATATAATTTTTTTATATAATTAAAGGGTCAATTGAACTAAAAAGGATATATACACTATACCCTTTAATCAAGAGGGCTACACCCCTACTGATGGTCACTTCAGACCTCAACTAAGTTTAAAGTCGAGTAAGATTGAATTACTCTAAAAAGGGCAAGCTCTTCTAGAACTATTATTTTCCGTCTATAATTCTCGAACTCATGAAATAACAAATGTCTTATTAAATGAGTGTCTTCCGATTTCTTAAAAAATGCTATGAATTTAGTTTGGTCTAATTATAGTTTAGTTTTCCTATTATATTGAAATTTAAAATTTAGTGTTTCTAATTTAATTTAGCATAATTTTGTTTCTCTACTTTTATTATATGATTAATAAGTTCAAATTGACATAATTGTTGCCATTAAAGTGAGAAGTTGATTCTTTTCTATTGTAATTTTCATACAATTAAGGTAACATAAAAATCCAGTCAATCATATTAACATAAATTTACATGTTAGTCGAATGTTTAAGAGTGTTTAAAAATCAATTATAAAAGTAGATAGATTAAATTATGTCAAATTAATTAAAATAGAGAGATTAAATCTTAAATTTCAACATAATAAAAGATAAAAATCATAGTTAGATGATTCAATTTTAAGCGATATGCTAACTCATAAAATGATGGTATGAAGTTTTTAAATATGATTCACCAAGCATCGCCACCTTTCCTCACAGCATTTACTTGCTACTAAACCTATGGAGTTTCCTAACTTGTGACTTGAGAAGAGCAAAGATGATTGTGAATACGACATAAGGTGACGGCAACTTTTGTTTCGTACTGAATAAGTGGTGGCTATATTACTTTGCTTGAGGTGAACATAATGATTTCCATTGCAAGGTTGGACGCAGGAGCGAATCTAAGGGGTTGGCAGGGGCCCGACCCCCCTTTAAATCCATTTTGGCTCTTTAAAATTTTAAAAATTTTAAATTAATAAAGGTACAATTACACTTTGTCCCCCCTAAAAATGATAAAATTTCGATTTAATCCTTTAAAAATTGTATTTTTACTATCATAAAAATTACAATTTGATTTCAGCCCCCTAAAAAAATTTTCTTACTTCGCTCCTGGTTGGACGTATGAAGTTTATGGTTATGCCATTTTTCCGATGATATCATTAATATCCATGGATATCGAGAACAAAGTATATGCATTGTTGTTTTAACAAGGGTTTTAGTGTACAAGATTATTGTAGTAACTTGAGTTTTGTTTTTTCTATATACTTTTCATTCAAGATTTACGAATTGAGATTTTAATAAGCCTAAACTTCACAAAGGAGGGAATAGTATATATTTTTCGTTGGGGTTTTTCCGGAAAAAAATCGTTGCATTTTTCTACAATTTTTTATGAAAAATATCCAATCCATCAGAATAGAAGTTAAAGAGGGTATTTATGCTCATTGTATCTTTTATATGAAAATTAGAGGCCAAGGGGCCGTTCCCTTGACTTGTACTAATGAGAATTTGACTTCCCGCAAAATTGAACAAAAAAGCTGTTGAATTTATCTATTTTTTATATGTACCAATTGAAATCTTTTGAAATGAATTGCAGAATAAAAGCTTTCTCGCTAGGAGGAAAATACTCAATCCAATAATTCTCTTTTTTCTATAATAAAACTAAATTGAAGTTTCTTCAAAATGGCCATCTAAATCAAAGCAAACATAAAAAAAACTGAACATGTTATGTTCTTTCTTATGATTTTCTTATTTGATTTTGTGTTGAATAATGTAATGTGATTTTAAAATTTTTGAGTGAATCTATGTATCTCAAATGCAAAACCTTTCAAGCTTATTTAAGATTTTTACTTAAAAAGAGTTCACAAATACAATAAAAATTATATATTTAATAAATTAAAATTAGAATCAAATATGGGCAAAACTATGTATATGGTGGGAGGAGCTTCACTCCCTCTCCAAATTTTTTCAAAAATAAAATTCTACTTAAAAATATTATTATTTTGTAAGTTTGTATGATGGGAGGATTTAGGTTCGAATTTTGAAGATGATATTCTTAAGAATGGCAGCCACAAACTCCGAACATGGACCGTAAAATGAACATAAAGTAAACAAAAAAATAATAATAATTAACTTCAAAGCTTTATTTTTGAGTTTAAGCACATTTATTTAACTAAGCATAATTTCAGTATTATTTTAAGTGATTAAACCATGATAAATAAATAATAAAAAGTAAAGTAAAAGGCAAAGCGCACATTTTTTTTTTTTTGAAAATAAGGTAAACAGCACATTGTTAAATAGCAAATTTTATAATAAAAAATTTTGCTTCAATTTTCTTCTTCAAGAATTTCTAACTTTGAACTAACCACTAGTCCATTATTGATTTTATTTCTCTTTTGTTTTTATGGTTTATGAATTTAGAGTTTATTCGTTTCTTAATATTTTATTTTTAATAATTTAAAATATGTTAACAACTAAATTACCTTTTAACATGTTTAAAGTAATCTCCCATTCCCATCCTAATATTTTATATAAAAGACACATGTTTAAAACAATAGATTTAATTTATTTTTTTAAAAGAAAACTCAGTTTGAAGAAACAAATAAACTCTCACATCCTACGTTCTATCCATGCCTCTCAAACACGGCCATGTTCGTCTGTTTTCCCCTACATTTGCGTTTCACACATGGCCTAGAGCCACGCACACAGCTTGGACACACGGTCGTGTGGCTCCTATACCTTACTCTTTCGCATCACACACGGCCGAACGTATGGCCGTGTGGATCCTTCGCACAAGGCTTGGAGTCTCGCACAGAGTCGTGTGGCTCTTGCACCTTCACCCTTCACATAGCACACGGTTTGGGGCTTCACACATGGGCTAGTTACACGGCCGTGTGACCCCTAAAACTTAAAAATCATAGTTTTGTCTTATCTTTTATTATTTTATGCAAATCAGTCCTTGAGTAGGTTTTCAATGACATCTAGAGAACTAAATTATGCAATTAGGTTCTAGACTAGGATTAGAATGATTAAATATATGGATGAATGAATTTATGATCTTAATTACTTTTGATTAATTGTTTGATCTGTGAATGATTTTATGTTTATCAATGTTATATATGCCGAATGAACGCCGCGTATACTTAAATGATTAAACTATTGATAGATGGATATAATCATGAATGTCGTTATTTTACAATAAATTAGAATATTGAATGTACTAATGATTGAATGAATGTATGCATTAAAAAAATGATCGCATTGCATATGCATGGGGGGACGATATGGTAATAAAGAAGTTCTGGCAGTTTAATAATTTGCACTATCTGATGGTATAACCACATATCTGTTTTGGCAGCTTGACTGCAACTTAGTGGCTTGACCACATATATCTGACCTGGCAGTTTAACTGTAAATTGATAAACCATCGTTGTTGGGCAACCTGAGGTGGCAGGTCATCGTTGTCGGGTAACCCTAGATGACTTAATTGGTGTTTTTGGATGAGGGGTTCTGGGGAACTCCCTATTTGGAGAGCTGGTGGTTGAGGGTAGGATTTTTTATTGTTAAAAGATCACGGCTTGATACATTGAGCATACTCATGAAAAGTATGTATTGAAACGTTTGAACTGTTACATGTGCATATGGTTATTATGGAAGATATAATGATTTGATAACTAAATTCGTCTGATTGGTTGAATGTTGAATATCGCTTGCTTAAGTAGCAAGCCCGAATTATCGTACTGAGTTGACTGATATGTGAAATTGATTGCTATTCGTAATGTTTATAATCGAATATTGAATTGGTATATTGTAGAGGAACTCACACTAAGCTTCCTTAGCTCACTCCCCTTATTTTTCATCTCTTCAGATAACCCAACAAACTAGGATGCGGACTTGACATGCAGAGGGTCTCAGTTTGTTCTCACCAATGATTTATTATTAATACGATTATCATTTTATGTTATTAAAAACCGTGGTTTGGGACAACTACTTTTAATTACATTAATTATGATGCATGTTATTAATAGGTATTTATATAGATGGAATGGTCCATACTTAATATTACTTGTTGATAATGATTTTAGTATGTTGTTAATTTATTAAGTGTTTTACACATTAATTATTATGCAAAGATTATTGATTTATTTTCCGTTACTAAGTTAAAATTAATTTTAATTGATTAATATGAGATATTCACTATTATACAACAAGTTTATAATTGAGAATAGGTTTGAGTAAGATATTAAGACTTCAATTTTTGCAAATATTACCAAAATCTCAAATTATATCATTGGACTTCTATTATTAATAATTAAGTCATTTATACTAATTTCATTTAATATTTTTAATGTAAAAGCTACTTCAACTTGCATACTGTACTTATGTTTTGAACATAATCAACCTTCCAAAATTATTGTAAGTCGCAAATGCCTTTTCATTGAAATTTCTTAATGGAATTAATATAAATGATTTAATTTGTTAATAATAAAATTTTAATAATCTAATGTAATAAAATTAAAATTTTGTGACTTAAATTTAATTACCTTATAAAAACCAAAATGACTCGTGTACCACAAATATGTATGTATGAATTACAGTGTTTGGATGACTAAATAAAAATCCAAAACCTCTCATGTTTTCTTATACATATCACTCCCTCTTTTAGCTTTCTTTTCATTTCACAATCATATTTGGGTATTTCTATTAAAAAAATAATATATTTAAAGCTCAT
The DNA here is from genome assembly GCF_025698485.1 of Gossypium arboreum. Classification (NCBI taxonomy): domain Eukaryota; kingdom Viridiplantae; phylum Streptophyta; class Magnoliopsida; order Malvales; family Malvaceae; genus Gossypium; species Gossypium arboreum. The sequence continues at coordinate 8,272,453 of NC_069082.1, read as the reverse complement.
GTTTGTAACATCCCTAACACATCTACGTTATCGAATTTGGGTTACAAAGTATTACGGCACATATCAAAACTATTTACACTATCGAAACCATCTTTTTTTTAAAAAAAAGGCGGTCGACTTTTTATTTAAAAAGAAAACGAAAAATGGGAGAGTCACCACCAATCTTTTTTTATGAGGTGTAATCGGGTCACCTTGTAATTGATCATTTTAATAAAACGTTTTGATTTACTAAAACAACAATTTTGGTCTACGAAATTCGAGAAAACGAGTTCGGAAGTCAGTTACATACGAGGAAAGATTAGCACACTTGTAATGCCCAAAATTGATACCTAGTTGATTAATTAATGTCTTAATGTCGAAAGTTGAAAACTCGAAAAGAATTTAAAATACGATCCCCTTTTTGGTGTTGATTAAAAAAACTTGTACAAATTGAAACGAGCATTAAAGGCCCTCTCGTCCCGAGATAACAAAATGTCACATCCCGTAAGTTAGGACACGACATTTGAACCCTCGAAAACAAGCTTGCCTTTATATTGTTTTATTTTCAAAATGGTATTTTGATTTTCAAAAAGATATTCGATCGTTCGGATCCAACGAGAGAAATCAAAACCCCGTAAGTTAGGGTACGACCTTCTCGAGTTTCTGAACGCGGAATATTACCTTTAATTTATATTTAAAATTCATATATTTTAAAATTTTGAAAGGATATTTGGCTATTTAGGTTCGACGAGAAAATCAAAACCCCGTAAGTTAGGGCACAATTTCTCGAATCTCCAAAATGCGAAACATTGTCTATTTTCAAATTTTCCCTTTTTTACGAATTTGGGTAGAAATTAATGTAATATTTAAAACGATACATGAATGAAATGTTGTATTAGCAAATGGCACTAATTAAAACAACGCATGAGTATCGTGTAATGTACGCTATCTTAACAATAATATGAATAATCAAAGATGAATAAAATAAACAATAGTAATGACAATAATAACAAAGTAATAAATAAATATAAATATAAATATAAGGGAAAAGAGTTTATAAAATATTGGAAGTAAAGAACCAAATTAAAATATAAATGAAATTTAAGGTGCAATTTGTAATAAAATGTAAATAAAACATGTAAATAAATAATAACAATAATGATAGATAATAATAATAGTAATAGTAGTAATAATAATAATAATAAATAAAAGCAAGTAGGAAAAAAATGAAATATAAAATGCATAATAAAAGGAAATAAATCAATTTGAAATATTAAAAAAGTAAGTAACAATAAATAAATAGATAAATAATAAAGAAAAAATAAAGAAAAGCCATAAATGGTCGAAATTAAATAAATGAAGACCAAAGTGGAATTAAAATGAAATTAAAGGCCTAAATCATAATAAAATAAATGCCTAAAGGATTGAATTGAGTTCAAAATAAAAATTAGGGCCTAAATTATAATAAAATAAATGCCTAAAGGATTAAATCAGAAGTTAAACAAAATTTAGGGGATAGATTTAAAAGTAAAAAAAGAAAGGGGAGATTAAGGGGGAAAATAAAACGCGCGCAAAAAGGACAAGGACCAAATTGGAAATATTCCTTGTCCCAAAAACGCACCTTTTAACAAAGGACTAAATTGAAATAAAAATAAAATTATTGGGCAGAAACTAAAAATGAAAGAAACTGGATTGCAAAATAATTAAAAAGCGGAAGGGCTAAAAGTGAAATTGCCCATTAATTAAAAACACGTGGATCCTCTGGACGGGTCGGGTCAGTGCATGGGTTGAGCATGAAACGACACCGTTTTAGCACTTTTTCTTTGGCCCAAAACGGCGCCGTTTTGAATAAGCTATATATCAAATTTTTTTGCTAAAGCTTCATTCTTCCTCCATTTAAAAAATAAAAAACAGAAGATTTCTCTCAAACTCTCTCCCCCCTTCTAAACTCCGATCAATGTCCAGTCGTCGGACCACCGTGGCGACCGCCAGTCGCCGGCGATAGCGCCGCCGTCTACGGTGGTCGAAAAATCGAAAAAGGCCATTTTTTTTGGCTTTTTGACTTCCCCAATCCAAAAATACCATCTTTCATCGGAGATGGCGGCCTCAGCTCCCTCCATGACGGTACAAAATAAAAAAAAATAAGATTTTGACCCTTTGTACTGTTTATTTCTTTTAAAAAAACGAATGGAAACGGATAGCAAACAAAAATATTAAAAGAAAGAACCACCTTCGTCCCTTTTGTTTCGATTTGCTTTGTATTTGAATCTCTATGAACTATTTTCGTATTCCATATCTCGTAAAAAAATACATTGCGTTTGTGATGGCTTTTTATAGCCTATTTCTTTACAAAAATTGCTATTTGTTTTTTTGCTCTTTTTATGTTGTTGTGCTGTTGTCTTTGCAGGTATGGAGGCCACCTGTGGATGTACGGAGGTTGACGTGGCGGTGGAGGCAGCAGAAGGGTGCGACGACAACTCTAGCCCTAAGGGTTTTTGTTTGGCTAAGGATGTTAGAGTTTTGGGCCATCGGGCTTGTAAAATTTGATGTAAATGGACATTGGACTTATTTAATTTATTTGGATTTGGTTTTTATTTTTGTTTTTGGTTTCTGTATGGTTTGGGCCCCGGGCAAATTGGGCTTTCTACATACACCATTAAACCACTCATTTAATAAATTAAATAAGCACATTCAAATTGTATTTTATTTATGTCAAAATCATATTTACGGCCTTAAATCAAACTTACGAGGCTTTAAAATTGGTTTCGAAACAATTCGAGACTAATTACAACCAAAACAGAAAAATATGCAAAAAAAATTGAAAATTTTAAAAACTGGGGTCACATGCCCGTGTTGCTAGATCATGTAACTAACTATGATCGTGTGGAAAATCCTACACATAAAATTAATAAGACACATGGCTGTGTGGCATAGCCCAGACTGTATGCACCTTAAAAAGCTTCTAAAACAAGGCAAACTTTCATCTAACACCTAAGTACCAAGCCAAATCAAAATCATCAATTTCCATACTTTAAAAACACATTCAAACAATCCTAAAGCATGCCAAAACATTCAATGTAAGTGTCAAACCAACGTGTCCTCATTGACACCACAATTGAAATGTTAAATAAATTTGCATTCAACCTTAACAAATTCATACATTTCACACATTCAAACATTAAGAACTACCAATATTATCAACACAACTTCATAGTATATATCAATTTAAATACCAATTCAACATGGCCATTAACATACTTCCAAAAGAACCAACTTATAATACATATACAAGCATTTACAACTTAAAATAAAACATGTCCAAACATTCACAAAATAAACATCCTACATACATTCCACATATAACCAACAACCAAAACTTTAAAATCTACCGATAGTAGTCGATGATATGTGTGAGCTCCGATGATCCGATCAATATGCTCAAAAAGTTCAAAATCTACAGAAAACAACAACAAAGTAAGTAAAGAACTACTTAGTAAGTTTTCACAATTTAACATATAACCTACCAAATTCATTTAAATGGCATTTGCACATAATAAATGAATTCAACCTTATCACAACATAGTCCAACAATTTCATGTTAGAAATGTTTAACTGTACATATAACCATAATTCACATCAAATAAATTTTATTATTTTGATGGATCTTTATAAAAGTAATCAATTATATAAGTCTAGAAATGGACAATGCTTGTATGAGCTATTCAAATACAGATTAAACATGTCAGGTTAGCCGTTCGGGCTATACCAATGAAATTACAGATAAACTACCTGGCCAAGGTTAGGTATACATGTAAAACGACAACGAATTACCTGTCCAGGATAAATCTATGTCACATGTACATTCGAGTCCGCAACACATGCAAGAACTCAATCCAGATCAAAAACTCAGATGGAAATCTCATGTAAGAACTTTTACTCAATCCATCGAAATTATCTCGGAATTTTAATATAAATTACATAGTTCATTTTGAGTCAACAATTTTCTAAAGTATATATATAACACCAATAACAATAATATTTATTGACAAATTGTACAAAAAAATCATAAAAACTTACCGAATTACGATAGCTATCTAGAACCAAAAACGATTACTCCATGACCTTCTCTTTTCCACGATTTATAACTGATGCACTCATTTCTTGATCTAAATGTAATAAATTAATTCAATTAACTAATTCAAACACCACACAGTACTTATATTCAAACCATTCCACCTTTAATTAAATTTCACACAATTACTCTTAACAATTTAACTTTATTCAGTTTAACCCATACTTCAAATTTTAAATCAATTAACATAATTAAGCTAAAATCCCAATCAACTGAATTTCTAAATCTCAATAATAGCCCATAAATTCTAAATTTTATCATAAATCGATGAACTTTTCCTAATTTAACATTAAAACTTAGGTTATTTGGACCTAATTGTAACAATCTCAAAAACATAAAATTTACCAAAAATGAAAATGATGATAATTTCTTCTTTTATTTTCAGCAACAACTAACAAAGATGAAGATAATTTCTTCCTTTTCTTTATTTGTTAATGTTTTATTTTATAATTACCTATTTACCCTTATAGTTAACACCTATTTTAATCAATTCAAGCCCACAACCGTCCATCATAAGTCTTCATGGAATAATTACCATTTAAGGCCATAAAATTCAAATTACTTAAAGCCTACAACCGTCCATCTTAAGTCTTCATAGAATAATTACCATTTAAGGCCATAAAATTAAAATTACTTTAACCATTTAATGTTTTAACTCAACTAATAACCACCAACTTTCACAACTTTTATCCTTTAAGTCTTTTTTACTTAATTAACTAAATAAATGTTAAAATTTCTTGATCAAACTCTAATATAACATTATAGATTTCCTATAAATATTAATTAATCAATAAAACACTGACTAGAGGTGTGCATGGGCCGGGCCGGGTCGAGTTTGGGCCGGCTCATAAAAAATTTCGACTGTTTTTAAGGCCGGGCTTGCCCGACCGAAATATGGGCCTAGAAATTTGTCCAAGCCTGCCTGAAAAAATGGTAGGCAGAGCACTGCCCGGCCCGCAATATTAATTTTTTGCTTTTTTTATTAAATAAAAAACTTTAAAATATAATAAATCAAATACATTTAAAACATAAAAACAAATATTAAAACAAAAAACAAATAAAAAATAAGACTAAAATAATTCTTAAAATAATACATAAATTAAAAATAAAATAAAAAGTAATTATATTAAAATTGAAAAATTGAAACAAATTAAAATTAAATTAAGAACTAAATTATATTAATAACAAAAGTTTTACAATATTAAAATAACATTAAAAACAACAAAAAGAGTAAAGTAAAATACTAAAGTTACTTAAAATTAAAAAAAAAAAATTTAAAAAAATTTAATATTAAAATCGGGCCAGGCCCGGGCTAAAAAAATCTTACCCGAGGCCTGGCCCATTTTCTAAACGGGCCTCGTTTTTTGTCCAAGCCTATTTTTTGGGCCTATATTTTTACCCAAACCCTCCCATTTTTCGGGCGGGCCTTCGGGCCGGGCCGCTCGGCCCATGCACACCTCTAACACTGACTTACTAGCTGTAATTGTGGTCCCAAAACCACTATTCACGATACCGCTAAAAAACGAGATGTTACAATGTCTTAATTGTCAATTGGGAAAAAAATTTAAAAAGGAATTTGGGTATTTTATTTTAAGGTATTAGAGTACTTTTATTATATCAACGGACTAGAAGGAACTTTTGCCTGCTTTAATGAAATTTGGAATTGAAATGTAACTCAATAGATAACTTATAATTCTTTGTTTCTTTTAGAGATTATTTTGTTGATTCCAAGGATTCCTCGTTGAGTAATTTTCCATTGTGTCTTATTGAAGGGGACAATCAAATATATATATACATGATTATTGTTTATGGAATTGATGTTCTTAGTAGGCTATATGCATGCTGGACATGTGTATTATTTTGATATGCTTGTTGGACGTCATGGCCCCCACATACGAACACCTTGGGTATGTGCGAACTGGGACCGCAAACTCCCCTTGTCAACCTCCCACTATAAGGCTGCATGCATTCATCTGGTAGGGCCTAACCAGGTGCGGGTAGGCGACCAGAACCTAATCTGATTTTCGGGTTGATAATCATAAATACGTAACACCCCCAAAAAGACCATTCTTGATTGTTAAAATTTCATTTTAAAGATACATTGCTTCTATCTTCATGCAATATTTTCACTTATAAACATGATTTTTCAGAATCTTGAAGTAGATGAAATTATTTTTATCGGAGTTTAATAAAAATGGCAAGAACAAAAGTCCATGATTGTTGATTAGTGGAAGAAGTAGGATTCGCAAGGAATCAAATTTAAGAATAATTTCAATTAAAAATTTGAACACAATTTTTTTGTCAGTCTGCCGATTGTTATATCTCTCATACTAATAGGGACATGTAACAAGTCAGAAAGCCATTTAAGAGACGAACTCCTCCACCTACTAATAAAAGGTTACCAAAAGCTTCACCTCCTGTCCTAATCATTAGGCAAACATGAGGTAGTCATTCAGGGAGATTAACCACCCATTCCTCTAAACTCCTAGTCTTCTGTATCACAAGCATCCTCGTCCCATCGAAGATATCTGGCTCACGCATTCTGCAATGATGACTCAATGGCAGGTCCAACACGCTAACACTATCCTACATGGGACCCAACTTATAAATACCCCTAAAGGCAATGAAGAAGAGATCAGCTCCTAAGCATACAAAACCTACAGTCTGCCAATTTGCTCCCAGCACTTAGCCTCTAGACTCTCTCCGTTTTCACTGTTTGAAATCTTCAACTCTTCGTCCCAACTGGGTTAATCAGCTTTCATAGTCACCACCACATCTTCCTCTTTACTACTCCCTTATTGTACCACTGTGTCAACACTAGTGGTTCAACCAATCAAAGATTTTATTTACTAAGATCCCTAAAAAAAACAAAAAAAATACTTAAAAGCTCAAACCCAAATGTCTTCAACTCAAAATAACCTAAAACTAAAATTACCTTAAACTTAAAATTTAATATTAGCTTGAACTTTGAGATAAAATCAATATGGAACCAATATATACTACATTTTTTCCTCACAAACTCTGAAATTATGGTTCATTGTTTTTAAAGTTGTTTGATATGATGCTAGAATTGTACCATCTTTCCGGAAATTAAACATGTACTTTAAATGAAACATCGTTTTAGCCTAACATACTTATTTTATTTCTACACGAGAAATTTGTACCCAAAAAAGAAAGAAAAGAACAGGATTAATACTGGGAAATCGATGAAAACTGAAAAGAGGCTGATAAAAAACTGCAATGAATGCAAGAAGGTAATTGCAAGCTCGCAGTGATGTACCCAAGTCATTGATTTGATGCATAATATAGTAGTGGCGAACCAAAGAATTGAGGCGAATATATGATTATGCATTACACGTATGCTCCATCATGGAGGTGTGGGTGCAAGTAAAGACATCAAATATATGATTAATTTGTGTCAGTAAGGAGTTCAATGTCTAAGGATGAAATTATAAAATCGCTGAAGAGGTTAGAAATAAATTATGAATTTCAAAACATCAAAGTGAAATTTTACTATTATATTAATCTCTAATTTCACAAAAATTGAAAGGATTAAATGGAGATTTACGATTTTGAGGTGCTAAGGCCTCTGCTTGCATTCATTGTTTACGCATTTGTGAATGCCTCTTTTATAAAGTCTCGAATTTAAATTTTGTGAATAAAAGACCGCCAAAATTTTATTGTATGTTTAGAAATTTAATTGATTTGATTTTGAATTTAATTAGGGTTTAATGTAATTGTTAAAGTAGAGTTATATATATATAGATTGAATAAAATTATGTTTCTACGTCATCCTTTATCCATTTTCAATAATAGAATGATAAATCAGATTTTTCCTCTTGATTTTTAATTTTTTACTCTTGAAAGAATTTAAATTCAACTAAAAATGCTAAAAATCATGAGTAAAAATCTAATTTATCATTCTCCTATTTGAATCTCCTATTTGAAAGAAATAAAGATGACGTGAAATCATAGAGCCATACAATTATTTATCACGGAGAAAGGCTATCACCATCAATATACAGAGTTATAATTATGCATGTATTGAATGGTTAATGTCTTCTCTTTTTCAGTCATCAACGGTGGCTGTGCTTGTTGCTTTCAAAAGGGGTTGAAGGTTAGGGCTAAGGAAAAAATATTGAGAAATCAAAAATGGATTTAGACCATAATGTCAAAAAACAAATTTAAAAATTAAGATTATTTCAATAGAATTAAAAAAAAAATTATATTTAAAATAGTGAAAATTGATTTAAAGTTTTATAAAAATAATTTTAAAAATAATATTAATTATTATGGTAAGAATAAATTCACATCACACACATAAAAATTAATATCCCAAAAAACATTGAAATAAAGACTTATCACTAATTTTTCAAAGCCTCAAGCTCGAACAGGTTCTATATATGGTTGACTAGTCCAAACATGAGTTTCTTGAAACCATAGTTGTCCATTTTCATTGTTGATTATCTTAATTCCTTGTATTCCCAAACAACACCAAATTTCACTTTCATCAATTTGGTCCAATGTTTCATACGAGGATTAAAATTATGTATTTGAATATGAATATACCTTAATTATAAAAAATTAAAATAAAATAAAATTTCAAATAACATTCAACAACATATAATTTAAAATTTCAAAAACTTGATGCTTCTCATTTTCATCAATATGGAAAAAGAAAATTTGCAAAATAAATATTGAAAAAAAAAGTAAAGTATTTGCAACAAGAGAACTTTGATCAAAGGCAAGGAATAAATTCACATCCCCTCATGGTTTCCCTTTAAATGGTCAGAATAAAAAAGAAAAATGGGGTCCCTATATGTCAAAAAAGAAAGTGTTTTTTTTTTCTCATAACAATGAAATCTTTTTTTCTGCCATTTAGTGGGGGATCCCACTTGTAACTTTTTTTAAATAAATTAACAATGATGATAGTGGGAATTTTGATAAAGTTTATATTCCTTTTGATATTGATTTATATAAATAAAAGATTAAATTATGTTATTCATTTTGTAAAATTCAATTTTCGATATTATCATATATATATATATATATATATAAAATGTGATGTCGATTTATTATTTTTATATATTACTTATAAAAAAGTTTATTGATGGATTTAATAACTATTGTTTCGTTAATATTAAAATTTTAAAATTCAAAAATATAAAGACTAAAGTTGATTGATTTGAAAAGTACGTAGATTAAATTGAATAAATTAAAGTATAGAGGGTGAATCAATAACTTATGCAAAGTATAGGACTAATAGTGTGAATATGTAGAGTGTAATTTCTTTTCATTAAAAATAGTAGGCTAGTAGCAAAAATAAACACCCTTTCAATAAAGTAGCTCATGGACTGCATGTGAGTTAATTTATGGACTTAATTTATCCAATATCTCAAAATAATGTTAGTAATTGTATGGCCGAAATAATTGAATTAATAGCTGAGTCGATAATACTTTAAGAATGTAATCGCTTTGTGTTGTTCTTTTTATCAAAGAAAAATTAATTTCGTACCTCAATTATTAATAATGTTATTTTTTTGTACTTAATTAATCATGTTTAAATTAAAAGATTAATGTCAAAACTTATTTATTTTTATTAGATTTAGAAAAAGTGAAAAAGTTGCATCAAATGAAAATATAATATGCGAAAAAGAGAAAACTACAATATATGTTTTCTTTTTAGGCAATTAACGTTATAATTTTAATAGTGAGGTCAAACACTTTAATTTAAAATTCCCAATTAGGTTTCATAATTTTTGTGTGTATATATTTATGTTATATTTCAATTTTTAATCATATAATAATATAAATACAATATAAATGATTAAATCTATAAAAGAAAGTCGAACGTGATATTTTAGTAAAGGTGTTGAGCTTTAATCAGACGATATCAAACATTTCCTTCGATTTACATATTTTGTTAATTTAATTTTTTAGTTAAATTTAATCATTAATCTTTAAAAATTAAATTATTTTTAATGAAAATCTTAACTAAAATATTAATTTTCTTAAAAGACATTGGCATGACAATTTACGTGACAGTCTATGTATATTTCATGCTAATATGATATGTTGGTTTTCTATGTATTTTTAAAATTATTCTAGCAATAATTGTTTTATAATTTTAAATTTATAAATCTTCAATTTAGGGTTGAGCAAAAATCGTTCAAACTGAAAAGCGATGCAAATCAAGATATTTAAACAATTTATGGAATGTAACTTTAGGGATCGCGATTACTCAAAAATCGAATCCAATTATATTTTTTATTTCCATGATATAAAAATAAATATATTTAAAATAGTGAAAATAATTTAAAATTTTTAAAAATTATTATCTTTTAGAAATATTTTTGAAAAAGAACTTGAAAATTTGTCAAACAATATTCAAAATCCATAAAACAAAGCTCATTTCATCAAAACAAGTCTAAAAAATCAAAACAAAAAATTAATAAAAAAAACTAAAAATCAAACTGAATTATGATGGACGGATCTAGGGGTGAAGCCAGAAAAATTTTTTAGAGCGGGCCGGATGAAATTTTAATTTTTTATAGTTTATATTTTTATAATTTGTAAAGGATTAAATTGAATTTTTATAATTTTAGGGAGGACCAAAGTAAAATTTTACCTTTACTAATTTAAAATTTTTTAAAAATTTTAAGGGCCTAAAATAAAATTTACCATTTTAGGGGGGCCACGCCCATGCCACCCCTGTCTACGCCATTGGACGGATCAAAAAATCTAAACAAACCTGATGAAATTGAAATCAATTTCTAAAAAATAAGAACAATATTTAATTTATACAATATAAAATAATTAGTAAAGGTGAAAGCTTGAACATCCTCACCCACAGCCCTAATTAAAAGAATAATTTGGAAATGAGTTTTGAAATAAATATTAAATTATGAATTGAATAAAAGAAAATTGGTATTGGAGGTGAAGGTAACATGTAATGTCCATGAATAAGAAATAAAATTGTAATTAATAAAGTAGAAGCAAATGAAAACAAAATTAATATCTCCATGCATGCAAAATTATAGGGATCATAAAATAAATTAAATAATTTCATTTGGTTGGTATTAAAATAATTACATGTTTTCAATGTTTTATATATATATATGTTTGAAGGTCAATGAAGTTTGTGGGGGCATTCACAGCCAATCAGGCACCAAATCTATTACACACTGCTCTAGGGACAAAATGAAATTTTAATATTTAATAAATTAAATTTAATATTATTATAATTAATATTTAGCATTTATTTATGGTATTATTGTTATTAGTGATGAATATAAATAAAAGAACACGGTCATGTGCAGCTCACGTGCATAACAGGCATCTAAAGCTTACATTTTGATTCACTTTCACTTGTTTCCTCTTCTTCTTCCTCTTGCAGCAACAAACGACAGCAAAATCTCACTTTTTTTTTTTTTTTAGTTCTCTCTTTATTTATTGTTATAAAAGTTTTTCCTCTGATTCTTACAGTCAGCTGAAACCCCAAAAAAAATCTCTCAAATGCAAAGCTCGTTGTTGATTTCTTGATCTTCTTCTTCTTCTTCTTTTTTGACAATGGGAGCCTGCACTTCAAAGCCTTCAAAGCCAAACTCATATGCCACAAGAGAGAATCACCACAATGACTATCCTGCCACTTCCCAATTACCCAAATCCCCTCCTCCTCCTCCTCTTCTCCCTCCGACCACACCTTTCCTCCCTTTGTACACCCCAAGCCCTGCCCACCACCACCAAAAACCCAAGACTCCTTCCACTCCTCTCAGGTTTTTACGTCGTCCTTTTCCTCCTCCTTCTCCCGCCAAGCACATTCGGGCTGTGTTGAGGCGCCGGAAGTCTAATAAGAAAGCCGAAAATGAGGGTAAAATTGTTGAAGGAGATGAAGAAGAGGAGGAAGGAGTTGACTTGGATAAAAGATTTGGGTTTTCAAAGGAGCTGAAGAGTAAGTTGGAAGTCAAAGAAGAAGTTGGCAGAGGGCATTTTGGCTATACTTGTTCTGCTAAGTTTAAGAAAGGAGAGTTTAAAGACCAGCAGGTTGCTGTTAAAGTTATTCCCAAATCCAAGGTTTGGTCTTTTGTTTTTGTTTTTTTTCAAAGTTCATTCCTTTTGACAATGTATGCAATTGTAAATGTTTGATACTTTCTTCTTCGTGTTTATAAGATTAAATGAGAGATTCTTTGTTTTCTTATTAGATTTTGAGTTTTGGCTACAACTGACTTTCTATTTTGTTCATGATGGATAATTTACTGTTTCAGAACCCTTCTAGAGGAAGAAAATAAGTTTCTATATCTTTAGTGTAAAACAACACTAAAGTGGCCAACTTGTTTGCTTATTTCTAGGTAAGTGGGATGAAGACTTTAATAGTTTGAATGTGACACGAAGAGAATATTGATAGAAATCATAGGGAAGTTTACTGTTCCAGAATTAGGTGAAATTTTTGGCTTTAATTCAGGGTAAAACAACATAAAGTGGCCAACTTTTTTCTTTGTTGATTTTTATGGGTTAATGGTTAGGATGTGATCATATAGTGCTACCATCCACCTGGTTAACTCCTGATTATTTTGATTTATAAAGCTTACCACATCTTTGTCTTGGGTGTTTGTTTAGGTCAAAACTTTGGACTATTTGATATTTTAAGCTCGCCACATCTGACTTTAATATTTTAGGCCTAAAAAGTGCATTCTTTTTGGGAATGAATATGGTATCTTTCATGTCCGGTCCATAAACACTAATCCTTTCGGACTTCGTAATTGCCCCTCCTAGCAATGTGACATCTGGGGTCCTAAAAGTTGCATCTTTGAATCATTAAGTTGTATGTCTGGGTGCTGGTGGAAGTGAATATTTTATGATAAGAAACTGCTGAAATTCTCTAGAGGATATTGACATATCTTTTTCTCTACACTTTGAATTGACAAGTGCTACTGAAGCACCACTATTCAATGGTTAAGAATAAATTGATTTATTGGAATGATCATGGTCAGGCAGAACCAGTCAACTAGTACCTTATTGTCTTGTACTGGCTTATACTTGCAACCAAGACGGAAAAAAACAAATGGTTGTAGTTAGATTGCACATCCATTGTCTGTGTTTGTTTAGATTGCACATCCATTGTCTGTGTTTGTTGCATGATTGCACCGAAAATTTTATGTCATCAATTGACCTTGAAGCAATGCTTTGAACTTTTGCAAGGCAGAGAGAAACATTCTACTATTGTTTCTTTCTTATTCTTTGATTAAGATGATATTTTGACTTAATTTACCCCGACTAGCAAGATGGCTTAAGATGTAACTACTAATAAATTGTTACGTAGCCTTCTTTCTTCCTCTTGTGTATTAATCTTTGATTGCGATGGTCCCTTCTTAAATGGAAAAAGAATAGGAACAGATAAGGATGGATTTCCTTTCGCAACCTGCTGCCGAGTAGAACTGATGAAAATTTCTCAATATAGGCCCTCTTTTTTTTTTTTATTCCAACTCACTTTATCAAAGCAAAGATTTGTTGTAATATGCTGTTCTGGGTGGTTTCGATTTGTTAGTATTTGTTTAAGGACAACTAAAATGCACTGAAAACGGAATGAAGGCAGAGGTGGCTTCTATTATTCATTTTCTATTTTCATCAAATCAATTAACAAATAGCCTGAAGCGAATGCCTTATATTTAGTTATCCTAGATGCAGTTTGTTTGTTGGGAAAAACAAGTTCTAGTTAATGTTTGATGAAGATAGATTATGATCGTGTTCTTTTTCTACTTTTTCCCTTGGTTTGTCTTTATGTGTTTTTCTTGTGACAATTTATTTATGTGTCAGATGACAACAGCTATTGCAGTTGAGGATGTAAGAAGGGAGGTGAAGATATTGCGAGCCCTGACAGGACATAACAATCTAGTGAAATTCTATGATGCATTTGAAGATCATGATAATGTCTATATAGTAATGGAGTAAGCTCAAGACATGCACTGCCACTTACGTGATCTTATTTTAATTAAAAGTTTGAGTAACATGATTGAAATTACAGGTTTTGCGAAGGAGGTGAGCTTTTGGATAGAATTCTTGCCAGGTGATTGTTCTTGTAATAGATGGCTAAAATTTTAAGAATGGTTTATTGTATGGCCTCTAACTTGAAAGTGAAATTATGCTTGCAGGGGCGGAAAATACTCGGAAGATGATGCAAAAACTGTGATGGTACAGATACTAAATGTTGTTGCTTTTTGTCATCTTCAGGGTGTGGTGCATCGGGACCTTAAGCCAGAGGTGGAGCAAATTCTCTTTTTTCTTAATAGTTAAAAGGAATAAAAGCATGAGTAGGTAGTGATCCTCAAATGCATTCTGTATGGTTTAATATAAACACAAAGCATACATAGATCATAGATGTGTAATGGGAGATATGGTTGACAATTTCCTATATTGAAAATTGACCTAATGAGGGGCTAGGCAAGTGTGTGCCTTCTGTCGGGTTAAAGTTGTAGGACATTTTTCATGCCACATCATCATGGCCGAGTCTGTTACCATCTTTTCATGATAGATACTCTGTAAATAACTTGTGACCTTTTATGTGTTTTTTACCGTTTTGAAGAATCTAAACTTAGCATATTTCTGGACCAGAACTTTCTATATACTTCTAAGGAGGGGAACTCTCAGCTTAAGGCCATAGATTTTGGATTGTCGGATTTTGTCAGACCAGGTTTTTACCCTTCTTGCTCAGCTTCCTCCTGCTTGACCTTTTGGGATTCTTTTAAATATCTAATGCTTATGGTTTTTCCAGATGAAAGACTTAATGACATTGTGGGAAGTGCATACTATGTGGCCCCTGAAGTTCTACATAGATCTTATGGTACAGAAGCTGATGTTTGGAGTATAGGCGTAATAGCATATATTCTTTTATGCGGTAGTCGTCCATTTTGGGCTAGGACCGAATCCGGAATTTTTCGAGCAGTCCTAAAAGCTGATCCAACTTTTAACGAAGTGCCTTGGCCTTCCTTATCTTCAGAAGCTAAGGACTTTGTTAAGCGCCTTTTGAATAAGGACCCCAGGAAAAGAATGACAGCAGCTCAGGCTCTATGTGCGTGCCTGGTTTTAACTACAATATTAGGTTGCTGCATCCTCAGGCTAGAGTAACGAGCTTTGCTCTTTTGTTCACAGGTCATCCTTGGATCCAGAATCATAATGATGTTAAGGTCCCTCTTGACATTCTAGTATTTAGGCTTATGAAGGCATATATGCGATCATCAACTTTACGGAAGGCTGCTTTAAAGGTGTGTATGCTAATGGGATGAAATTCTCTTCTACTTGTACTTTACCTATGCCACTGTGTAACACTTGGTCTTTTGACCACCATGCTCACACCAATAAATTTCGATTTTTCTTTGCTCAGTATTACTTCATTATATCTGTAATTTAGAATGTAAACTAGATAGTGCATGATTCATCAAGATCTGATGCCTAAGTGAAACCTATTAGTATGATGTGAGAAACTAAAATGATCTCATATGCTGCTATGCATGTTCTTTACTGAATGGTGTACTTCACCAAGGTCTTGGAGAATCTAGGACGTTTGTTTTACTACTAAGAGATAAGCCTTTAAAATAAACTCCAGAGAGTACTTTAACTTGGTTATGTCATTTATGATTCTCTGGTGGAAAGATCTGATACACTGATTCTTCTTACTAGAAATCATCAGTTTTTACGATTAATTCATTCCTGCAGGCACTGTCTAAGACATTGACTGAGGATGAACTCTTTTACATGAGAGAGCAATTTGCATTATTCGAGCCCAAAAATGGTAGCATAACCTTGGAGAATATTAAGACGGTTAGTCTCCGTTCCTGCCCCCACCTTTGATATGTTGTTAGATGATACTCTTTTTTTGATTATTTGTTTTCTTGATAGCAGGCCCTGATGAAAAATGTAACAGATGCAATGAAGGATTCACACGTTCCGGATTTTCTTTTCTCAGTATGAATGCAGTTATTCTTTCTTTTATGTAGCCATTCCTCGATTATATGGTCATCAATAAGTAGCTTATTCAAGTCCCTTCCATTTAATTTCCATTGCATGACAGCTTAATGCACTTCAATACAGAAGAATGGGTTTTGAAGAATTTTGTGCAGCTGCATTAAGTGTTCATCAGCTTGAGGCGCTTGATCGTTGGGAACAACATGCCCGTTGTGCATACGAGCTTTTTGAGAAGGATGGAAACAGGCCTATCGTGATCGAGGAACTTGCTTCTGTAAGTTTGGAATTTTTTAGATAAATAATAGTTTCCAATCAGTGTTATGAATTATGATACTAAACTGGAAAATGCATCATCAAATGCAACCTCTAAAGTAGCAACTCTGTACTTAAAACTATTCAGGAACTTGGCCTTGGACCCTCCATTCCGGTTCATGCTGTTCTTAATGACTGGATAAGGCATACGGATGGGAAGTTAAGTTTCCTTGGGTTTGTGAAGTTGTTGCGCGGTCCATCCAGTCGAGCCCTTGCGAAGGCACAATGATGTCGCAAGGGATGTTGGTCACTCAAGGCAGTACTAATAATAATGCCATGTTGGTCGAATATCGAATACAATCGGACAAGATGTGGCTTTGATTCCGTGTAAAACTGGATATCGATCTCTCTTTAAAGTCGAGAGACTCAGGAAGCATGCTTCTTTTAGACATCTGAGGCCTAACATCATCAGCTCAGATTATGAGGCTTCAATTTTATGCTAATTCTTTTGAGTTTGAAAGTCAGAAAAGATATCATTGACAATCACTATGTAATATAATATATATATATATAGTTTGCATTACTTGAATGGGTTATATCTATATTTGGCCTCTTTGATTGTTTTTTATATATGCTTTATAGTATGTAGTTTACTAAAATACTTCATAATTTTCATTAATTCATATGGTGCAATCAAAGGTTGCTTTAGTCCTAAATACACCAGGCTCTTGGAGCTATTAAAACCTCACTGAAATAGAAATATGCTTTTATATATATATATATATATATATATATATATATATATTTATATTTATGGCTATTAAAATTAGAAAGAATCATATTAGGAGAGATGACTGTTTTCCATTCTAGTGTATAAAAATTAATCCTTTAAAATTAGGAAAAAAAAAGAGAGAAAAAGTACATGTTTTCTGTTATTCTACTTTTCTATTCCTTCAATTTTTCATCTTTCTAGTTTTCTTTTCATTCTATCTAGCAAAGTCTTAAGGTTTTAAGTTTGAGTATTCTGAATGTTGCGAGACTTTTGTTATCATTAAATCCATTAACTAGGTTTTTTGTGAGTAATATTTGGAAAGAATGAGCTTATATTGCATTACACATGCAATAATAAGTTTGTCATGTTGAAATATGTATATATTTTAAATTTATTTAGGTAGATAAATCTTATTTGGATAGATAAGTTTTATTCATATTCTAGAAATATTTTTATTTTATCTTTTAGTAGTTTACTAGAATAAGGGAACTATTTTCTTTTTATGTTTTAGTAGTTTATTAGAATAAAGGAACTATTTTCCCAATTAGGATTAGGACTTTTTTTTTCTCTATTTAAGTTCAATTCTTTAGTTAATAAGAGAAGTTGAATAAAATCTTTCATGGCATCTGAGCTAGGTTAAAATCTCTAGTAACATCATGGTTAAAACAGCCTTCACTGGAGATAAGAGATCCAGCAATCAAACAGAGGAAAAAAGTTCTACAGTTGAAACAACTACCGAGAGTACAATGACTCAAGGGACGAGGCGTCTCACCTTTCTTTTCAACTGACATCTCACAAGTTGAATGGCAAGAATTATCTGGAATGGTCGCAATCAGTAAAATTAGCAATTGATGGGCGCGGCAAGCTAGGTCATTTAAATGGAGAAGTTGAGTAACCACGGTGGGTGATCCAAAGATGAGCAAGTGGAGGTCGAAAAATTCTATGGTAATTATGCGTGGCTTATTAATTCCATGGAAGCTTCCATAGGTAAACCTTTTCTTTTCTCCCAACTGCTAAAGATGTTTGGGACGTTGTGAAAGACACCTATTCAGATTTAGAAAACGCTTCACGATTTTTGAGTTAAAAATAAAAGCGTGGAAAGCTAGGCAAGGGAAAAAGAAGTTACTCTTTATTATAATGAGATGATGTCTCTTTGGCAAGAACTGGATCGGTGTTATAATGATGAATGGGAGTGTCCCGGAGATGGTGTAAAAGCTATGAAAAAAGAAGAGAATGAAAGAGCTTATTTGTTTCTGGCTAGTTTAAATAAAGAATTTGATGAAGTGAGATCTCGGATCCTAGGGAAAAAACCGCTTCCAAAACTTCGTGAGATTTTTTCTGAGGTTAGAAGAGAGGAGACAAGGAGAAAAGTTATGTTAAAGCCAGGGTTTGAAGCTAATGATGATAATTCTGCCCTTGTAACTATTAAAAATAATGATGATAGTGAAAAAAAGAAAAAACCTTGGTGCGATCACTGCAAAAAATATTGGCACACTCGTGAAACATGTTGGAAGCTCCATGGGAAACCGACAAATGGAAGGAAAAAGAATGGCAATGGTCGTGGTTTACAATCAGGGGATAGCAGAGCTTTCCAAACAACTAATGGAAATTATGAGGGCCAAAGTTCTCTGGAAGGGTCTCCATTCACTAAGGAACAATTAGAGCATCTACACAAGTTTTTTCAATCACCACAATTTCGGATGAATTCTTCTATTCCTAACTCATCCAATAATCCTTCTTCCTCTTTTGCCCAATCAGTCTTGATTTTTACTTTTTTCAAAGTCAAGCCTTGTAAAACAAACACATGGATCGTTGATTCTGGGGCTAGTGATCACATGACTAGCAGTTATTTTCTTTTTTCAACTTACACACTTTTGCAGCGACGTAAAAATTTTAGCTTAACTTGGTCGCTAATTGTGGCGATATATTGAAAAAAAGTTTAAAATTTGACGTTTGATTTTTGAAATAAACAGGGAGTCGCCACCGATCCTTTTTCCTAGGTGTGATCGGACACCTATTAGATCTCTTATTAAAACAAATAAAAGGCTGAGTTTAGGTCTACGTTAAAATCCAGAGAAAATTTAGGGTTCGGGAGTCGGTTACGCGAGGAAGGTATTAACACCCTCGTGACGCCCAAAATTGGTATCTTATTAAACACATGTTGTCTTGATTTTCAAAAATACGAATTCAATTTGACATTTAAGTGTGATCCGATTGAAGGAAATGAGAAGTTGCAAGTTTTTTGTTTTTAGAAGGACGTCCGTTTTTAACACGAGCGATTAATTTCACCCAACATAGCGATGAAATCGATGACTTAATGTTAAAATCGGTACATTGTCTTATTCTTAAAATTAAAATGTAAAAAGTTTTTAAAATGATAGTAAAAAATCCAAGAATATTATTGTAAAAAAATACGAATAATGATGTGAATAATAAAATATATAAAATATAAAATATTAAAATATCAAAATATTAGAATAATAATAATTAATATTGACAAATAAAAATAAAATAGAAATAAAAAAATGTACATAATATATATATATTAGAAATAATAATGATGTTTAAAAAACAATACTATTAATAATACTACATAAATATGTACATATATAAAAATAAATACGTGATAATATTAAAAATATGTACATAATATAGTGTTAAAATACATACATAATATAGTTAAGATATATACATAAGATAACATGTAGAAAAAAATATAAATAATATAATATTAAAGATATATACATAAAATAGTATAATATATATACGTAATATAGAATTTAAAATATACCTAATATATTAAAAGAATATATATAATATAATATTAAGAAATATAATAATAACAAAAAAGGAGAGAGAGGGAGAGGGTGGGTGATTTCCGGCCACAAGGCCGACCAAATCGGTCATAGGACAACATACATATCATTGCCCCAACCCACCATACATACAGCAATGGGACCTCAAAAACTTTTTCGGTAAAAATGGATAAGCTTCCTACTTTTATTTTTACTTTCGGATAAAAGAAACAAAATAAGATTGAAAAAAAAAAACGATAAGCAAACAAAGAACTTAAAACGAGAATAGACAAAGAAACCTCTTTTGCTTTGATCTTTGATTAATCTCCAAAAAAAAACTAGCTTCTCCAAAAACTAGCCTTTACAATAACTCTTCTCCTTGATTACTTTAAAAAGAAACCTCTCCAAAAATCCTTTACAATAACTTTCTCTTCCAAAAACTCTCCCAAAAAAATCCCCCCATATACAAAATATAAGAAGGCTTATATAGCCATTTACGAAATATTTTTTTATTGTTTATGTCTTCATTTGTAGGTACAAGTGGTGGTGGAGCAAGTGTGGTTAGTGGAGTAGGTAATGGAGCAAGTGTGGATAGTGGATTTGGTGGTGAAAAAGGTGTGGCTAGTGGAGTTGGTGGTGGAAAAGGTGTGGCTAGTAGAGTTGGTGGTGGAAAAGGCTAAGATTTAGTTGAGAAAAGTTTAAGTTGTGGGCTAGGTTTTTTTTTATTTTGATTTGGGTTTAGGATTTGGGTCATTGGGATTTTGATGTAAATTGGGCTTTGGGTAGTTAATATTTTGGGTTTTGGGTTTAATTTTGGTGGGTTAGGTAAGGCTAAATTGGATTTTGATGTAAATGGGCTAAAATTGGCCTACAACAACTTTATCAAGGAAAAGATTGAAGAAGGCCAAGTGTGCATGCCGTTTGTTCCTTCAAAACAACAGATTGCTGACATACTCACCAAATGACTCTCTAAGACAAGCTTTGATTTTCTTGTGTAGCGACGTAAAAATTTTGGTTTCGGGTCGCTAATTGTGGCGATTAAAAACTTAGAATTTGAAATTTGATTTTAGATTAAACCGGGAGTCGCCACCGATCTTTTTACTAGGTGTGATCGGACACCTATTAAATTTTTTTAAAAAAAACGAGAAAAAGGCCGAGTTAAGGTCTACGTTAAAAAGCCAGAGAAAAATTAGGGTTCGGGAGTCGGTTACGCGCAAGGAAGGTATTAGCACCCTCGCGACGCCCAAAAAATGGTATCTCATAAACAAGTGTTGTCTTGATTTTCAAAATATGAGTTCAAAGTAATATTCAATTGTGATCCAATTCAAAAGACGAAAACTTTCAATTTTTTATTTTGAGAAGGATATACCGTGTTAACACGGGCCTAAAAATTCCATCCAACATAGCGATGAAACTCGCGGCCTAATGTCACATCGATATATTGCCTCGCTTATTTAAAAACAAGAATAAGATTTTCGAAATAATGCTAAGCAAATTGATGCGAAATAAAGATAATTAAAGGATCTAGAAATATATTGAGGCGAACAACGAGTGTGACAGTAACATAAGAAAACAACAATAATACATACAAGATTAAATGTAATAATAGTATAAGATACGAGAAAACAATAAATATACGTATATATAAAAACGATATTAAAAGTATGTACGTAACGTACGCGAGAAATATACATATATACATAATATATTTAATATGAACATATACAATGTACATATATAATAATATACATGAAATAGTAAAGAATACATAACTAATAATATAAAAGATATATACACATACATACAAATGTATGAATAGTAAAGAAGTATACAATAAAGAACATTAAAATATATATGTATAATATATAAATATAGAAATATACACATACATTAGAAATAATAACATGAAAGAGAAACCATTAACATATTTACATAAGTACATACATGCATATATATAAATAACAGTATTAGAAATATATGATATAATATAGAAACACACATAAAATAGTATATAAAAATATAACTAATAATATAAGAAAAATATGTATAACATATAATACAGAAAATTTATATACATAACATGTATAAAAATATGTATAGTATGATACTAAGATATTTACGTAATATACATATTAGGAATAAACAACATCTAATAATATTAATAATAACACAAAAATAATAATGAAATATATAAAAACAAATACGATATAACAATAATATTAAAATAAAGTAATTGAAATAGTACCATATAAATGTATGAATATATACATATATAATATACATATATCAATATTGATAATAATGCTAAAACTAGAAACAACAACCATTAATAATAATAATACTTTAAAAAAATTAATATATTAATAAAAATAATAGTAACAATATTAGTAATATGTAACAAAAAGGGAAAATAAACGAAAAAGGATTAAATCGGAATAAGAACAGAATTTCAGGGCGAATTTAAAAAGGGATAAAGAAATAAAGGACTAAAATGGACACGCGTGAAAACAACGAGGACCAAAAATGCAATATTCTCTATTACCAAAACGCGGCGCAGCACGGAGGGTCTAAATTGATGAACGGGCAAAAACTCTGGGGCCAAATTAAAATATTAAAAAACCTGATCGTAAAATAGCAAAAATGCGGAAGGGCCGATCGCGCAATTAGCCCTTCCGCTTCAAAAACACGCGGACCCTGGCCGGACGGGTCGGGTCGACCCGACCCGCATCAAAACGGCGTCGTTCTTTTGTTTAAATCTGGGTACCAAAACGGTACCGTTTTACTGGGCTATAAATAGCCTAAAAACCTGAAAAAAAAATCATTTGAAGGGGAAGAAAGAAAAAAAAAAGAGAGAAAAGGAGAGGGGAGAAAGGAGAAAGGGAGAGGGGAGTGGAGAGGGCTCCGGCCGTGGGGGCCGGTCACCGGACGGCCACCGGAGGTCCTCCGGCGCCAGCGCCGGCCACCGCGTGCGGTGGCCGGAAAGGTAAAAGTTCTATTTTTTATTCCTTTTTTATTTTTTAGTTTCAATATATATGTTTTATATTTTCACTAATAGTAAAGAAATAAAAATGTAAATATATGAAAATCGAAAAAATAAAAGATAACCTTTTCGTTTGCTTTTGTTTTCCTTCCGATATTGCTTCTGTTTTTCTGAGCTTGTTTTAATCTCAAACTATACTGCTTGTGAATATTAGAGGTTGTTGTTTCTTTAATCGAAAAATTTTTTGAACTCTCTGTATTCTCAAAAACTCCAACCCCTTACAAAGTATTACCCTTTGGTTTTTATAACCATTTGTCACTATTAATCTAATATTGTTTTCTTTTCGTGTGTTTCTTGCAGGGCATGGGCGAACGGCCGTGGCAGAGGCGTGGTGGAGCTAGTGGTGGGAGTGTCAGACGGTATGGGCAAGAGGGGTTCGGGCTTCTGAATACTGAGTCAGAGGGTAGGTTTGGTGGGTTTAGTACTGGGCTTTAGGGTTAGCTAATGGGTTAGGCTTAGTGGGCTTGGTTGTTTAGGTTAATGGGTATGGGTTTTGGGCCTAAAATTGGCCAGTACAGCTGCCCCTCTTTGCTCATTATCGTGTAACGGGAATAGAGCAAAGACACAAAGAAAGGCCAATTTTGCTCCGTCTTGCCGAGTCTTGACTTCATCGGTGCTCTTCTTGTTCAAATAGTTTCCTTCTAGTCCATCTCATCTTGTAGCTTTGGTTCAATCCACCGTATCTTCCGACATATGCCTTGCAGCTTCGATCCTCTCTAATGTGACTTCACTTGTATGAGATTTTGGGGCTTCGATCTGTTTCACTTGTAGCTCCAGAAAGATAAGATCTACAGCTTCAATTTGCTCTTCTACTGCTTCAGTTGAGATGAGATTTGTGGTCTTCTCTTCTGTAACTTTAGAAAGGCAAGATCTGATATCCTCGATCAGCTCCACTGCAACTTCAGGGAGACAAAATCTGGTGTCTTCAATCAGCTCTAATATTGATTCCTTACTCGGCATGTGATCCTCTCGCAAAAGTAGATTTTGAAAATACCTCGACATGTGAACCCAAGGCTCAACTCACATCTCGCAATATGAGTTGATTTTGAAAAAGTAGAAATTAAAAGGTTCAACCCACCTCTCGTAATATGAGTTGATTCTTGAACAACGTAAATTGAAAACAGAAATTGAAAATACCTCAGCGTGACCTGAGGCTCAACTCACCTTTCGCAATATGAGCTGATTTTGAAAAAGTAGAAATTAAAAGGTTCAACCCACCTCTCGCAATATGAGTTGAAATTAAAACACAAAAATTGAAAATACCTCAGCGTGCCCCGAGGCTCAACTCACCTCTCGCAATATGAGTTGATTTTAGATTTAATAAGAATTGAAATTACCTCAGCGTGCCCCGAGGTTCAACTCACTTCTCGCGATATGAATTGATTTTTTTGAAACATAAATTGAAATTACCTCAACGTGTCTTGAGGCTCAACTCACCTCTCGCAATATGAGTTGATGAACTAAAAAGCAGAAATTGAAAATACCTCAGCGTGCCCTGAGGCTCAACTCACTTCTCGCAATATGAGTTGATTTTTGAAACATAAATTGAAATTACCTCAACGTGTCTTGAGGCTCAACTCACCTCTCGCAATATGAGTTGATGAACTAAAAAGCAGAAATTGAAAATACCTCAGCGTGCCCTGAGGCTCAACTCACTTCTCGCAATATGAGTTGATTTTTGAAACATAAATTGAAATTACCTCAACGTGTCTTGAGGCTCAACTCACCTCTCGCAATATGAGCTGATTTTCTTGGAAAACATGAATTAAAAGTAGAAATTGAAAATACCTCGGCGTGCCTCGAGGCTCAACTCACTTCTCATAATATGAGTTGATTTTGGAAAAAACAAAATTGGAGGACGAAATTGAACATCAAAAATATCAAAACTGTCATTTGGTAGAATTCAAGTGTCTTTTCATTTGATTCAATGTGACTCTCATTCCAGATTTCTTGCTCTGCTGGAGTACCTGTATATGCCATGCATGATGCACATGTTTGTCTTAAATACCTTTATGCCTACATGATTATGCAGTGCTCTTTAAGTATGTTTGTCGTATGTCTTTTTTCGTCTCGATTCTTGTGATGGTCTGCATTCATTACTTCGGCTCTTTGCCATGTACATGTCTTCAAGCTTCACGGGTAATCGACGTTTCTCAGGTGTCACTCTTTTGTCCCCAATTGAACTTTGTTCCTACTTTGAGGCTCTTGCGCTTATTAAATTTTCATCCAGGTAATGCTTAACATTTCTTTTGTTTAGAGCATGTCATTTCACCATTTATCATGTAAATAAACACATAATGATATGCATGAAAATGGTCAGGCAGGGACAAAAAGGATATCTCATATTCCTTTATTTCAAATGTGGCAAACAAAGAAAGTTAACTAATGATAGTACAAATGTGCAAAGAAAAGATCGTATTCAATGAATACAAATGCTTTAGATATTCGACACATGAACTCTTCACGTTCCTCAATCAAGAATCTTTTAGAGTATGGCTCATTGCGTACAAGATTTCGAGCTTTCAGAGATGCTTCAAATACTGTAGTCTCACTATTTGTCGTACAGTTTAGAACGCCTTGCCTTGTAAGCCGAATATTTGCTTCATTAGAACGCCCTCTTGGGTTTTCATCCTAATCTTTTATGTTTAACCAAAGCGCCCTTTTCGGGTTTTCACTCTGATCCCCTTTTTCTTCTCTTTTTTTTTTTAAAATGCCCTTTTCGGGTTTTTATCTCAAGCGTAATATTTCTTTACTGCATCTAAGTTCACTGGATTCGACGACTCTTTCCCATCCATCTCGGTAAGGATCAAAGCTCCTCCTGAGAATGCCTTCTTTACGACGTACGGTCCTTCCCAGTTTGGTGCCCATTTCCCTCGCAGATCTTTTTGTATTGGGAGAATTTTTCTCAGCAAAAGTTCTCCTTCGTGGAATTCTCTTAGTCGTACCTTCTTGTCATGGGCTGCGATCATTCTCTTTTGGTACATTTGCCCGTGACAAATTGCCCTTAGACGTTTTTCTTCAATGAGGTTCAACGATCATATCGAGCTCGAATCCATTCTCGCTTCTTCTAACTCGATTCCATCAATACTCGCAGAGAGGATCTCAACCTCGATGGGTAGCACGACTTCCATTCCATAGACTAGAGAAAGGAGTTGCTCCTATAGGCGTTCGCACGGATGTGCGATATGCAAACAAAGCAAATGGAAGTTTCTCGTGCCAATCTTTATATGTCTCGATCATTTTCCCAATGATCCTCTTGATGTTCTTGTTAGTGCCTCAATGACCCGTTCATCTTTGGGCGATAGGGCGAGGAATTATGATGTTTTATTTTGAATTGCTCGCACATTTCTTTCATCATCTTATTGTTCAGATTTGTGGCATTATCTGAAATGATTCTTTCGAGCAAACCATACCGCAAATGATTTCCTTTTCAAAAACTTGCAAGCTGCAGTCTTCGTCACATTAGCAAGCAAGCGGCTTCTATCCATTTTGTGAAGTAATCGATAACCACAAAATGAATCGATGTCCATTTGATGCTTTTGGAGAAATTGGCCCTATAACATCCATGCCCCACATAGAAAAAGGCCACGGAGAAGTCATGACGTGAAGGGGCGAAGGGGCTACATGAATTTTATCGCTATAGATTTGACATTTGTGGCATTTTCTGGCAAAACTAATACAGTCGCTTTCCATCGTCAACCAGTAGTAACCGAGTCTCATAATCTTTCTGGCCATACTGAAACCATTGGCATGTGTCTCACAGATTCCTTCATGGACATCTTCAAGTATCTTTCTGGCTTCGACATCATCCACGCATCTCGAAAGTATTTGATCCTTTCCCCTTTTATATAGGATATCCCCATCAAGAACGAATCCTGCTGCCATTCTTCTGATTGTTCTTTTGTCGTTCTCATTTGCTTGTTCGGGATAGCTTTGATTCTTGATATATTTTAAGATATCATAGAACCATGGTTGTCCGTCTGCCTCTTTCTCAATGCTACAACAGTGTGCAGGGACCTCGTATATGCTCATTTTGAGGGGCATTATTTCTGCTTCTTTACTTGCTTTGAACATTGAAGCCAGAGTGGCCAAGGCATCCGCTAGTTGGTTCTCTTCTCGTGGGAAGTAATGAAAAGTTATTTCTTTGAATTCCTTGATTAATCCAGCCACTAAATTGCTGTACTTAATCAATTTTGAGTCCCTCACTTCCCATTCTCCACGGATTTGGTAAATCACTAGGGCTGAGTCTCCGTATACCTCCAAGATCTCGATGTTTCGCTCGATAGTCGCATGAAGCCCCATGATACAGCCTCATATTCTCGCGATATTATTGGTACGAAGAAGTTCGATCTTGCGGTGAGCGGATAATGATTCCGTCTGGTGATACCAGATTACTCCAATTCCATGCCCTAACGCATTCGACGCACCATCAAAGCACATCTTCCATGACCTCTCTTTTGATGACTCGGATTCTATTTACGAGATGCCCATTAAGTCTTCGTCGGGAAATCGAATCTTAAAGGCTCATATTCTTCTGTTGTTCGAGTTGCTAGAAAATCAGCTATTGCGCTACCTTTTATCGACTTCTGACTTACATAAGCAATGTCATATTCTGAGAGGAGAATCTGCCATCGCGCCATTCTTCCTGATAGTGCCGGCGATTCCATCATGTATTTTATCGGGTCCAACTTTGAAATCAACCATATCGTATGGTACAACATGTATTGTCTAAGTCTCCGAGCTACCCAAACCAGGGCGCAACAATATTTCTCAATGGACGAATACTTTGCCTCATAATCAGTGAACTTTTTGCTAAGGTAGTAGATTGCTTTTTCTTTCTTTCCTGACTCGTCGTGTTGCCCCAGTATGCAACCCATTGAACTTTCGAACACAGTCAAATACAATATCAAAGGTCTTCCAGGGGTTGGCGGTACTAGCACTGGAGGACTAGACAAATATTGTTTTATCTTATCAAAGGCCACCTGGCATTCCTCGTTCCATTCTCCGGGTTATGTTTTGAAGAAGCGAAAGATTGGGTCGCATTGGTTGGTAAGTTGAGCGATAAATCGGGCAATGTAGTTTAATCTCCCTAAAATCCTCTAACTTCCTTTTGCGCGCTTGAGGTGGTAATTCTTGGATGGCTTTTATTTTATCTGGATCAACCTCAATACCTCTTTTCTCGACAATGAAGCCTAGCAACTTTCCCGAGGTAGCCCGAATGTACATTTGGTGGATTAAGCTTTAGTGAAACTTTCTCGACCTCTCGAACAACTTCTTGAGGTTCACCACATGCTCTTCTTCCCTCGAGATTTAGCAATCATGTCATCGACGTAGACCTCTATTTCTTTGTGCATCATGTCATGGAATAACGTTACCATAGCCCTCGATATGTTGCCCCAAAGATTCTTTAACCGAATGGCATCACCTTGTAGCAAAACGTTCCCCACATTGTTATGAAGGTAGTTTTCTCCATATCCTCGGGGCCATCTTGATCGATTATACCCCGAGAATCCGTCCATGAAAGAAAACAATGAATGTTTTGTTGTGTTGTCCACCAACGTGTCAATATGTGGCAAGAGAAAATTATCTTTTGGGCTTGCTCGATTCAGTCATGATAATCCACGCACATTCGTACTTTTCCATCTTTCTTTGGTACCGGACTATGTTAGCCACCCATTCGGATATTTGGAGGATTGTAGGAAGCCGGCGTCAAACGCTTTTGACTTCCTCTTTATCTTCAACAAGATTTGGTCTCATCCGTCTTAATTTTTCTTGGATGGGCTTGCATTCGCTTTAATGGGAGCTTATGGACCACTAAATCTTCATCTAGCCTCTGGCATGTCCTGGTATGACCATGCGAAAACATCTTTGTATTCAGGAGTAAAGTGATCAAACTATGCAGGTACTCTCGAAATAGAAGTCTCAATCTTCACTTCTTGTTTCCTCTCTTCAGTGCCCAAATTTATTGTTTCCACAGATTCTTCATGAGGCAGAATCTGTTTATCCTCTTGCTCCACCATTCTTAACAATTCAGGAGGCGAGACATAATCTTCAGCATTTTCTTGACTTCAAATTCTCCTAAGCAAACAAACCTTCTCAAAATCGATTTCAGATTCAGAACGGGCTTATTCATGTCGTCAATATCTGAGCACCTGAAAGTTGAAATGGAAAAGGAAGCTATAGGGGGACATCCAAGTATTGGAAATAACAAACAAAATGTTATGTCATGGTAATGAGGCAAATGTAAAGATAGGCTATGAAATGAGAAAATGATCATGAAATTAGTGATAACGCGAAAAATCGTGACAAAATGCATCTTCATCGATATTCATTTAAATGATAAAGAGTGAATGAAGGCTCTTACAAAAGAATTCTATTATATCTAAGGACACAATAGAAGGTTAATGTTTAGCATTACTCTGAAGACTTATAAACTACAAGAAGCTCCTCAGTAGTTCAATTGTTCAACATAAAACCAGGAGGGCAAAGGCGTATCCTCGAGACATCTTTACTTGCACCAGCTTCTTTGTCGATGACACTTATACTGACATTCTGAAAACCCCTTTCAATTAACCCCAGCATGTTTCGTGGATCATCTTGTCCAGGGTACAACATTCCCGCAGATGTAAATATTTTTGACAAATGAGGGTACTCTATCGGTTCCCATTCTGGTTCTCGGCCTAAAGTTCTTGCAATTCTTCTCTCTTGATCCTTCTTTCACTGTCTTCTTCTTTGACGCATGTCAGGTTGGAACCCCAAACCGTATCGGGCCTTGTGGTGCACTGGCCTTAAAGCCCTAACTATTCCTTGTAGATGTCTCCCTAAACCTCTTCTCGCACGAGCTCCTCTTCCTACAGTCAACTTGACACCCATTCTGGTATTTTTCGACAGTTTTGGCATCGGAATTTTGTTTCCTTCAGCGATGAAAGTGGCATTGACGAATTCGAGGGATCGAAAGGAACATTCCACTGCGTCCTTGCTTACTTCCAGGTATGGCGCATCAGCAGAGATAGATGCGACAATGTCTTCTTCACCCTCGACTGTGACCAAACAGCCATCCATGATAAATTTCAACTTTTGATGGAGGGATGATGGAACTGCTCCAGCAGAATGGATCCAAGGTCTTCCCAAAAGGCAGTTATAAGAGGGTGTAATGTCCATGACTTGGAACTCGACCTCATAGATGTAAGGGCCCACTTCCAAAGGGATTTCGATCTTTCCCCTGACTTCGCGCCTCGTCCCGTCGAATGCCCTTACCATGGAATGACAGGGCCTTAAGTAGGACAAATCCATCGGTATTCTGGAAAGCGTGGCCAATGGCATGACGTTTAATGCTGACCCATTATCGATGAGTACGTTCGGTATTATGTAGCCCTTGCAGCGAGTCGTGATATGCAGCGCTTTCACCGAGCCTCTACCATTTGGCGGTATCTCATCATCACTAAAAGAGATGAAATTGTCCGCATTCAGATTGTTTACCCATCTATCAAGCTTTTCGACAGATATGTTGTTGGCCACGTAAGCTTGATTTAACACCTTCAATAAAGCATTCCGATGTGGCTCTGAATTTAACAGTAGAGATAGAACTGAGATTCGTGCTGGCTACTTGCTCAATTGTTCCACCACACTATACTCGCTGTGCTTAATAAATTTCAAGAATTCTTGAGCTTCTTCCTCATTCACAGGTTTTTTAGTTTCTTGCACGGGTGGAATTTCTTGCTCGACCTCGACTTTGTGCATCACTGCTTTTCCTTTTTGTTTCAAGTCGCTACTTTTCTTTATCGGTTCAACTTCTTTAGAATAACACCGTCCACTGCGGGTAAAATGACCTACTTCCCCAATGTCTTCAGTTGTGGCTTCAAGCTTTTCACCTTCAGGTGTAACGATGTTGACATCGTACTTCCACGGTACTGTTTTATTGTCCTTATAAGGGAAAGGAGATGGTACTTCAATTATCATTTTTGGTTTCACCGGCTCCTTCTTCGCGTCATAATAGATTATTAACGGTCGGTCGGCGCTATATGGGAAACCTGATGATTGATTGTCAGAGGCACATATTTCTCCACTATCGGCCTCTTTGGCTTTACAAAAGATCCCAATCTCCTTATTGTCCATCATACTTTGCAGTAAACTTCTGAATTCCTTACAGGACTGAATGTTATGCTCCCCAATACCATGGAGCTTGCAAAAGCGTGACCTTTGCATCTTCTCCTTTGAATACTCCGTTAAAACGACAGAGCAACCCTTTCTCACTTAGTATCTCCCAGATTCTCTGCAGAGGTGTTCGTACTTCAGAAACCCATCTTCTATTTTGTTGTTTATCCTCCTCTCCTACTGCGCTCACATTCCCCTCGGTGTGGTTTGGGAATGGATTCCCGGTCGTACTGCCAGTACCATCGAATCGCAAAATGCCCGCATCGATGAGCCCTTGAACTCTCCTTTTGAAAGCAAGACAATTCTCAGTAGAATGCCCCTGGTTCCCCGCATGGTATGCGCAACTAACATTTGGATCGTACCATTTCGGGTATGGAAGTTTAAGGGGGGCCATGTAATGGGGAGATATCAATTGTTTTTCCAGAAGTTTTGGGTACAATTCCCCATATGATATAGGAATAGGGGTGAATTGCTGTCTCTCGGGATTGAGCTTTGTTGGTCTTGGTTCATTTCTGGGTTGGCTTTGAGTGGGCAGAGTGTTTTGTGGAAATGTGGTGACGGGCCTTTGGTTATTCATGGCGTATACAGGGTAGGACGGATGTGATGCTTGGTAGTAAGGTGTTTGAGGTAGGTAATGGAAATTCGGGGGTGGATAATTTCGAGGTCGGGGTTGGTTAGAATACAAATTGGGAACGTAATGACTCCAGTTCCCACCATGTGGGCTTCGCTCTTTCTTCCTTCTTGGTCTTTGCTTTTCTTGAGCCTTGATCCTTCCATTCTGCGCTCTTGGCGGCATTCTCTATGAGTTCACCAGATATTACGATATCCGAAAAATCCTTCGTAGCACTTCCCACCAACTTGTCATAGAAGCGGTGCTTTCGGAGTATTGATGAAAAGGATTATCTCGGTCTTAGTCGATGGAGGCTCCACTTGGGCGAGATATCTCTCCATCTTTGCGCATATTGTCTAAAGGATTCTGCTGGTTTCTTCTCCATCATTTGCAAGGTCATACGGTCTGGCACCGTCTCCGATACATGCTTGTACTGATCGCAAAATGCTGACGCCAAGTCTTTCCAGGATCGAATCTTTTCTCTACTAAGTTGATTGTACCACCGGAGAGCTGACCCTGTTAGACTATCTTGGAAGCAATGTATGAGTAGTTTATCCTAGTTCACATAACCAGTCATTTTTCGACAAAACATGACCAAATGCTCCTTTGGACATCTTGTCCCATCATACTTCTCAAAATCAGGTACTTTAAACTTTGGGGGCAAAATCAGATCGGGTACCAGACTGAGTTCTTTGGCACCTAGTGCGGAGAAGACTTCAGTGCCTTCTATCGCTTTGAGTCTTTCCTCTAGACTCCTATATTTTGCGTCATGGTTATCCGATTTCAACTTGGCTACCTCTGCTGGGTCATCCAGGTCTGGAACTAGTGGATCAACAGGACCTTCCCCTGGGCTTGACGCGAACATTCCTTGCCCCAAATTAGTGGGTGGAGCAGGTGGCATGGGTCGATGTTCCAAGCCAGTGGGTTCCCCTTGAGTGCACCCTCTTCGTGTTGTGTATGCGAATGGTGGAGTGAATCCTGGGGGATAGAGTGGATCCTGATCGTGGTGAATTCTTGATCGAGATTCTTCAATGTCAGGGCTCCGCATGGGTCCTTTCCCTTTAACTAGAGCTGACATCATCTCCATCATTTTGGCCATTTGATCTCTTTGCTCGAGTGATTCCTCTCGAGATCTCATCATTAGGTCTCTCGTCTCTTGTTGTGATTTGGCCAGTTGCTCTTGTAATTCTTTTTGAGTCCTTTCCATCCTTTCAATTCTCTCATTGAATTCAGCTTCCATCACTCTAGCTTGTCGGCGCGTTTTATACTGATGACGTGGTTCCAGTCTTGTGGTATTACAACTGCGAATTATATATTTTGTCTTCAATGATCGAGTATGGGATATGCAATGTATGGATGAATGCATGAATGAATGTACGAATGTCAAAATGTTAGTATGTTAATTATGCAAGGAATGCAAAAAATTGGTGTTAATTTCAAGGTAGCCCCATATTTAGGCATTTCATTGATCAACATAGCCTATTACACAAAGTTTCCATTTTCAACGGTTACACAAATTTCCTAGCCACATTGCCTTGTTTCTTTACTTGCTCTAAAACTCGATATGTTCGATCTTTGGCTCGGAGGAATTGGTAACGAGAACTTGGCTTCATCGATAATTGAACAATTTGCATAGGCGCTGCAATTTCATTGATCAAGAAGTCGAGTTGCATTTCTCTTTCTTTGAGAGATCCTTCATACGCGTGAATGTCCCTATCGTCTTGCTCACTCTTTTCTTCTAGAGCCTTGAGAGGCTATCTAGTTGTTGTTGATGAGATTGCAGCATATTTTCTAGATCTCGTGTTTTCCTTTTTAATTCTTGATGTTCGGTGACTTTTGCCAATTCTGCGATCGCTATTTCATACTCGGCGTTCTTCCTTCTTAACTCTATCAAAGCGCCAGCCTTTTCCCTCCTCTTTCTTTGCTTTTCCTTCCAAAACTCCATTCCTCCTTGATATTGCTAATTTCTTCCTTCCATTCTGCTGTCGACTTGCCCAACCCGCTATTCTTTATAGTGTTTCTTAATTTCTTGTTTTCCAAATGAAGGTCCCTTAAGTCGTTTCTCACAATTTCGCTTCTCTTTGTACCTTTTAGTTCGGATCTTTCAACCTGAATTTCAATCTTCGTTGATAGTTTTCTTCTTGAAGGGCACTAAGGTCTCGAGACATCTTGGCCTTTTCTCGCTCAATTCTTGTCTTGCCATTTCTAGCTCGACGGCATTTCCTTGAGAAAGGATTCGGATGGGGTGGTTTGTTGTCGAGATTTGCTGACTATTTACCCGTTGCTTCCTCCATACGTTGTAATCTTGGGTAAGGGTATCAGCATACAAGGCTAATTCCATTAAATGAATTTTTTTCCAAGACTTTGCAGTGTCTCGGACTCTCTTCATATATCCTTCACCGTGAAAGCGAACTCGAATCGTGCTAATCCTCCAGTTATGGGAGGAATTGTCGCGAAGAAAATTGCCTTTGAACCAATAGCGGAGCATATCCAACTCCTCCCCATAACCCAAGTAAAGGTACCCAATCTTGGCTTCCACATTTGTACAGCAGAACTGAAGGACGGATCCAGGGTGCTCTCCATGTTATATCCTCTGCGAAGGTTCGAAGACGATACCCAATGTTGCTCAGTGACTTCCTTGACCATTCTTTCTTGAGGAAAGCTTCTAGCGGGAGAATGTTTTAGAAAACATATGGAATGGAGTGCGCTCTACCTTCCAGAAGTGACTCAAAATCCAAACATTGAGTAACTGCGCGCATCCGATAAATCGTCCCTCCCCTTTTCTTCGACAACTATTCAGGGACCTGAAGGTCTCGGCTAGGATGGTTGGGACAGGGTTAATTCCTTGTTTTAACCTTTCGAAGAAATCAACTACTGCCACTTCGAGATGTCCGAGAACCTTTGGGAAAATAACCAGACCATAAATGGCCAAAGCGAATAGATTTACCCTTTTCAGCATGTCGGGATGGTTCAGAGTCAAATCTCGTAGGGAGGACTATGGAATGCAAATGGTTTCGTTCTTCTTCTTCATCTGTTTTTCATCCCATGCATCGGTCATGTCTGTCAGTCTCACTAACTTTTTCTTGAAGGTCATCGGCTTAGGCTCCTTCACATATATTTTGCCGACTTGTACATTGTCGATGCGGAGTAAAGCAGCACACTCTTCTATGGTCGGAGTCATGTCTTCTTGATTGAAGGTGAAACACTAATAAGCTGGGTCCCAGAACCGAACCATGGCTTAAATCAACTGTTCGTCTACACGGATGGTGATCAGGTGAGCTATATCTCCATACCTCTCAGTGAAAATGTCTCTAGTGTCTGAATCCCACTGATTCCAAATTTGAACCAAATCTTCTAGGTTATTTTGGCGAACGTTCACAGTTATTTGTTCGGGCAAATTGGCAACACACCTTTCCACAAGACTATCCCCCTTGTCCCTCTGAGTTTTTAGAGACCAGTCCCGTACCACGGCATTCTTCTCGGTGATTTGTGTAATTGACTCCTCCATCAGAAACCCGTTTTTTGGCAACCAACCTTTAATCAACACCTTCCTAATATGATGCCTATGATGCATGATAAAAATAAAAACAAACAAACTTGGTTAGTAAACACAACAAATATAATTTGAAAAATAAACTAAACTACCCGATCCAATTATTTTGCATAAATAGTGTAAACGAAAGGCAAAAGGCATTTCCCGTGTACTTATTTTGGTGACTATAAGCGACGAGAGGTTCGGCATGGCTCTATTTGGATAGCTCGTATGGTTCATTATATGCAGTCTCGGTTCTAGACAGGTACTCGAATTGTTCGTACTATCATCTCGCTAAAATTAGCACGAAGCCTCGGTCATAACCCATCACGAGCTCACGAGTTCAATTCGAGGATTACATTTACTTATGCCTATGCTGAGGACAAGTTAACTCACGAAAGCATAAGTCATATGTAACCGAAAGTATTCACTAGCTCTGTGCGGAGGGACGAGTTAACTCACGAAGGCGTGGCGTTTACTTTCACTTAAGCGGACGGAGCCCGGTAGAGAGCTCATGTTATGCGAAAATGCAAGTGCACGTGTGGGGAAAAACTCATAAACCTTTGCGTTTTACTTAAAGGAACTAAACCAAAATTAAAACCATAAAAATTGAAAACGAAAAACAACCAAATAACAAGTTAGAAGAAATATTTACAACACGATACAAATGCATGAATTTTGAAAGCGAGATTTTGGATCACGATCAAATATTTACTTTGAACAAAGAAATTTGAAAGTTTTGACAAAACGTGTTTAATTCGATACGACTCTCAAAAAAAGGATCCCCGATTGGAGTCGCCAAATGTGTGACGTAAAATTTTGGTTTCGGTCGCTAATTGTGGCGATTAAAAACTTGGAATTTGAAATTTGATTTTAGATTAAACCGGAGTCGCCACCGATCTTTTTACTAGGTGTGATCGGACACCTATTAAATTTTTTAAAAAAAGCGAGAAAAAGGCCGAGTTAAGGTCTACGTTAAAAAGCCGAGAAAAATTAGGGTTCGGAGTCGGTTACGCAAAGGAAGGTATTAGCACCCTCGCGACGCCCAAAAATGGTATCTCATAAACAAGTGTTGTCTTGATTTTCAAAATATGAGTTCAAAGTAATATTCAATTGTGATCCAATTCAAAAGACGAAAACTTTCAATTTTTATTTTGACAAGGATATACCGTGTTAACACGGGCCTAAAATTCCATCCAACATAGCGATGAAACTTCATGGCCTAATGTCACATCGATATATTGCCTCGCTTATTTAAAAACAAGAATAAGATTTTCAAATAATGCTAAGCAAATTGATGCGAAATAAAGATAATTAAAGGATCTAGAAATATATTGAGGCGAACAACGAGTGTGACAAGAACATAAGAAAACAACAATAATACATACAAGATTAAATGTAATAATAGTATAAGATACGAGAAAACAATAAATATACGTATATATAAAAGCGATATTAAAAGTATATACGTAACGTCGAGAAATATACATATATACATAATATATTTAATATGAACATATACAATGTACATATATAATAATATACATGAAATAGTAAAGAATACATAACTAATAATATAAAAGATATATACACATACATACAAATGTATGAATAGTAAAGAAGTATACAATAAAGAACATTAAAAATATATATGTATAATATATAAATATAGAAATATACACATACATTAGAAATAATAACATGAAAGAAAACCATTAACATATTTATAAGTACATACATGCATATATATAAATAACAGTATTAGAAATATATGATATAATATAGAAACACACATAAAATAGTATATAAAAATATAACTAATAATATAAGAAAAATATGTATAACATATAATACGAAAATTTATATACATAACATGTATAAAAATATGTATAGTATGATACTAAGATATTTACGTAATATACATATTAGGAATAAACAACATCTAATAATATTAATAATAACACAAAAATAATAATGAAATATATAAAACAAATACGATATAACAATAATATTAAAATAAAGTAATTGAAATAGTACCATATAAATGTATGAATATATACATATATAATATACATATATCAATATTGATAATAATGCTAAAACTAGAAACAACAACCATTAATAATAATAATACTTTAAAAAATTAATATATTAATAAAAATAA
Organism: Gossypium arboreum; assembly: GCF_025698485.1. Classification (NCBI taxonomy): domain Eukaryota; kingdom Viridiplantae; phylum Streptophyta; class Magnoliopsida; order Malvales; family Malvaceae; genus Gossypium; species Gossypium arboreum. The sequence goes on along the minus strand of NC_069082.1, from coordinate 8,235,065 downwards.
TAGTAACAATATTAGTAATATGTAACAAAAGGAAAATAAACAAAAAGGATTAAATCGAATAAGAACGAAATTTGAGGCGAATTTAAAAGGGATAAAGAAATAAAGGACTAAAATGGACACGTGTGAAAACAACGAGGACCAAAAATGCAATATTCTCTATTACCAAAAGCGCGCAACACGGAGGGTCTAAATTGATGAGCGGGCAAAAACTCGGGGCCAAATTAAAATATTAAAAACCGATCGTAAAATAGCAAAAATGCGGAAGGGCCGATCGCAAATTAGCCCTTCCGCTTCAAAAACACGCGGACCACGCCGGACGGATTCAGTCAACCCGACCCGCATCAAAGCGGCGTCGTTCTTTTGTTTAAATCTGGGTACCAAAAGCGGTACCGTTTTCTTGGGCTATAAATAGCCTAAAAACACGAAAAAAAATCATTTGATGGGAAGAAAGAAAAAAAAAGAGAGAAAGGAGAGGGAGAAAGGAGAGAGGAGAGGGAGAGAGAGGCTCTCGGCCGTAGGGCTGATCATTTGACTGACCACCGGAGGTCCGGCCGGCGCCAGCCAGCCACCGCCTGATGGCGGAAAAGGTAAAAGTTCTATTTTTATTCCTTTTTATTTTTAGTTTCAATATATATGTTTTATATTTTCACTAATAGTAAAGAAATAAAATGTAAATATATGAAAATCGAAAAAATAAAAGATAACCTTTTCGTTTGCTTTTGTTTTCCTTCCGATATTATACTTTTTTTTTCGAGCTTGTTTTAATCTCAAACTATCTTGCTTGTGAATATTAGAGGTTGTTGTTTCTTTAATCGAAAAATTTTTGAACTCTCTGTATTCTCAAAACTCCAACCCTTACAAAGTATTACCCTTTGGTTTTATAACCATTTGTCACTATTAATCTAATATTGTTTTCTTTTAGTGTGTTTCTTGCGGGGCATGGGCGAGCAGCCGTGGCGGGCGTGGTGGAGCTAGTGGTGGGAGTGTCGAGACGGTATGGGCAAGAGGGTTCGGGCTTCGAATCTTGAGTCGAGGGTAGGTTTGGTGGGTTTAGTACTGGGCTTTAGGGTTAGCTAATGGGTTAGGCTTAGTGGGCTTGGTTGTTTAGGTTAATGGGTATGGGTTTTGGGCCTAAAATTGGCCTGTACATCTTGTAAGCAAGTTGGGCATGATTGATATATATGCACCAACTTGAGGGAGGGTGTTGAAATATGTATATATTTTAAATTTATTTAGGTAGATAAATCTTAGTTGGATAGATAAGTTTTATTCATATTCTAGAAATATTTTTATTTTATCTTTTAGTAGTTTACTAGAATAAGGAACTATTTTCTTTTTATGTTTTAGTAGTTTATTAAAATAAGGAACTATTTTCCCAATTAGGATTAGGACTTTTTTTCTATTTAAGTTCAATTCTTTAGTTAATAAGAGAAGTACAATTTTATTCAAAGTTTTCTTGAAATCTTTCATGTCATTTGAATGTTGAAAATAGTAGAATTTAACTGAAAAAATTTAATAGTTACTATTTGATAAGACTGAAATTTTAAATTTTAAAAAGTACAAAAATTAGAAATAATCAATTCAAAATCCATAGACTAAATCCACGACATACGGATAATATAGAGAATAATATCCAATTTAGCTTTTTAATAATTACCCTTAATTTATATGCATAAAACACACTTATTTTTATACGATTCTTACTAATATTAATATCTCTTCTCAAATCATTAAATTATAAAACTAGTTTAAATTCATGTCTTTTAATTATTATAACAATAAGCAACTAAATTAAAGCTTAATAGATATAAAACAAAAAAAAAACACATTTTATTGAAAATATTTTATAGTATTAATATAAGTTTTTTGCATTTGAAAGGATTATTATTTCGTAATATTTTATTAATTATGAATATTAATCCCTACATTATTTTTATTTTAAAATTAGATGCAATGCATGTTTTTAACTTCACAAGCATAATTCACAAGCATAATTAAAAATTTGTCATGTGTCCCATTTTTTTATATATATTTATTTTTAAAATTTTTATTATACCCTATATATATTTATCATCAACTCAACACTATGTATAAAAATTTTAAATTTTATTGGCGAGTATCAAATATTTTCCTTTTAAATTTTTAATTATTTCATGCAACACTTTTGGAGTTTTTAGACTCCATAAGCAGGTTTATAATGTGACAAATATCTTATAAGGTGTAGTAAAAATTAAATATTTAAATAAATCGACATTTGTCACACCTTTAATTTACTTATACAGTCTTAAAAACTTTATAGACGATATATCAAATAATTACCCATTAAATTTTTATTTAATATTTACTGATAAAGTATATAATATATCTTTTACTATATATATATATATATATATATATATATCTTTTATTAAATTTTTAAATATAAACAAATTTTTAATAGAAAAAAATGCCTCTATAAAATGTCATTCTTTCGTTGGAAAAGAGTACACCTAAAATGATCAATTGCTCGTAAAAATCACCATCAACAACCACATCGGTCATTTGCATCTTTAAAACACACATTACCTATTTCTAAACATAAACAATTTGACATAAACATATATATGATATATATTATAATATAGATATACATATAGAATAACCTAAAAATTATTATAAATTTGAAAACAAATTGAGTTTGGTTTGAATTTGGGCTTGGATGGATGTCTTAAAAATATACTCCTGGAAAATAAACTTGTTAGCACTGCCCGAATAAAATAAATTGAGCGTAAATAAATAATAAAATAATTATTGTGCCGTGGAAGAATCACTATCTTAGAAGCAAATTTGTCTTGATTGGTGTAATTGAGTAATGAACGTCTCCCCTAAAGTTAACATGGTATTTTTAAATTCGTACAACCAAATAAAGAAAGTGGAACATAATTAGCATTGCTCTTGTCAAAAGGAATCGAGAAATAACCTAGAAGAAACCCAACCCGGATAAATTACACTAGGTTCAATTCCTAGGAAAAATTGGAACCCCAATCTCCTAAACAGAATATCGCTCTAATATAATTTAGTAAAACACTCGAATTTTTAGAAAACAAGAATGGGAGAAGTTGTTTGTTGTGTTGTGAAAAAGTGAGAGAAATGACCTCCTAAATGCATGCGCATTAAGCCTTTAGCTCCAATCACTCAAAGATTTAATATTCACATTAAATATAACATAATCCAATTTAGTGAAAAATCATTTGACGGTATCATTCATTCGACTTCAACTATCAAATTAAAAGAGTGGAATAATTAAATTGTTGGGATTAAAAATAAAGGGACTATTTTCACCAAAATAAAAATAAAAATAAAAATAAAGGGACCATATAAAGACTAGAAACATAATTGAACCTATGTAGAAGCGCCTGGGGCATTGGCTTCTCAATGCAAGGCATTAATGGCGGAAATTTTCCTTTCTAGCCATTACTCTTTCCCAACCGGTCCCCCTTTGGCTTTAATCAGTCATTTTTCCTTCTTTAACTACTCCATTTTGTTCATATTGACTAATATGTTGTAAGACTGTTTTTTTTTAAAAATAATTTAACATAATTATAAGTATGACATACTTTATTACTACACTTAACATTTATTAATACATTAATTTTATTATACATCTCCACGATTTATATCCACATTTTGTGTTATACATTTCTATGATTTATATTCGCATTTTATGCGGTGAAAATCATTGATGGTTATGAATAGATGGAATAGGAGCTTGCAAATTTCAACAATGACATTAGTATGGTACATTGACCGTGAATGGAGGATATGGTTGCGAGAAAAATGGGTTTCCCGTGCCCACAACAGTTGATCTTCATACTAATTTGTCTTGTTAAATTTCTCTTTGGTTTCCTCAATTTTGCTTCATAAAACCCATTTTTGACCTGGTCTTTTTAAATATCCTAATTTCTCTGTCTCTCTCCCAACTTTCATACCCCATCTCCATTAAGGGTTGAACAAAACTTCCAACTTGAATTTGAAGGTTCCGTTTTTCTTCGATTTAAAAGTAACTTTTTTATAATAAAAAAAAATGAATTTTGGAGTTAGTGATTGGGTCGATTTTTAAGTTAAAATTTTTGGGATTGAACCCAGTTAAAAGTCATTTTATTCTTCGGATATATTTCCTAAAAAGGAAAATATTTGATACATTGTCGGTGCATAAATCTCACACACCATCGATGAATAATAACATGACACACCATCGATGAATAATAATTTAAACATAATTAAATAATAATTTATTATAAATAAATACTAAAATTAATATTTTTATAATAGTTTTGATTGTGTTTAAATAAAATTATTAATATTTATTAACAAGTCCTCCATATTTTTGTTTAATTTAAAGATGCGTTATGTTATTATTTATTGATAGTGTATGATATTAATGCATTGAATATTGTTCCTTACTAAAGAAGGGGTTCTTATTATTTAGAATGTCGTGATAGCTAGATTAAGGTAAGATTAGAGTCGGGATGAAATTTTTAAATAAATTTAAATTCAAAACAGAATCGTAACGAAATGAAATGTATAAAAAAACGAGTCAGAATTTGACAAGAAAAAAAAAAAACAATCCCGTCCCAATTCCTAATCTCCATACAAAATCTTTCTAACATCATTCCTTTTGTAAGAAAGTAGGCAAAAAAAAAAAATTCAGTCAAAAGGATTGAATTCCAGGGCGACGGAGGAAATTGATCATGAAAACTACATGAAAGCAAAGGCAAAGCTTAGTCTAACAGAAAATATTGTTTATTTCATTAAGGTAATGATGAGTGCAGGCTGCCCAATTTTTTGACCATAAACTAAAAATTGGCCATTTGTAAATAATTGATCTCCTTTTATCATTGATTAGTTGTCGGAAAATTTTTGTTTAGGTTTACTAATGACTTGATAAACTTAAGCACGACTCTCTCTCTCTCTCTCTCTCTCTCTCTCTCTCTCTCATTGGAAAAAAGAAAGAAAAAAAAAACATTCCTCTCAAACCATCATTAGGGTTAATATATTATTAGGTAAACTATAAAAATAGTCACTTCTGTTTGCCTCAAGTTATATTTTAGTCACTTCTATTTGAAATGTTCCGTTTTAGTCACTTACGTTATTGTGTTGTTACATTTTAGTCATTGAGCCGTTAATTGTCGTTAACGGTGTAATGGTAAGCTGACGTGGTTAAATTCTACAATTGGTTATTATATTTTTTCATTTTGAGCAATTTTAATTTTTTTCTTTCATGGTATTTTAACTTTCCTTTTTTTTTTTCCGTTCTCTTTTGCTTCTGACTCTGTTTTCCTCCCTTCTTTGTTTCTTTTAACATAGTTTTTCTATATTATCCATTTGTTAAAACTAGTCCACAAGCTTGTCTTACTCAAGAAAAATTAAATTGTTCAAAAAATAAAAATATAAGGACTAGTTTTAACAAATGGAAAACATAGAAAAACTAAGTTAAAAGAAATGGAGAAAGGAGGAAAATAGAGGGAGAAGCAAAAGAAAATAGAAAATAAAGAAAAAAATTAAATTGCTCAAAATAAAAAAAATATGGAGAGCGATTGTATAAATTAATCTAAAATTTTTATTTGAAATGATGACTTAACATGTCATGTCAGCTTATCGTTACACCATTAACGGTAATTAACAGCTCAGTGACTAAAATGATACAACGCGATAACTTAAGTGACTAAAACGTAACATTTCAAACATAAGTGACTAAAATGTAACCTGAGGTAAATAAAAGTGTCTATTTTGGTAGTTTACCTTATATTATTTAGAACGCAAGTTTGGTTTTAATCTTTAATTTGATATTTGAGTGTTTTTTTTTGTCCAATTTGATACTTGAGTATCCAAACCAAATGGTATCATTTAGCCCGATGAATGTTTGACACGTGTATTCTAGTAAAAAAACATAGGTACTTAATTTGGGAAAAAAAAATCTCTAAGTATCAAATTGAAAAAACTTGGGTACTAAAGTAAATATTGAAACCATACTCAAATACCAAGTTAAACATTGAAACAAAATTCAAATTCCAAATACTAAATTATACTCATAAAAATTTAAGACATAGAGATTAATAATTTTAGGGTAAACTATAATAGTCACTCAACTTTGGTCACCCAATTTTAAAAATTTTTAATTTAGGCACTAATGTTTGAATTCATTCCTGTTTTGATCACCCGTCGTTAAATTGATAACGAAAAAGCCTTTTTCTAACTGCTATAGTAACACATTTAGTCCCCAATACTTACTTATTCTATCCATTTGATCCTAATTCTAACTAATTCAATAAATTTAACACAACACATTTACAAATTTTATCAATTTAATCTTCAAACTTCCTAATCAAAGCTTTCAACTTTTAGCTTTTAAAATAAAGACATTCCACATCGATAAATTTGAAAACCCCAAAAAAGAAAAAAAAAATCTCTCAACTAACAACCCGTTTTCCGAACAAATTCCTGATACCAATAAGTTTATCTTGAAACATAATTTTTTTCCTTTTTTATTAGTTTTCTTCTAAATATAATATTTTATAACCCTTTGATTGATAAAATTTTGGCTAAAGAAAATAGAAAAACCTTAAAAAAACACTTTATATTTACTATTGTTGTTAACAATATGATATTTCCTTCAAGGTAAGTAGAAATAGTCCTCAAAGTTGATCATTAAAATTGGAAATTAAATTTAGAGTTAAAAATATGGTTTTAAAAATTCAATTGTTCAATTAATAATTATATAAGAAAAAATTAAAAACATTTAAGTTTTCATAAGGAAAAAAATGTGAACGAACTAATTGAATTTCCTTTTGTTATAATGATTTTTTAAATTTTATAAATTAATCAAGATATTATTATTTGTTCTATTTATTTCTAATTTTAAATCCACAATAAGAAATATGTATCACTAATAATCTGATTTAGTGTCAAATCATTTAACAAATTAATTAAAAACTAAAATTATGCTAGTTAAACTAAAATATATATTTTACAAATATTAAATTATTTATATAATTTTATTATATATTATATTTTTAAAATTTTATTTTTATTATTTTTAATGGTATTTAGTTAATTTCTAATATTAAACTTCTTAAAAATATAAACAAAAGGGTTATATATCGAGTTAGATAATTTCAACCAAAAATAAAATAGTTAATAGAATGGAATGACTCTGTTTTAAAAGCTGAAAGTTTTGATTAAGAAGTTTAAGGATCAAATTCATAGAATTTGTAAATACGAATGGTTAAATTTATTAAATTATTTAGAATTAAGATCAAATTGATAGAATAAGTAAGCATTGAGGACTAAATGTGTTATTATATCAATTAGAAAAAAAACTTTCGATTATCAATGATGGGTGACCAAAACAAGAATAAATTTAAACATTAATACTTAAATTAAAAATTTTAAAATTAAACAATCAAAACAAAAATACAAATATAATTGAGTGACCATTTATATAATTTACTATAATTTTAACATCATCCACATCATTGTCATTATCATTATCATAAATGACCCAAGCTTTGGGGTTTTTTTTTCATATTCTAAAGTGGAAAATTTAGGATATTTACTAATGTGAAGTAGGGTTGTAGCCATTATTGCATCATATGTCATATAGCCAATCCTATAGCTCTAAATTAATTAACCAACTTCAGATAATTAAGAGAGGATAAAGGAAAAAAGTGACCATGATTTTAGGTTATCTAGTGGGGTCCCCTTTATAATCCACATGCCTACAGTTCCTCTAAACCTATAGCATTGTGATGATTCTTGGATCAATTGTTGCAAATTAAAGATAATCATCTAGGAGACATTAAATTTTAATTTATTTTTTAATTTTTAGATTTCAATTTAAATTTCATTCTATATGTGTTCTGTTTAAATTTATTTTGATTTAAAATTAGATATTTTAATTATTAATTGTAAATTAATTTTTGGTTGTTATTATTTGAATGTATTTCTTGTGATTATATTGTAAACTATGCATCACATTTCGATCAAATTAAGGCATAAATAGAGAGCGATATCGCGATGAGAAGCCATGGGATGTCACAATGACGCGACAACAAAAATAGAGGAGAAGTAGAAATGATGTCGCGACGACACAGCAGGGGACGTCGCGGCGTGGTGACGTGCCATGCAATTTTCTTGATTTTCTTTTCCTAGTTAAATTTTGAGTATTTGTTCCAGTCGAACTCCAATTAGTGTAGATTATTTTAAAATTATTTTATCTACGAATTTAGCCTATAAATATGTTTTTTTCAACTCATCTTAATTAACCTGTGATTTTTTACCTTCTTTGAAGGGATTTTTCTACATAAAATATTTATGTTCGATCTTTTTAAAATTTTTTTATTATTTTACTTGTTCGTTGCTTAATCGAGTTTATTCCCGACATATATTTTCATTAATGAAACGGACAGAAAGCGTTTGCAATAGAAGATAAAAACACTTGACCGTCATTAAGGGCACATTGAGACGAGCCTGTGGCAATTTTAATTGTCTGCTTTAAAACAAATTTTTAGTTAATATTGTTGTTAATTTAGTTAATTTGTTAAAACTTTTTGAAATTTTTTAGTACAAAACCAAAAGTAATTGGTTGAATTTTTAAGGCAATGCACATGCTTGTGCTGAACCTACCAATATTTTTTTAAAATATTGATTCCATTTTTGGCCGACAAATTCATCATTGCAGATTAAAGTGATTGAAAAATCATGGTAACATATTCAACACTCAGGAAAAACCTATCAACTAAATTAATTCAAATTTTTGAAGAGTTTAAAGGTAATTTTTGAAATCTGAATAGGCGAAATTATGATAACCCAACAGCTTTGTGTTGAGAAGTCATGTGGGAAATTATGATACTATTAAGATATCTTCGTATTATCTGTACGATACTCTAAAAAGGATTTTTTGTTGAAAAATTTTATGTTTTTTTCGTTAATGTACAAAACATTGTGCAAGTCAATAATTATTCTCTTTGATATTGTTGTGTTGAAGAGTGATGCATCTTTAAGATTTTATCCTCCAATTTTACAAGGAATCAATGGGCGCCTTTGGATGTATATACAAGCGGAACCATGACTATTGTAAAGCTTTGCACTTATGTATCATACTTGCCTACGTGATCTTTATATTTTGTACATCATGGATTCAAGTATTTTCATATGCAAAGCTTTTCGGGAGCTATAGTTTTGCTTGTTTAAGCATTCAAAAATATCTTTAGACTATTTTCAAAGTTGAGAAACAAAACCTTGATAGTTCACTGTTCATGACACCTAAAAAGAAATATCGTATGATTTAGTTGATAATACTAAATTTGTTAAATATAATATACTCATGGAATATAAATTATATTTAAATATCTAATTTTGATATTTAAAAAAAAAACTATTTAAGCTATGGTAAAAGTTATTCCTCACCATGTTTTAGTATATAAATTAATAATAAACTAATTTTAATTGTCCGTTAGAAGGTTTCTTTTGCTTATTTTTAAATTTATACTAAATTATAATTATAAGTAATAAATAATTTTTCCTCATATTATTAAATAAATATGCAAAAAATAAAGTAATTATTTTATTAATTTTAATTTTTAAATAGAGAATTTTAAACTTCACAAAAATCCCAATATAATAACACACATCACTATGAAAGCATCTATCATAATCACCATTATTCCACAACCTAATGATTATATTATAGAAAACGATTCCATATGTTCTCTTTGAGCGGGTTTGAATGAACGGTATATTTATTTATGGATAGTGTAAAAGTAAAAGTAGTGACGGTGGTAAAATTAGATACTATATTAATACTATAACATAAGATAAAAAATAAGCTAAACGCACAGCACTATACTACCTATCCAAGCCCTTTTTTTTCCCTTTAATCCATGCTTTTTCCTAACATATTTCAACCTTATTTTTTCCCTTTAATCCATGCTTTTTCCTAACGTATTTCAACTTTGCTGACATACTACATACAATATATTTGTTATTAAAAAAATTTAAAAGATTAATATTTAAAATATTTTAATTTCATAAACAATTATATGCTTATTTTTTTATGCTAATGTATACTGAAATCAAGTAAGATCGATAGATTGATGAAGTCAAGAAATCTTGATCACCCACGTGTGAAAGACATAATACCCCTAGAAACCTCATGTATTCCAGGGTTGAACCCCAAGCATCCAAGGAGACCCTGCTTGTAAGGCAAGAAAGTCTTCCTCCTCATCTCCTCCGACACCGCCCGGTTCGCCGTGTAATGCAACTCGTGGGCAGAAACCGGTCCTCTCCGTCTCGAACTCGACCCAACACTCTCAGTAGAACGAAAGCTCCAACTTTTAACATCCTCTGCCTCTTTCTTAGACAAGACGGCATATTTCTTGAAGGAATCCTTACTCGTTGCTCTACCTTCTGATGCACTTCTAAACAACAAAAGATCTTTCAACTTCCATTTCCTGTTACCTTTAGAGAATGAAATTGCTGACAAGATTGAAGACACGTAAGATTTGGGATTCGTTGAAGAAGCAGTGGTTTGGTCTTGCTCGAACATGGTGTGGTCGGATACTCTGAAAGGAGACAATGATCTGCCTTTCTTGTGAACGTAGCTTGAAGATGATGATGAAGTTGTTTCTCTACCTCGTTGTGTTGTGTTTTTGGGCTCCACTGCCGATCTTCTACGAGACTTCTCGATGGCGGTTTCGAACGGATCAATGTCCTTCTTTCGAAAAGATCTGGGAGATTTGGGTGAATAACTTGACAACTCTGAAAAGCCAGGTGGGGGTTTCAATGGCTTAATCTTTCCTCCATCGAAGAGCTCCTCGGCCGACGAAGACGTCCTCTCTAACTGTCCACTAAAGTCGAACTCGAAATCTTCACACCCTTCACCACCAACACCGTGGGTGTTATCTTCTTTCTCGATTCCGCCATTAAAATCATTCCTTTTTGGTATACCAGGCTTTTCCTCCCACACGAAAGGGACTGCAACCGAAGAAGAAGCACGAGTTGGACTGGTTGGAGCACTGAAGATGAAGCTGCTGCCATTGCCAAAGCGTTGAGGAGTGGAAGGAGCAGTCATATAGGGAGACGAACATGCGCTATCGAAGTTGAAGTCCAGCGGCACCGGCACCACCACTTCCATGTCGATAGGCTTCTTTTTGGAGGTCGAGATGGAAGGATCTTCGTTTTATAAGGAAGAAAGAGAGAGGGGAAGGAGAGGATGGGAAAATGGAAAACTGATTATGTATGTATATGACTCAAGAGAGCCGCCTATGTAAATCTACCTACACATCTATGTGCGACATAAAATCTTATATAATTGGATAAGTGAATTTTGACTTAATGCAATTATACATGAAACTTTGATTATCATTTAATTATATATATTTTAAAAATAAATACTTCAAATTTCTTTTCATGTTAGATAAATACAATTATTTATATATACAATATGTAAACATAAAATGATATTATATTGATAATTATTTTAGAGATTTGTGAAAATCGAGTCAAATTAAAATTTCTGTATAAATGAAATTTTGATTATCATTTAATCATACATATTTTTAAAAATAAATACTTCAAATTTCTTTTCATGTTAGATAAATACAATTATTTATATATGCAATATGTAAACATAAAATGATATTATCTTGATAATTATTTTAGAGATTTGTGAAAATCGAGTCAAATTAAAATTTCATGTATAAAATTACACAAAATTATAATTCATATATAACATTGCACATTTAACCAAAGTTCATGTATAATTTTGATATTTATCCTAATATAAAAATAATAAGATAGTTTTTTCTAGGGCTAAATATCAAATTTATACATGAACTTTGGTCCAATGTGCAATTTGATACATGAACTTTAATTTATTACAATTATATACATGAAACTTGAATTGTGGTTTTATGTATACATGAAACTTTGATTTTGGTTCAATTGTGCACATTTAAAGAATTGAATACATACATTTATTTTATATCTTAATATAATTGTTTGTGTATACAATATATCAACATAAAATTGTGCTAATTTAATAATATTATTAATGATTTGTAAAAATTAAATTAAATCAAAATTTCACGTATAAACTGCACAAAATCAAAGTTCATGTATAACTTTACACATTGGACCAAAGTTCAAGTATAGTTTTTACATTTAGCCCATTTTTCTGTCCTTTTTCTCTTTTCTTGGTCAAATTATAGTGTTGGTCCATCTATTATGCTCAAACTTAGGATTAAGGCCCCATACTTTAATTTTTAACACAATGTGGTCCCTCTATTTTATAATATCATTAATTAGTCCAAATAGCTAACACTTTTAACCATTGTAGTTAAAATAATTATGTGTACTTTTTTTTTCTTAAAACAACCCTTTCAGCTACATCATGATTTAATTACCTTCTAATTAATCATTCTAATACAAAATTTCTTCTTCTTCTTTTGTTGGAATGATAATTTTAAGGAAAAATCCATTTTAAAATTTTAACTAAAATTTCTAATCATATTAATTATTTAGACTAACTAATTATACGAAAGTACTTTAACAAATTATGACAAATTAAATAACAAGGATTAAATCTCAAACTTAAGTATAATTAAAGGACCACGCCCATAATTTGACATTATGTCTTTCTTTCTTTGTCTATTTCTCTCTCTTTTCTCCTTCCCCATTTTTCCCTCCCCGCCGGTACCTCCTCTTTCTCCCCCCACCAACCTAATTAAATAAATTAATAAATATGCTAGGTGTCAAACTGTGGGATAAACACTTCTACTGTGCCCCATATGTATTTAGTTTTTATAGACGTTATACATTGTTTGTGTAAACGGTTCAGAGTTCAAGTGCTTGATTGCAGTAATCACCATAATTGGCATTGCGAAAATTAAGTAAATAAAATAATAAAGAATTAAAAATTTAATGTTTGTTTATGTAATTCAATTTCCCTACATGCGGAGTCTTACTCGGTGAGTAATTTCACTATCTTTAATACACAATACAACAAATGAATTATACTCTATTATTACTCAAGTATGGAGATATTACATTTGTATATAATGACTAGAATACTAAACATTAAAGGTTTACACTATAATTACAATTACACAATAAGTTCCCTAACGAACAAAACAAAGTGCTTTCAATAAGCTCCCTTACATAACATGTACAACCTCGAAATATAAATTAAGTTTAGTTTGTTAAAATACTAGAGATTGGATATAAAACGACTCTTTAAAATTAGCAAGTACAAAATAACAAAGATAATATACTAATAAAGTCTAGTAAATCACAATATGACGGAGATACAATCTTTTTAATAAAACAACAACTCGATTTGAACAAATCTCCATAAGTCAAGGGTTATAAATGATTCAATCTTCTCCAATACAATCTTTATAAGCAAACGGATTGGTTTCTATAGATAGACTTCCATATCTTCAAAATATCAACTAAGTTAATAGCCTAAAAATTTTGTTTTATTAATTTGCCAACACAAATATGACAAGTTTTGTTTCAATGTTATAATAATAGATTAATGAACACTACCAAGTACCACTTAAAATTTTACTTCGTAATTTGTCTCAACGTATAAATCTAAGGTAATAATGAAGAGTTATATTAGAAAATTCTAATGTTTGAGTTTAAAAGTGTTTTTTTTTTTACATTTTAAAAAGTTTTTAATGAGATATTATTACTAAATCTACATAAAGTGGAGCAATTAAATTCAAATGGGTCATACTTGGTAGTTTGGCTTTGGAACATCTTTTTCTTTTTCCTTCTTTTTTTGAGGTAAAAGATGGAAATGAAAAACTGGAAAGCCAAGGCTAGAACTAGCCTGGCCACCACTACATGATTTTGTTAGAATGGGTTTCATTTGGCTTTCACAATTATAATTAATGTTTTGAAAATCGGATTGATGATGTAATTAATTAAATTTTTAATTTTAATTTAATTGATTCAATTTTAATTTAATAATAATTAAATAAATTATTAAAATTTATAAAAAATATTATATATAAATGATTCAATTGTTGATTTTATTTCGATTTTTACTTTTTATTAATTTTGAATAATTTATTTAAAGATTGGTTTAATCTCTTTATTCCAATTGATATATCAACCGATTTCTAATCTCATCATTTGATTTATTACGATACGAAAGATGAAAACTATGACCTGAGAGTCTATATTGAAGCACTCTAATAATTTTATATTTAGATAAAATTATAAAATTTTGAAATTTCAAAAAAAAAAAAATTCAATGGTAGAATTTTATTATTCTGAAAGTTCCCTTCATGCTGGAAAAGTGCAGTGAAAGGCGAGGCAGGCGAAGGGTGGCAATTGGCCATTAATCGACAAAGCAACCGACGGCCATACAAGTAGAATTTTTTTTTTATAAATTACACTATTAGTCATTCAATTATAGATAATTTTTATTTTAGTAAGTTAACTAAAAAATTTATAATATGATCACTAATATATTCAAATTTACTTTTTTATCATCTGATTGTTAGTGACTAACGGTGGTACTTTTTAGTTGATATAATAATTCTTTTAGTAACATGTATAATGGTAATTTTAGTTCTCAATTTTATATTTCCTGTTAATTTAACCTTAATTTTATATAAAATTATAAAAAAAACTCGATTATTTTAAAATAAAATATTTTATACAAAAATTCAAGTTATTGCAACAACAAATTTTCAGCATTGCAATAAAATCATGAAATAATTTAAATGATTTAACATTTTTTTATAAAGGCCGGAGCACTCATAATTTCCTTTTTATTTTAAGAAACTAATTCTAAACATTCTCGCAATACTTGTAATTATACATAAATAAGAAAAATTATGAAATGTGATTAGGTGAAACTTTTCGATTGGACACTCATGTTTTGTAGTTTTTCAGTTTTTATTAAACATCTTTGACGTCTGATTCTATAAAACTTTTCATAATTCAAACATAGGAATACATAATCGTTATTTTATTTCTTGCTAAACGAAAAATTACTGTATAGGCCATTCCCACCACATTATTCATGGTTTCTTTTTAATTATTTAATGATATTTTAGCTCTTTTTTTTCATGTCATTGAACTTTAAACCTTAAACCCCAAATCTTGAATTCTAAAGTAGAATTCCTTCAGGGTTCAAGGTTTAAAATTTTAGATTCGGGATTTAGGGTCAATGTTCAAAATTTAAGATTTTAAATTCAAGGTAAAAGAATTACCCAAATTATATTAACACATAAAAAAAATTATTTAATGAAAGATGTTGTGATGGGTAAGTTGATAAAACAATCTCTTCTTGCTCACCATGCAAAATAAATGAAAAGGGAAATTGGGAGATAGGGGCAACTCATGTGTGAACAAAAAAGAGAGTAATGTTTGCAACTCAACATACCCATCTAGAAGATGTGGAAATAAATCAAAAAAGATGGCCGAACCTCTTCTTCCATGCACCTTCTCCTTTTTTAACATTCTTCTCTCCTTACACTTCTCCTCTTTGGACCAGAAGTTAGGGTTGTCTTTTCCCTTGTGCCCAACTCTCATCACCATTAGGCTGTTGCTTTGTCAATTCTGATTTCTGAATTTCATTTTTAATTCAATTTCATAATAAAAAGTTAATTTGATTTTAACTTAAATTGATTTAAATCCAAGTCTTTCTACAAATAATTTTATTTTGATCTTTCCTATGTATGTTTTTTATTGTATTTATATCATCCCTTTTCATAGTTGGGCCATCATAAATTTATTGATTACATTACCAAATAAAATTATTTTTTTAAAATTACGAGAATAGGTCATTTTTGATAAAAACAACTTCAGTTGGAGTCGTTTTTGGAAAAACTTAGAAAAAACTTTACTAGTTATATGCTAAAGAATAATCTTAATAAAAGTTATTGAAATTTATCAAATGTAAATATTATCTAATTTAATATCAAGTGTCAATTGAAAATGACAAAAAATTGTGGACATTTTTTGTGAAAATTTTGTGGCCATCTTTCAAGTGAAAATTATATATATCACCCCTATTCATCGTTAAGCCATCATAAATTTATCAAAGAGGACCACTACAAAAGTTGAGTTCATTTAATCACTAAATATATTTTAATAAATTAATCAATCAGTTTAATATGATGTTGAACTCATTGTTTAAGTTGAAATCTTATAATTAACATTTTCCTAATACATGCAGATGGGTGGTGAGAATGGGTTCGATAATATTAATCATTGCAGTAAAAGGTGAATTTAATTATTATAGTAATGAGATTAAAATTAATTATATGAATGTATTTGAATTCAATCATAATGATAGCGGCAAAATAAAAGTAAAAATAACTATTAGAAAATAAGTGTATATATAATAAAAATTATAATCATATTTGTATTAAATAATAATGAAAATCATATTTATATTAAATACCAATGTTGAAAGAGCACATATCAATTTACTTACTTCATGTCCAATGAATAAAGGTATACATGAATCAAGTTGAGTCGTGTTGAGGTTTTGAGTCTAAAATATTTTTCAAGTCTAAATTTATTTTTGAGTTGATTTCATCGTCCAAACAACTCATTTTACTATTAAAAATTAATAAAATGTTATGTTTTTTAGTTTATATTTTATATATTCTCATAATCAAATTTTAATTTAAAAATATCTTTTTATTATTTAAACTAAATTCAATTAATTCGGGTCGCTTGAAGAGCAAAAATCTTTATTCAAGTCCAGCCTAAGTTTGGCCAGATTTACCGAATAGGGCCAGCTATATGGCTCTTGAACAGGTCTGCCAATGAATGCATTGGACCCCTTTTATCACTAGTTAAAAATTAAGATAAACCACCTGGATCCACCCAACTCTTTTTGATACTTCTATTTTAATCACTCAATTTTAAAAAGTTTCAATTTTATCACTAACATTTTCAAAATTTAAAAAATTAGTCAACTACCATTAAATATGTAACAAAATGAGCTTTTCTTTATTGATCTAATAACAAATTTAACCTTTCAATATTTACATATTTTATCAATTTAATCTTAAATTTTAAAAACCAACAAAATTATCTACAAAATTTGTCATTTAATTCTAATTCTAAAAATTCAATAAATATAACTCTTAACATTAACAAAATTTGTCGATTTAATTTTAATACTAAAAATTATATAAGAAAAGTCATAATTCTAAATTTAATCTAATTTTTATTAACAATACAAGTTTAGTTATTTATTTTAAATTTATCAATGTGAGGTTGATAATTTTAAAAACAAATTACTTGTCAAATCTTCACCGATTGATTTAGCAATTTATTAAAAAATGTTTACGCCAAATACCATAACAAAATATATAATAATACACATTAGACATTTTCAAAATAGACATTATCTCTTTTATTATTAAATATAAATAAAATATTATATTCAATGAACCAAAATACTGGCCTATTCTCATGAATAACTATTCAATTTTTATTCTATTTCATCCCAACTAACCCAAAGTAAAACAACATAAATACAATCTCCTAATTTGCTGCAACATTCAGAAAATTGGTGATAAACTCCACCTTTTTAATTGTCAGTGAATTGATTCTGAACAAATAAAAAATTTTCGAGAAAACGAAAATCTTCCCAACACATTAAAAAAACGAAGAAGAAGAAAACTCTCAAACACAATTTAAAGTTGTAAATAAATCCAGCAACAAAATTCTTTAACCTGAAGATCCAGCTAAAGCAGCAAGCAAAACCCATCCTACCTAATTGGTAAATCTGATGAAAAAAATCTTAAAAACTTCACCTGAAAGTTCAGATTACAAGCCATTGTTAATTCTCAGACATGCTTTCATCTCTTAAACCCCTGTTAAGATGCACCCGGAATAGCAGCTGCAGCATACATGCTCGGATCCTGATTTGATGGCGTAGCATAGCCGTAACCATAACCACCATATACTTGCCCTTGATAATATCCTCCATTCCACTGGTTACCCGAATCGGCTCTCCACTATCAAAAACCGATTCTAAGAAGTAAGCCGAACAAGTCGAAGGGAAACAATAGCAGTAGAGAGGGCGAATGTCATAAACCACTTTTAGGAGATTGTATAAGTCATGCTATACTATTATATTATGTAACCTCAGGCGTATTAATTAGGACTTAGCCAAAAAATTCTTTTTTTTTTCTTTCCGTAATATAAGCATTTCGCAATGAGCAAGGCAACAATGGGCCATAAGACAGTTGCCACTGGTAAGAACATCAGTTTAGCATAAATTAAATTTACCTGTTTGTTTACATTGCGACCCCAAGAAAGACGGACAGTCTGCTTCCCTATGGTTGTCCCGTTCAAACTCTGGATTGCTTCCTCAGCGTTCTTCCTAAAATGGATATACATTACATTACAACAGGCTCATTATTGAATAATACACCCACATTACCGACTGTCAGAAAACCTATCTTCTGCATCACTTAAAAATGTGCATCAATGTTTTTATGGTGTTATCAACGATGGAACTCTAAATAACATTTTTTAACAATATAGTTACCACACTTTCAACATTATGTAAAGTATAATGTGGTGAAGTACATATAGGGAGGCACCTGTTCACAAATTGCACAAACCCGCAACCTTTTCCAGGTGGTATTTTCACAGAGACGATCTCACCAAACTGGGAAAAGGGTTGTCTGAGATCATCATCACTAACATCGGAGTCAAGTCCTCCAACAAATATCTGAAAGAAACATAACCTTGTCATCAATGGTAGATATAGGGGAGAAGATAGCAAAAATGGAAAGAAAAGGACTTACGGTTGCATTATTTGAATCATTATCGTATTGAGAACCTTGGGCTACAGCACCATTTGATGCATGTCCACCAGCCAATACCACAGCTAACAAACAGGAGAACAAAAATATAATCATTCAACTAAAATTCACACTGAGTTTTACAATACAAAATGCAATGATTGGAAAATTTTACATTTAAAAAAAGAAAACACTAGCTCAGCAGTCATTCATTCAACCGACAAAAGAACATGATGACAGATGGAATAAGGAAAATCCTGTGACCCTGATACTGAACAAAATAGAATGTCCATATGATGAACAATTTGAAATAGCATAGTTCACCATATTAAAACGAGCCTGAAATGAAGAATAGATCACGACATGCTCCACTAACGTAGAAGTATCAATCACCTCACCATCACCATTATGGCAGAAATCATAGAGAACCCAGAAATGGCCCCTGCATGTTTATCCCTCACAGTTTTACTCAACTGGACTAATTTGTCATGGATAAAATATTAAGGTACCTTGTGAAGAATACTGTTGCTGATATCCGGATGCTTTCTTGGGAGTAGCAACACCAATTCTCATAGGTCTACTTGAGCAATACACACCATTCATTTCAGTCATGGCCCTTGACCTTTCATTTTCATCACCAAACCTAACAAAACCGTAACCTTTAGAACGACCAGTATTTGAATCAATAACAACTTTTGCTCCTTTGACAGATTGAAATCTACTAGAAAAGGTTTCATGCAACATTGTATCAGTTACATCCGCAGCCAAATCTCCTACAAATATAGATAGGTCAGAGCCTGAATCAGGTCGCCTTTCATTCACACTGAATGAAGCCCAATTCAAACGAAAAGCCTGTTCAGTATTTGGCATTAAAGAGCCATTATAGCTTTGCAAAACCTTTTCAGCTGCTTCCCGTGAGTAAAATTCCACGAATCCATATCCTTCAGACTGACCAGTTTGCTTATTGCGTATGATCTTTACAGAAGAAACCTGGATTTTGAAATGCCAAATGTCCATAAGCTAGGTAAAACAATGATGACAAGAACATGTCATATGGATAATTAAGTAAAATTTTCAGAAAGGTACTGGTCACACATCAAGAATATGATATGCAATGAGCACCTAATCGTCAAAGAAAATAAAACCACTAAAGCCTTGTCAGATTTTAAGCTTCCAAAGAATAGTAAAAGGTAGCAAGTCTTTTTAGCCCCTCCTAACCATATTTTTTTTTTTTTCAAGTAACACAAGTAGAGAAATCAAGAAAGCTTTCTACATGATTAACGATACATGAGAGATTTTCTCATAAACAAATTCCAACAAGATCCAAGCACCTTCTCTGAAATGGTGTTCGTAACTTTACACTACCATGTAGCCATCTCAGTAACCTTTCAATCCAAAGCAAGAGGATTCTATTTCCAGTATTTATGAACAAGTTATCTATGTTGGAAATCTTAAATTGAAAAAAAAAAAAAAAAGCATCTCGAAGTCTTAGAGAAGTCCATGTAGCAAGGCAAAATGCAAGCAAAATTGATTTTAACATCTAGCCTACCTCCAATACCCCACCCCCTCATTAACACCCAACATGAGAGGATGTTATGCTTCTAGTTCTAACTAACACACCTGTCACGTGCAAGTCTCTAGAAAGAAAGTGCAAGCTGAAAGATTAAAGAAGCATTATACTGTCAAAAGGCAACCAGGCAATCATAGGTGAAGAATTAAAAAGTTGTTTCTAGTATTCAAACTGAAAGCTCTTCTACCATGTTAAATTAGGTGACTACTTATCATAAAAGCTTAAATTGATAAGAAACAATCCAACCACATCCATTTAATGTTCTACCAAGAACGACGTTAGACTCTGCTATTGCTTCAGCTTTTGATGCAAGTAGTGGATTATGTATGATTAATCCACTTCTAATTCAAGTTTATTAAATGAGATGCAAGCAGACTTCAACCAAAACCAAATCCTCTAACAGTCGACAACAGCATAACCCGATTTTTCCGCATTTAGTCAATATTACTTAATTACGGCAATTAACAACAGTCTATTGATCCGTTCAGTCGTATTTTAATGAACCAACTTTAACATTCAAGACATACAAGTTAATCTAAATAAATTACCCTAATTATACTAAGAAAAATAAACCACAAACTTAACATTCCTTGTATCTTTTAAATGAACTAAACCACAAATTGTCTATAATACACTTCATGAATGATCAAGGCGCAGTTACCTCTATCCTAGCATTGACAAGACCAACTTATTTATGGGAAACAAGCTCTTAACTGCAACCATTTCATAAACTTCAAACCTTAATTACCCTTAAACCTCTGTTATCTCCCTAACTATTTCCAATATCGGCATGCACGTTCCCAACCCAGAAACACTATCAATCCAATTAAACAAACTAGCACTCCCATTATCATATAGTTTATTATAAAATTATTGAGTAAAACAAACAATTCACAATCGAATAAATAGCATTTCATTCCTACTAATCGAACCCAAAAAGACTATCTTTACTGAATTAGGTTTTGTATAAGTAGCGAATTGCGTTCCTACTTCCTAGCTCTCATTTCCGCACAAGACCGATCTGCATTCCAGCTAACATTGCTAGCTCAGCAAACAAGAAATGGCAACAAAGGAACAAAACCAAAAAGATTCCTTAAAACCACAAAAAAGAAAAAGAAAAAAAAATCTAAAGCAAGATTCAAATATAACAACACGTACATCTATTATTCAATGATAATAATACTATTATTACTGCTTTTTACCTCTCCAGTGTGAGAAAAGCAACTATGAAGATAACTCTCATCCATCCAATGAACTAGGTCACCAACCCAGATCGTTTTAACCTCATCCGAGTTAGATCCATGTTGTTGTTGTTTCGATGAGTAGCTTTGCTGCTGCTGCTGGTATTGCTGTTTACCTTGCTGTTGTTGATATTGTTGGTACTGGAAATGATTATTATAAGCCATATAATGATGAGGGTACATCATCATCTGTTGCTGCTGCATCATTACCATAGCCGCCGTCGTCGGGTACTGCATGGCTCCCATCCACTGGTTCGCCACCCACTGCGGCGGTTGTTGCGGCGGCTGCTGTTGTTTTTGTTCTTGATTTGAGCTCAAATCAGTAGCGTTGGTTGACTGCATCTTGGTATGTCGATAACAACGTGATCTAACGCTCTGGGAATTGTTTTTTTCACTGTTCCACCGTAAAAATAGGCGAAAGAGAGAAAAAAAAAAAAGGTGGTAGTGTGTAAGGTTTTTTTTTTTAATAAAGGGAGGCGGTGGATCTGAGTTTTTAATGGGGGGTGAAGGTTACAACGTTGGTCTGGAGGTTGTTTTGTTGCCGTCCCGTGGGCGAGTGAGTTTAGGATGGACCCCACTTGGTTGTCGCGTGGGGTCGTGTCTTGCTGACCTGGACGGTCTGGATGCTACCGGCGGTCCAATTTGGATCTGCTTTTACTCTCTCTTTTTCTCCTTTTAATTTACTTATTATAAAAAATAATTAATTAATTTATTTGGTTGTAGTAATTGAATTCTGTCAAGGGCTTTCACTACTTGCATCTTTAAATGGATAAGGAATAACATTAGTTTTCATTGTAGATTAAGTCTTAATTTGATTAATACGAATATTATTATTAATACGAAAGTTATAAATTCAAGTGCGTTGAAGCACATTATTTTTTTATTTATGGGTTGAAAGGAAATATGAATAACTCTAGACATCTTATGTCAAAAAAGTATATATAATTAAAACCTATAATAAATTTAATCTCCATCTTATAATTAGAATATTTTCATCTTTTTTTATATAAAATTTTCATCTAATCTATCGAGTTTATAAGATTTTTTTTATTTACAACAGCATTTTCATCAAAATTAAAATTGATATTATTAAAAGCTTTTATCTGAATATCACCCGAATTCAAATTGAATAATACTCAAACTATAAAACTAACCGAGTGGAGGAAAAAGATTATAATTTGATCTATTGATAAACTTTTTAATGAAGCATTGAATTTCAAGATTTAACAAAGTCAACCTTTTTCTTTAAAAAAAAAAGTAAGCCTTGGAGAGTAGACCTAGAGTTGCTAGCTTTGATATATAATTTGCAATTAAAAAATATATTTTATATGTTAATTATATTAAATGTTAGAAGGTGACATTGATTCTCCTAGCTTTCAAGGATTTTTTGTTCCACCAAGCAAAATTTGACCTAATATATTTGCCGACATAATTTTAGTGGGAATAAAACT
Organism: Gossypium arboreum; assembly: GCF_025698485.1. Taxonomy (NCBI): domain Eukaryota; kingdom Viridiplantae; phylum Streptophyta; class Magnoliopsida; order Malvales; family Malvaceae; genus Gossypium; species Gossypium arboreum. The sequence goes on along the minus strand of NC_069082.1, from coordinate 8,211,970 downwards.
GGTGGGTCAAAAAGGAAGGCTATGGTGAGGTCAGTGGTGGGTTGGAAATCTCAACTTTGAAATTCAACGCGTTACTTATTGTTTGGTATCTATGAATAATCCAATCCGGAAAAGGGCTATTTCATCTTCGGACTTCATTTACAATTTTACCTGTATAAAAGTTGAGGACTATGGCTGTAAATAATACTAACGAGACAAATCAACCATGATTGAAGCAAAAGCCAGTAACAGCAACTCCACTAAACAATCAAACCATCCTTTTTTTCTTCTTTTTCCATGCCCTTTTCACATGTATTTGATGATCTACATGCAACCTAACCTAGTAAACACTGTCTTAGATACTTGGTATCTAGTCATCAAAGTCGATTGAATCATAGGTGGCATGTGCTCAAGTGTTCAGTTGAGGCCAAAATCCCAATTTCGACCCCTAAACTCCTGCTCCCTACCCCTTTATATAAAAAAAAAAACATGGTAACCAAAAATATATATATGGGTTTTGATGATAAATAGGATTTCCTTGAACCATCATCACTATTATATGCAACTGTAAAATGGGGGAGGAAATGAGTAAATGACACCACCTTTAACCATTGATATTCATATTATGGTTACTCAAAGAAAAATAATAGATGGGGCATCATTAACATACACATTGCAGGAAAAAACAAATTTCTCCTTTGATTGGAAAAAAAAAAGATACAGCAGAGTTTGTGTGTTGAGAGGGCAAAAGAATGAATAGAATAGTCGATGTGAGGCTACAAAAGAAGAAGAGGAAGAAGAAAAGAAACAGGTTTCTAAGTTGAAAGCAAAATAAGCAAAATCTATAGCCAAAACTTCAACAGGGTGGCTTGGTGGGTTCCCCACCCTGTTGACTCCTGAGTCCTGTCATTTGGAGATCAAAAGAATTAAAGGGTCAATAATAGAATGTACATGCCAATGATTTACCTCCTGTAATCTCCATATAGGTAACTTTCATACTGTGTTCCGTTGAGTGCTTTTTCTACATCATTCCAATTCTGAATGTGTTTGGATAATGACCCCTTGTGTATCTTTACCTGACGACTACTTAACTCCCTCTTTGGAACTTTTAGGAATTCTTGAACTTCGGTTAGTTTCTGCACAAATAATAGAAACAACAATCTTAAGAACCCACAGTTGGATAAAAGATTCATTAAGAAAAGATGTCTTGCTTTCTAGCATTTATTTTCTTACAGTGCGGTTCTTTACTACATCCTCGTAGTAAAGTATGATATGCCTGGTGCTTTTGAAGTACTCCAATGCCTTTTTAGTAGTCTCTTCAACCTCCCTTATGTTTGGAACTAGCAGTGTTGCATTGATTACAGGCTTGTAACTGGCAAGTATGTCAGCCTGAAATCATTATGAAAGAGTTGAGTCTTTTAGATATGAGTGTGAGAGAGATAAAGAGAGGAGGAGGAGAGGGATGAAAACCTCGAGAGGGGAATGAACATGAGACTTGTGGGTTCCATTTAGTAGCTTGGCATTCTGATCATAAGAATTAGCTAGTATCGAAATCATCCTGCGCAAAAGATTCCTCCTAAAGAGAAAAATAGCTGAAACACCCCGAGCATTAAAGTATTCCACTATTTCTTTGTGGTACTGCATCAATCCCTGAAGTAAAGGATTATGGTCATGTATAACAGAGACATATTTGTATCATGAAATCAACACTTAGAGCAATGTGTGTTCATAAGAAACATGACTTTACTAACAAGAATAAATACATATTCTCAAGTTAACAAAAAATCGAACAAGGGGCAATCTCCTGTTTAATATATATTTTCTCCACTTCCCAACACATATTTCTACGTAGTCCCTCAGAACTTCATAAGCTGCCATCTCTTCTTTCCACGTTTATTTGTTACAAAAACATTTTCTCCTGTTCCCCTTTCATTATTTTGCTAAAGCCTCCACTGCATTATTCAAGGTTACAAAAATTTATAGCTGTTTCCTATCAATGTAATGGTAAATATTTACCTATAATTATGCTTCTCATTAGAAAATGAATAAAACCGTAAAATACCAAGAACTTATAAACATGTCTCCTTTCTTTAGTGATGGCACTTAAGATTACTCTCAGATGTGAATACCACGGTATCCAATAGTCGTACCCAACTTCATGCAGAAAAGAAGACACCGAACCTGCTTTGTGAGAAAAAGGAGTGTCTAGATGCAAATAAGGCTCCAATCAGTCATAGTTGTACAGAAAGTCATTTGCTAGGTTAAGAATATATGATTGGTTATGTATTGGAATGAAAACAAAATGAAAGGATTGACGATTGTTTTGTGCATAAAACAAGCTAGGATAGTCTTTTCTTCTTCAGAGCAATAGGGAATGTGTTTCTACTGCAGGGAAAATATATCTGGTTGCTAGAGAATTACATAAAACTAGAGCTAGAAACAAAGATTGTGGATAATTTTAAGAAGACAAAAGAAAATGAAACATGGAAAGAGAAGATGAAATTATGACAATGCTCTAGAAACCAATGAACTCAAAGGTTGTTTTCACCGAAAGACCATTAAAAATACTATAATCCCAAGTGTATCCATAAATATGAAGGATGTTTCCAGTTTCTTCTGCTTCATCCCTGATATCCTGGTTGTAGAGTTTGCTTCGATATGCTAAGTCATTTCTATAACTAAGGCTTTGTATAGCTGATATGGTGAACCAATTTCTAGTTTAAAAGGCTAATCAATTCCTATTCTCAGACTCATGAGGTAAAGAGCATAAGACATTTCATTAAGGCCACAGATTTCTGCTATAACAATGTTAGCAAACATTACGTTTCTGCTATATGAGAAGCTCACCTGATTAAGCATCCACTTCAATCCAACAGCAGCTGTGCACTCATTTTTAGAGGCACTGGTGAACCAGTCTAAGTTGTAAACTTTGTCCAAAGTCTCAACAATTGTTGACACATTAGTCCTCCTAACTTTGACAGAGAATATCTCCCCATTCGAGCTTATGTTAGTATGATTGTTCAATAAGGTTTCAAACCATCCGCTCCCAGATCTCTGCATTGACATAATGGCAAAATACCGGACAGGATTGCATGCACACTCGGCCCTAATCACACACAGGAAAACCCATAATTAAGTCATAAAACTGAATAACCAAACTCTGGAGCAACAAAACCAGTTTCATACCTGCTAAAAGTTTTGGGGTTAGGATAGTGCACGTAAGGAATTTCCCATGGCTCAATATTAGGTTCTGGACAAGGCTTTTGAATCACTCCGATATTCAAAAACTCAGACGTGCTGCTGGTGCTTATTTGCTTCAAACAAATTGAGAATATATACACACCACAAACCATTACAAACAACAACACAACCATCCTCAACACCAATGGAGACTTCTTTGGCAGCTTTAGGATGAAAGAATCCTGAAATTTAAAGATCACTTCAATATCGATAATCCCTTCAAAAATATGATATGGGGTATTGCTATAGCATTAATCTCTCATCTAATTCAGCTAGAAAAAACTCAACTCCGTTCTCAATAAGCCATATTAATTAATTGATTAATCACGTTTTAACGTACAAAAACATATCAACATCGAAACCACAATCAAAGAACAAAGCTTTCATGAAAACGAAATCTGGGTGTTGCTTCAATCTTAATAAAGTGATAAAAGACAACAAAGCCCCTAAAATCATGGGTGTTTAATGCAAAGATTTTATGTTTTACAGAAAACCAAATAAGGCAATATAAATAAATATTTAATATTAATAACAGAATCTTCAATCTCACTCTATATGACGACAATGGAACCTACTCAACATACCCACAGAGGAAAATAAAAATACTAACCTTGCTGAAGAAACTCAGATCGTCGGCCATGGCTTCAAAGCTCAAAGAGTAAGACAATCAAAAGGCATTGGCAACTCCTTTTTTTTTCTATGGTCTTTTTCCCTCTTTTTTTTTCACTCACATAGAAAAAAAGAAGTATTTAGTTTTCATCTCTCATTTCTTTCAAATTAAATCTTTTTTTTTCTATTAAAAAAATTGAATGAAAGAGAAAGAGAAAGAGAAAGAGCAGGGTTAATTCTCGTGAAGAACAAAATGATTAGGCTCTTTTCTTCCTCAAGTCCGTTTGCCGTTGATGAAGCACACGTTCGGTCCTAAGTTTTTTTGGAGTATTGCCTTATATTTTGGGGGGTTAAATTTCGTTTTGGTCCCTCTATTATGATCAAGTTTTGGATTTAGTCTTTATACTTATTTGGTAGGTCCAAATTTGGTATAATTCTTTTTGGGGGACAAATCTCAAAATTATACATGAACTTTGATTTAACGTGTAATTGTATACATAAATTTTAATTTGGTGCAATTATACACGTAAAACTCTAATTGTGGTTAAAACATATACTTGAAACTTTAATTTTAATTTAATCATTCATATTTAAATAAATAAATGCATCAATTTATTTTTATATTGGATAAATATAATTACTTATATATGCAATATGTAAACATAAAATGATGTTATATCAATAATTGTATTGTAAAATTTCATGTTTAAAATTACACGTAATCAAAGTTCTCAGATACAATTGCACATTAAACCATACTTCATGTATAGTTTTCAGGTTTATCCTCTTTTTTTTTTTTACTTTTATAATAGAGATAAGGTAACATTTAGTTCCCAAACTTCATAAATTTTCTCAACTTGGCCTTTAAAATTTTTTGTCCATTTATCCATATTAGCCTCTAAACTTGGTAACATTTCTCGGATTTAGTTTATGTGATGACATGACATTTTGAGAATGTATTACAATATCACTTCAATTTTTTATTAAAAATATAATTTTTAGCTTACAATGTGGCAAAATTTTAAAGCAACATGTCATAGCATGTACCAAAACGAAGAAAAGTTGCTAAGTGATTGTTCTTACCCACTTAGACCTTTTAAAGGCATGGGTCTGAACGATACCAAGGTCAAATGATAGAACATTTCCTTGGTGGACTCAGGTGCTCCTATCGAAGCTCCATGAATCCTTTTGGGCTCTTTTTGAAGTAGGGAGACAAAAACTCGAGGCTAAAATCAAGCATAGACACTCTATGAACAATACCTCCACTATTGAGGGCGAGTATCTACTATGGAGTGTCTCACTCCTACAATAGAAGGTATTGTCCCAATGTCAATGTTTCATCTCCTGTATTCCAATGAGAACCCAAAAGGGTTCACGGAGTTTAGGGAGCGCCTCGTTTGGTGGAGATATGACTTGCAAGCTCATGGGAGAAGTGTCAATATTGTGCGAAATATTAATTATGCATATTACGCATGTGATGGTTCAAACCACCAACTAAGGCTCAAATGTCTTACCTTTGCATACCTAGTACCACTTGGCCGACACTTCTCTCATGAGCTTGTAGGTCATATCTCCACCAACTAAAACACTCCCTAAACTTTATAAACCCATTTGGGCTCTCCTCATAGTACAAGAGACAACCTCAACAAGGGAACAATACCTTTCGTTGAAGGAGTGAGACACTCCATAGCAGATACTAGACTTGTTCATGGGTCAAGCTACTCGCCCAAGCCAGAAGGCTTACTCGAAATTTGAGAGGGTTTGAGCAAAAAGATTAAGCTCAAAAAATGGGCTTGGATAAAAAAATTAGGCTTGTTTAAAATATGGGTTGAGCTTGAGCTTGAACATTCAAGACCCGAACTCGGCCCGACCTATTTTTAAGATAGTAATATTTTTTGGTATATTATTTTTATATATTACGTAATTTATAACACATAAAAATTAAATCTACAGTAGTATATAATACAAGTACTATAATGTAAACATTATAAATTGCTAAGGTGATTGTACATAAAATTTTAATAAATAGAAATATATAAAATTATTAAATATTAATTTAAAAATAATATGGGTAGGCCTAAAATAGTTTTGAGTTAGTCATTTACAAATATGGATGTGCTTGAGCAAAATTTTAAGCCCATATTTCGAGTTGAACAAGGCTTGAGCAAACATAAAGAATATTAATATCATATATAGGCCCGACTCGACTATACCCGACCCAACTTATGAACGCCTCTAAATAGATACTCACCCTCAACATATTTAATAATAATAACTATTTCAGTTAAAATATTAACCTAATTTATTCTTAGAAAAATCCCTTTCACTATTAAAAAAAATATTTTATTAGTATGACAAGTTAAAATAGTTATATATCCAAGGTAATATTTTTACTAGATTAGCATTTTAACCGTTGTGTGTTGGCTCTCAACGCATAAAATGAATCAAAGAAAGGATGGATTGAATCCTTAAAAATTTGGTTTGGAAGATACATTAACATTAAGGTATTTTCTAGAAATCAATTTAATCAAGACTATAAACTCAAACTAAAGTGAATGGAAAGAAAAGCTAATATAAGGGTTTATACAGGTTGAGCCATACTAGCCCACCTCCACTACTTAGCTCGAGAAAGTTAATATAAAGATCCCTCTTAACTCACTTACGAAAGCATTTTCAATTCATTAATGTGAACAAATACATTTCAAAGATAAGATATAACCTTTACAAGTTCGATTAATCTTCTATGTAAAATAAGATGTAAACCTTTCTTTTATCTTTTACAATGATAATAGTAAAAGTTACTCCTAACTTTCAAAATTGAACTATCAAACCTCTTGTTTTACAATTTTGAGCAATAACAAGATAGATTAAAACTTGTATAAAGATTTTCAATAAATAACAAAAATATATACAATGAAAGATATAAAAAAAATGAAGTTGTCTTACAATTTCTTACTAATAAACTGTATTTGATGCTTGAATATGTATCTCTTATCTGTTAAATAATTAGAGTTGTTGAGGGACCTATTTCTGAGATTGATCTTAAAATAATTCTGAGGGCGAGCTCTTACTTATCTCCATTTACAATTTAACTACTTGAGGGATTGAAGTTAGGTTCATTGTGTTCAAAGTTTATAAAATCAACTTTAAAATACTTAAAATGGATTTTGATAACCTCAAAAATATTAAAAATTATCAAACTATTTTAGATAAATGTTTTAAAAGATTTTGAAGAATCGAAAATATTTTATGAGATTTTTATAAATTTTAATATTTTATGAGATTTTTATAAATTTTCTTCAAAAGGAATAAATCAAACTTATAATTAATTTATCTAAACAATTAGCGATTTCGATTAAGATATTGACATGAATTGTTATTAAAAACACCCGTAAAAATATTAATATAGTTAGAATTAATTTGTTTTTGCAAAATATTCACTTTAATCTTTTTAATAAAATAGTTAAAAATATTAATTATTTACATTAATATTAAATTATTTCGACTTAAAATATAGATATTAAATATTAAATTTGATCAAAATTTAAAATTTTTCATATTCAATAATCATTGTCAATCTATAATAACTAATGCTAAAAGTTAAACCCCAAAATCAATGAGAACAGCAAGTTTGAATTTTATACACTCGTTAGGGGACAACTAAGCTTAGTCTTATATCATAATGAAAGGGTTAGTTACGATATTGACCTTTTAATGTGAGTTTGAAGTGAAATGTAATGTGACCTATTTTGTATGAGTTTTTATATATATATATATATATATATATATATATATTTGTCTATTATCTCTATCCGCGGTAAGATACGTGGTAAGTTTAGGAGTTGTCTGAACAATGAGTTTATCATCAGCGAGTTAGGAGGATACCTGTGAACTCAACTTCTTAAAGGGACTATCAGGACAATGGATGGTTCAGTCTTCATTGGGAACATAGAATCATTTGATTACCAAATATCACATGAGCTCAACTGCTTTATCTTATCAGAGTCAAAATGGAGGACAAGATTTGTCATGTCACAAGCATCCCCCTCACGTGCTCCATAATGATGGTTAGATGGTAAGTCCAACATGTTAACACCATATTACAAGGAACCCTCGCCTATATATATCCCAAGAACAATGAAGAGGGAATCAACTCTTGAGAATACTAAGCCTACATTCTGCCTATACTCTTTGAAGCTTTTATCTTTAGCATTCTCTCCATCCTTGTTCTCTTGCTCTCCATCTTGATTGAGTGAATCGACCTTCTCAACAACTATTCTCTTCTTCTCTCTATCCTTCCCTTATTGAGTCCAATATCAACAATATTTATATTTTTTTCTATATGATGTTATGTTTTGCACAATTTATATTAGTTAGTTATATTAAAAAAATAATTTAGTATTAATGTCGTATATTGTATTTGTTTTATTTTATATTCATATAACTTGTTATAATAATTTGGTTTATAAAAATGTTATATGTATATGTCTTGTTGGCATGCTTTTTATATGTAAATCATTATAAAATTATATAAATTTTTACATGTTAATATTTTTTATTTTAAAATGATCTTAACTCGTATTATAAAAAATATCTTCATGTTTGCTTTTTATTAGAAATAAATTTGTTCATGGTCAGATTATTTGTTTAAGCTCGAACACCTGTTTAAAATATGAGAAGATTTGAGAAAAGTAAGAGACCCAAAAAATAGGTTTGGGTAAAAAAATAGACTCATTTTAAATAAGGTTCAGACTTGGGTTTTAACATTCAAGAGTTGAGCCCGACTCAAGTACCCTTTTTATGTTTTTGTAATATATTTTTATTTTTATATATTATGTAATTTATATAACAAAAAGTAAATATATAATTAATACAATACTATTTAAATATTTTAAAAACATGTTAAGTTATTTAAATTTAAAATTGTAATTACAGATGACCTATAATATTAAAAATTAAATTAAAAATAATATATATTTTATAAAATATGAATAAATTTAAAATAAACTTGGGTTAACTATTTAATTATAAATATAAATGAGTTTGGACAAAATTTTAAACTTATATAAAATAAACTAAATACTTAAATCATAAATAGACTTAACCAAATTCAGTCCAGCTTATAAATAATTCTAATCGGAGAATTGAGAATTTAGAATAATTTTATCTACGCTTCTATTTTAATTTTAAAAAAATATAGTGGTACAACATGCACATCTTTAATAATAATAAATCAAACCATTGATTTAATAGTATATTAACGTAAGTTTCAAGTTGATTGACATGAGATTTAAGATTTAATCCCTGTGTATGTCAACCCATTCTCCTTCTCTCCCGTTGAAATCTAATTGTTTACTTATATAAGAAAAAAAAAACCACTAACATCATGACCCGAACCTACTATGTGAGTGAGTTGCGGGTGAAAAGAAAATATTTTTAGATAATAATGATTTTGTATTATAAAAAGCAAACTTTTACTTTTCTCTATCAATTCTTGTAGAGGTCCACACGTTTTTCGCTTTCGTTCTTTTTTTTTTTTAATAAATTATTTTATATTTATTTTTTGGATGTTTTGTCCAAAAACTTTTTTGTAATATATATTTGTCATAAGGAAATGTGCTGCACGAGTCAACCACATGGAGGAGGAAACATAGTGGAGTTCGCCTATCTCGCAGCATAGAAATAAATCCTCCTTAGAAATAAGTGGTTGTGTTAGGGCCTGTTTGCAACAACTTATATTGGGCTAGAATACGGGTCAGGTCCCTTTGGCAAAAGCCTGTGTATTAGTATGACTATTGTTATTAATACAAGATGACGTGAGTTCCAGTGCGTTGAAACACATCATACTTTTATTTATGGACTGAGAATGAGCTATGAGTAGTTTTAGGCATTATGTCAAAAAGAGCAAATATGATCAAAACTTGTAATGAAATGTTCAATAAAAAGAATTAAATAACAATTTAGATATGATGTAGTGCATTTTTAATACACATGGATTAAATTATAAACATTGTTTATTTATTGTATTGATAGTTTTCAATTTAATATGTTAAAAAAACCATGTCATTATAATTTAGGTTTTTTTTTAAAACACATCATATTCAAGTTGCAATGTTATTGGAATCAAATCTAACCATTCAATTCAATCGAAAATTGATAAGTTAAGCGATTCAACCATTATATACAATTGTAGTTATCGAGAACTACTTCAAACTCAGAAAAATTTGAAAACAAAAAACTGAAAAAATGGAGAAAAAAACCCAATTTAAATTGGTTTTTATCTATATTTTGAGATTTTAATTTTTAAACAAAATTAAGCTTAGATTTTTTTCCATAAGTATAATTGGTAGGAAAGATATAAAAAAGAGAAGAAAAAGTAAATTTCTTCCCGTCTATTGCTAGATAGAATTGAAAAATGAAAAAAAAAATTAAAACATTTGAAAAAATGCATAATTTTGAACTAACATACACATCTGCCTCATTTTTTCTCCTCTTATCATTCCAATTTGAAATAATTGATTTTTATGCATTAGGATAAAAATGATCATCTCTCTTATTTTCTTTTCTTTCACTTTCCTTTTCAACCAAGCACACTCAAAATTTATTATTTCCACTTTTCTATCCAACCAAGCACACTCTTAGAGTTGTTGGAACTTTGGGTTTTGAAGAATACATATGTTTGCTAGCAAGATTTGGTTTTTAAAACATTGTCAAGTTGTTCATGCGATAGATACAAATGTGTTTACAATTTGGTCTACTTGCTTTGAATTGATATTAGCTTAAGCATAATAGCTAAGTTGATAGAAGAACTTAATCGGTACAATACAAATACTTTGATATTTCAATTAAAATTTTTAAAGTTTGAGAACCAATTTAAATTTTAAGTCATATTTTAGTAACGTTTGGTGTGATCAACCTTTTCTTTAAATTTATAAAAATATTTTTTTCGATGAAATCAAAACTAAATCGACTCTATCAATTCAATCGATTTAATTGATATGTGTCGTTGTTCAACATGAAAGAAAAATAAGAAAAAAAAAACTGAATAAACTAAATGGGTAAAAAATAGATCCCTCAAATTATAATTGTGTATATATTATTGAAAAGTGAATTAATTGTTAGTTAAATGGAGTAAATTGAAAATAAAAATATTATTAATTTATGATTTAATTCTATTTTATAATATTAAAATTACATTTTATTAATAAATATTGAATGTAATAATAAAATATATCATATTTAAAAGAAAATTGCAAATTCGAATGAGGAAAATTATTATAAACCCTAAATATAGATGTGAAAACATGAAAGATAAATTAAAAAAAAAATCTTTGGTGCAAAAAAAATTGTATGATTTGAAGGTGAAAAAAGTATTTTCCGTAAAATAAACGCAACTTTCCAATTTACGAAAATCAACTACACGCGACGATGACTACAAAATTTCTTTCCTACAAAGTTTCAAACTCTACAAAGATAAGACATTTATTGGTGAAAATTTCCCATTATTCAATATTTGGGTATTCCCAAAATCATAAATATTCATTTTGCAAAAAGAAATATAGATCGACAAAATCAGGAGTGAAATTAAAAAGAAAATTTAGGGTAAAATTAAATTGTAATTTTTACAATAGTAAAAATATAATTTTACTATTTTAATAATTTATATCTTTATAATTTTAAAAGATTAAATCAAATTTTTATCATTTTTAAGGAAAAAAGTATAATTTTATTTTTACTAATTTAAAATTTTAAAAATTTTAAAGGGCTTAAATAAAATTTTTCCATTTTAGGGCGGGTAGGGCATGCTCACCGCCCTAGTTTTGCCATTGGATAAAACAAGTTAGATTCTTTATTTTACATCAAATTTCTTAATTTGTCAAAGAGAAAAATCATATGCATAAAGAATTTTTTAAATAGATAATTGAGTCTTAGTTTGATTAACATCGTTATTGTTGTCAATCTAGGAGGACGTAAATTTAAACATGCTAAAATATATTTATCCTCTTATTTAAGAGTTAGAAAAATATTATGTGTAATTGTTTCTAAGCATTATATATATATATATATATATATATATATATAAAATTTCAAGTTATTAAAATTTTGGTTAAAGAAAAGAAGGGTTAAGTTTGTAAATATAAAATAGATGAGGAGGGATTATTTACATATGTAAAATTTAAGTGGTTTTATATTTTTCTAATCTTTTATAAAATGATAATTTAATAATCTAATTGTCATATTTTATTCTTCATTCATGTAAATTATGCATGTCAAATCTATTCGTTTTATGTAAAAAAATTTAACTATTAAATATATATTAATATAGACAATATTTTCATCTAACTCTAAAAATAAGTCTTTTCGACCACACATGTGATTGCTGGCGCAATTATCAAGATACCAAATATTTTTTCTTGATTTTTCACTTTCTTTATAAGTGAGGAATACACTAGATTCCATGTTTTCCTCTTCTTTAGCTGCTGCTACATGATTTCTCTCCTCTATCTTGGGATTTGATCCACACTTGTAACTATAATAGCCATATTTATTGCAATTATAACATTGTACCTGAGATTTATTTCCTTGTTGAAATCTACCTCTACCTCGACCTCGGCCTCGAGCTCCTTGTCCACGACTCGATGTTTGATATTCGTCACTTGTTTGGACTTTACCATATGATTGATTTCCTCGTCCACGTGTTTCTCTTCCACCTTTATTTCTGCCTCTATATCCTCCACGGTATCCTCCACAATTGCTCGTACCTTGTCCAAAATTATCCCTAGCTCCACTTTCGTTGAAGGACAACTTTCTTTGCAAGACTTGGTCTAAATTTCCAGTACCATCATTTAGCTTCATTTTATGCTCATGGGCTTGGAGGGAACCCACAAGTTCGTCGATTGATATTTGTGATAAATCTTTTGACTCTTCAATGGCATCCACCATATAATCAAATTTGCGTGTCAATGACCGCAAAATTTTTTCCATTACTATGACATCATCAAGTGTTTCTCCATTTCTTTTCATTTCATTTACCACCGCTTTCACCCGAATAACACAATCATCAACACTTTCCGATGGTTCAATTTTCAACATCTCAAATTCGGCTCTAAGGGTTTGTAAACGTACCTTTTTAGCCTTTTCCGCTCTTTGAAGGAATTTTTGCAAAATTCCCCATGCTTCGTTTGATGTCTTCGCATCTGAAATTTTTTCAAAGGTTGATTCATCAACACCTTGTAAAATAAAGAACAACGCCCTCTTATCCTTTTTACGAGCTTCTTTCAATACTCTTTTTTCTTCATTCTCAAAGCTGCTTCGGCAGTTGCATTTTCAAACTCGACATATCCTTCTTCGACAACATCCCAATAATCTTGAGAACCGAACAAAGCCTTCATCTGGATGCTCCAGTTGCCATAATTTGTCTTTGTTAATTTCGGGATCTGAGGTTGAATCATGTTTGCCATTGTGACGTCAACACGAACCTAGCTCTGATACCACTTGTTGGAAGCGTAATAAAAAAAACTCAAATACTGATTTTATTACATACAAATAAACACAATACAAAATACAATACAAACTCTCTTTTTTTTTTCCCTATTATCATTTATGATACTCACAACACTTTTTTTTCTCTCAAACTCACTAATTTTTTCAACACTCACACACACATGAACTATACATACTTATATATAGAAATAGTCTAGTTACCTTAATGATTGCTTATCCCTTAAGTATATCATAAATGATAATGCTTATCCATTGTACATGCCTTGCCTTGTAGAACTTTTCAATGTTGCTACCATTTTGATTTTTCATGAAGTTTCCAAAATGATAAGCTTTATCCAATTTGCAAAGTTGTATCAGGTAGAAGCCAATTTGGATACAAACTCTTTGGTTGCAATTTTTGACTTTGGAAAGTTGGTTTGATTTCTAACAGAAAACTATCCTACACTAATCAATCAAAAAGAGACAAGACAATCTTAGAAACTTTATCAGAAGACATAAACTGAATAATGATAATGGCATCAATTGCTATTTCAAGATTGACGATGTTTAGCTCCCTAGCCATTATGAGATCATCCCTTCAAGGCCTAAAACTTTGGCTCTACGCTAGTGATTTTAGGTATATGTCGATAAGCTCCAACCATCCAGCTTCCAGCATGGTTTCTTACAAGAGCTCCTACCCCAACTTTACCGAGGTAACCTAAAGAGGAACCATTGGTGTTAAGTTTATACCAACCACTAGACACGGTTTCCAAGTATCTGGAACAAATGAGGCGGTTTCCTATGTCATGGGTGAATTTTTTTCATGTATAACTTATAGTTATGAAAATATTATATAAAACCGAACGTGGAAATGTAGAAATTAAGCTTTAAAATTTATGGTTCATTGAGTTTAAATTTTATCATGTGTTGTTATTTTTTAGATTTATTTAATATAAAAGAAACAAATATATTCTTATAATCGTATTTATTACTCTTTAAGAAAGGATATTTTAATCATTTTCTAATAGAATTTGTGCTCGTTTGACTCATTATACAAACTCAATGAAAACCTAAATTTTATTTATTTAAACCAACATTGTATTTAAATTTAATCAAAATTTCATTATTTAGTAAACAAACAATGTACGAAACAATATACATATTACATATATGTCTATAAATTTATTGGATACAATATTTGTTTATAATTATAAGTGTTTTCATCTATTTTACGGTTTGATTCTGAAATTATTTTTTTTGGGGTCTAAGGTGATATCGAGAAAAGCCCTCTCAAAAATGACTACTACTGGATACTTGAAAAAAAACTCAACTTTTACTTCTTCCTATCACTTTGTAAAATAGAACATAAAATTTACTGTTTATTTAAGGGTAAACTATTAAAATAGTCATTTTTGTTTACCTTATATTACATTTTAGTCACAGAGCCATTAATTATCGTTAACGGTGTAATAGTAAGCCGATGTAGCACGTTAAATCACCATTTCAAACAAAAATTTTAGGTAAAATTATACAATTGGTCCTCATTTTATTTGAGCAATTTAAATTTTATTCTTTTATATTCTTTTAACTTTTTTTCATTCTCTTCGCTTCTCCCACTCTTTGATTGATCTTCCCAATTTAAATAGTTTAAAAATAAAGTATAAGAACTAGTTTTAATAAATGAAATACATAGAAAAATTATGTTACAAGAAATGGAGAAGGGAGGAAAATATAGGGAAAATGAGAAGAGAGTGAAAAAAAAAGAAAAAAAAAAGAGGAAAGTTCAAAGAACATAAAAAAAAAAAAGCTCAAAACGAAAAAAATATAAAGACCAATTGTATAATTTAACCTAAAATTTTCGTTTGAAATAATGATTTAACATGCCACGTCAGCTTACCATTACACCGTTAATGATAATTAACGCTCAGTGACTAAAATGTTGCAACACGATAATGTAAGTGACTAAAACGTAACATTTCAAACATAAGTAACTAAAATGTAACCTAAAAAAAATAAAAGTGACTATTTTTATAGTTTAACCTTTTATTTAATAAGCAAAAGAAAAATAATATATCGCGTCATAATCACCATGATCAATAAAATCCATAAAAGAAATGAAAGGCCGCCCTTCCATCTGTGTGTGTTTGCCACTCTTATTTTCCATTAATGGATAACATGGAGTCCACCAAGTTAGAAGAAATAGCCTTCGACGGCGGTCCTCCTGTTCTTCGCATATACAAAGATGGGCGCGTCGAGAGGCTTGTCGGCACACAGATCGACGTCCCACCAGGGATCGATCCCAAAACAAACGTCGAATCCAAAGATGCCGTGTATTCACAAGAAACCGCCCAATACCTCCGACTTTACATCCCTAAAAACTCCACTTTCTCCTCCGCCCAAAAGCTCCCACTTCTCGTCTACTTTCATGGCGGAGCATTTTTCACATGGACCGCCTCCTCTCCTATGTACCATACTTACTTAAACTCCTTAGTTGCAGAAGCCAACGTTATCGCCGTCTCGGTTGATTACAGGCGAGCCCCTGAGCACCCTATCCCTATTGCATACCATGATTCATGGGATGCCCTTAAATGGGTCGCCTCCCATTACGGCGGAAACGGCCATGAAAAGTGGTTGAACCGTCATGTTGATTTCAACAAAGTTTATTTATCAGGTGATAGCGCAGGTGCCAACATAGCGCACCACATGGCCATTAGAATCGGCAAAGAAAAGCTGGACGGAATAAACCTTGCGGGCATTATGTTAATACATCCATATTTTTGGGGCAAAGAAGCAGTAGGTGACGAGACCAAGGACCCAGATAAAAGGGCCAAAATAGAAAGACTTTGGCGTTTGGTATCTCCGACGACGAGTGGAGCCGACGATCCATGGATCAATCCCTTTAAAGATCAAAGCTTGGCTAGCTTGGCGAGCCTGGTTTGCAGCAGGGTGCTTGTCTGCGTTGCTGAAAAGGATTTGTTCAGACACAGGGGGTGGTACTACTGCGAGAGGTTGAAGAAGATTGGATGGAAAGGTGAAGTGGAGATGATGGAGAGCAAAGGAGAAGACCATGTATTCCATCTGTTAGAACCGACTTGCGATAGTGCCACGGCTAAGCTGAAGAAGGTTGCTGCTTTCATGAACCAGGGTCCATGATAAGGTTTAGTAGTAGTAGACTTGGGTTCGTATTCAGTTCTAGTACTTTGTTATTATTGTTGTAGTTGATGATGATTTTCAATGAAAGTGTCGGTATTTGGTTACCTAAAGATATGAAATCAGTACTGCCAAAAAATATTCAGTATAATATTATATTACGTATCTTCTTCAGAATTATGAGTGCATGAGCTCTGAATTATTATGTCTGTAGGGTCATAAAATTATGGTTAAATTATAAAGATAGCCACTTTTATTTAGATTATATTTTAGTTATTTATATTTAAAATATTATGTTTTAGTTACTTATATTATTATTTTGTTATGAAATAGTCATTTTGCCATTAAGCTCTATTACCTCTCTAACGTTAATCCTATATGGTAGCTCAAATGGGTTTTAAATGTCAACTTAGATATCCAACTAGGATGAGAATAATTTTTTGAGTCAAAATAGAAAAAAAAGAAAAGAAAAGAAAAAGGAGACAGATAGTTTTTCTTTTGTAGTTCAAGGTGTAATTAATTTAAAATTTTTAATTAATTAAATTTATTTAATTAAAAACTTATTCTTGTCCCAGTTTGGACATCCAAGTTGGCATTAAAAAACCCATTTAAAATGTAAGATTGCGGTTAGGGAGATAACGAAGCTTAACGGCAGAATGACCACTTCATAACAAAAAAATAACGTAAGTGACTAAAACATAATATTTCAAACATAAATAATTAAAATGTAATCCGATATGAACAAAAGTGATTATTTTTATAGATTAACCTAAAATTATGAATTAAAAAATTTGGTCATGATAAAACTTTTTTGGTATTTAACTTGGTATTTTGTATTATTTCTACAAGTCATCGGTCTTTGGAAGTTCTACCGAGGATGGGATCTTAATCATCTAGTATCATGAAAAGGTGTGAAGCTAAATGCTTCTGCAACACAACTTTGCTTTCCCTCTCTTATTCTTTTTCATGTATGGTAATAATAAAATATGATAAATTAGAGAATAAAACACATTAGTTCGAAAATATGTATGTATGTATGTATGTATATTTATGCTACTTCATGTTTTATATACTTGTTTAGATTGGGAAAAGGCAAGATACTACTGGATTGAAGGCACCAAATGCTCCTCCTAGATTTTCTTTCAACATGCAGAGCATAGGTACGGGGTTGCATATCCTTTACTAAGCAAATAATCCATATAATTACTGATTTTCGTAGCGTATGTACGACTGCATACACATTTTGGCAGCAGAGAGGGAGGGGGAGAAGGACGGTGCTGGGGAGGAGGGAGGGGAAGAGAGAGGAAAGGGACGATGGTGGGGCAGGTCCGGTGGGAGAGGGGTCTGGGATTTTTTGTTTTATTTAATATTAATATAATTATATTATTTGATATTAATATAAATTTTATTATTATATTTTTTAGAAATATTTTTTTATTTATATATATTTGAATTTTTAGAATTATGATCAAATTAACCTTTGTAAATTTTAAGAGTTAATTTTTAAAATTATGATTAAAACTATATAATAGGTAAAAGTTAAATGCTAAATATGTTATTATATTAATTTTTAACTATTACGTCAACTTTTTATTTGTGATTTTAACAAGTGACCAAAATGACCAAACAATATAACAATATAACATGGCCACATAAATTATAAACTTTTTATTTTAAGTGCCTAAAATAAAAATATATATAATAATTTTGACTATTGAGTATAAAGGTTAATCTAATTGGTTTTTACATCAACTCCACTGCAGGAAATTAAGCTTTTAGCAACGTTTTTAGTGGCGTTTGGATTAAAAACGCCTTAAAAGTTATACATTAGTGACACTAACGCCGCAAAAGGTTAGAGCTATAGCGGCGTTTTTCATAAACGCTGCAAAAGGAAACAATAGTGGCGTTTGGACCAAAAACGTCGCGAATATGTATTAAAATTTTGCAAAACTGCGCTATTTTATTCCCAGAACCCTTTCTTTTTTCCCCTAAATCAGTTCCCCCCTTTGATGAGTCACTAAACTAACTAAAATTACGATAAAGGCAAGCGCACCTATCAAATAGTAGTATAGCTATGGTGAGTCGGGAATATCGTATCCACGAGGACTAAAAGTACTAGCAATTACTATCTTTTTATTATCTAGCCTATAAATTAAAGGGGATGTTTTTAATCTAAATTTAACTAAACTAATTATTAAGAGCGCGACAGTGAATAGAATGAGAAAATACTTGAATATAACCAAAGAGAAAGACAATAACCAGAAAAGAATCCACTTAGACTTCACTTATTATTTTGAATTTGAATTAGAGGATTTATTCGCTTGTGCCTTTGTAACACCCCTTATTCGTATTTAATGCTGGAACAAGATACAAGGCATTACCGGACTCCCATCGTAAGCAAACACACAATTTCGAGTCATAAATTTTCATCCAAATTAAAAACCATTTGCATTAAAACATAAAGTCCCTAATACGAGCCTACGAGGCTTAAAACATGCTTTGGAAGTGGTTCGGGATTAAATGGATAACTCAGGAAATTTTTACAAAACTTAGAAAATTTTGCTATGAACAGGGGTCACACGCCCGCGTGGTTTGGGACATGCCTATGTTGGCAGGCCGTGTGGTCATGCACGCCTGTGTCCCTAACCCGTGTAACTCTCTGTTTTGCAAAGTATGAACAAATTGAAGTCATACGGCCAAGTCACACGCCCGTGTGCTAGGCTATGTGGTTAATTTAATTTTCATAAAATAGGTGGAAACTTCATACGCCTGAGACACACGCCCGTGTCTCTGCCTTTGTACCTAATTCTAAGCATTCTGTTTCTCAAAATTTAGGTGCAGGGGACACATGGCTGAAACACATGCCCATGGCACAAGTTGTGTGTCACACACGGTCTAGACACACGTCCTTGTGTCTACCCGTGTGGACAAAATAAAGGCTATTTCCCAAGCCATTTGTCACCCTCATTTCCACCTATACACACAAAAGTTACAACATCATATTTTATCAAACCAAATCATACCAAACTCACATTCTACAAGTTTCAATATGGCAATCAATAACATGCATAATTTTTGTAATAACCCCTAACCCTATCCCATAGTCGAGACAGGATTACAGAGTATTATCGGTCACTACAGTTTGATTACGATTAATAGAGAAAGAAATAAAATTCAGTTTATAAAATATATCTTAGTGTCTCTTAATGGGGTCTTGAGGCTTATAATGTATGTTGGAATCAATTTGGGACTAAATCGGAAGCTTATAAAATTTTTCGTACAATTCTTAAAATTTCCATTAATAAACAGTACCACACCTAGGAGGCACGCCCGTGTCTCCATGACACGCCCGTATTGTCACCCCGTGTGACTCACACAGCTTGGACACGCCCGTGTCCTTTACCTGTGTACAACACTGACTTATTACTCATGAATAAACTAGTTTCACAAGGCCAAGTCACATGCCCATGTGCCTGTTTTACAAAGCTTAGGTGCAGAGGACACACGGCCTATCAACATGCCCGTGTGCAAGCCGTGTGTCTCACACGATCTAGTCACACGCCCATGTGAAATGCTGTGTGGACTCAAAATGAACCTTATAGTTCAAATTTACCAACCCTGCAAACCTTGAATAGCAAGCAATTTAAAATACAATTTTTCAACTAGTCCAAAACATGATTAAACATATCTAATACACACTAAAACCACTAATACAACAATTGATCGTGTGATTCGTAACAAGTAATAAATATTTATAATGAAGATCAAACCTAGACTAACTATTATCACGACGAAAAGGCAAGCGCACCTATCGAACAAAAGTATAGTAATGGCAAGACCGAGATATCGTACCCAAGGGAACCAAAAGTACTAGTAATAACTATCTTTTAATTATCTAGCCTAAGAATAAAAGGGTTTGTTTTAATTAACTAATTGTTTAAACTAATTAATTGATTTAATTAAAGCAAAGAGAAAATTTGGAAAAAGACTTGAAGAAAAGCAATTGATAAAGACGACACCCAAGGAGGAATCCACCTAGATTTCACTTGTTATCTAACTCGAACTGCATTTATTTATTCACTTGACTTGATCCGTGAGACTCCCTAACCTATGTTATTATCCCTTTCGAGACTAATAACGTCTAACCCTCAGTTGAATTAATCGAAATTTCTTTCTTAATTAAAACCCATAAGGAAGCAGTAAATCACTCTATGGACTCCCATATTAGGTTTCACCCTAATCCGGCAAAATCTCGTAAACCTATTTCTAGGCGTTCGATCAACTCCGCTTAATTATGCCAAATCTACTCTTAGGCAAGGTCTATTCCTCCTCTGCATAAGCACATCAAATCATGAATTAATACCCGGAATATTAACTCAAGCATTAAGAACAAATCAAGTATTTATCATATAGTTCAGATAATAATAACAAGATCCATCATAGGTTTTATCCCCCTTAGGTATCTAAGGGGTTTAGTTCATAATAAAATAAGAGTACATCTCAAAAGTATGAAAACAACAAAAACATAAAGAAAACTCTAAAACTCCTGAAGGAATTCTGAGAGAGATCTTCAGTCTTTGAGTAGCTCTGGCTTTTGAGATGGATCGTCTGGCTTCCTTCAAGTAATTCCCGGCGTGTGGTTTTGTATTCCAGAAAAGTTCTGGAAAGAGCGGCTTCTTTCTAGGTCACACTTTGGGTGTTTATATAGGCTTTGGATTGGCTTTCTTCCTCCCTAAGTACCCTTTTCTGTGTAAAATACAACTCTTTGAAAAAGGGACACGCCCGTGTGCCACGGCCGTGTGACGTGATTACCAGGTTGTGTTCGATCCGTTGAATTACACACGGCCGTGTGGGCTCACTGGCCAGGCCGTGTGAATCATGAAAACCTTGGTCGACACCCCCGAAGGACACGGGCGTGTGAGATGCCCGTGTGGCAAGGCTTAGGTCATGTCATCTTCTCGATTTGGTCTGCTTTGTCCCTTTTTAGCTTGTTTTTGGCTCCTTTCGACTCTTGATTCTCTCCTGAGTATAAAACATGAAATAACCGGATTGAGAGCACCAAAATCCACAAATCTAGTAATAAACATCCATAAATATGCTAAGTATTTGGGGTATAGATATGTATAATTTGGCATTTATCAACAATCTATCATATGTATTTTATTTTTAGGAACCATGCAAATTAGATCAAAATGAACTAAATTATAACATAAACTTTACATTTATTCACTATCCATTAACATTCTTCACTAACAACACTTATATTCAAACTAACATCAAAGACAACCTGGGTACATGCCATTCATTAGGATAAGATACATCACCAAGTATTTGAGTTCGGGAGTTAGCTTGGATGCTAAGACGTTAGTAACTTTGTACCTAACCTGCCCATGGAAACAAACCGTACGCTGAGTATAGACTCAGTGGTATTTCTATAAACCAATACTTAACATGCCTTAAAAACATAACCTTAAATCCTAACAATAAGAACTTTATAAATTTTCTTTCAATTATCCTTATATTATAGTAACATTTATCAATAAAAATCATATTCAGTAAGAAAGTACAGTTTCAATCAGTATCTTTCAGTATTCAATACAGTAGTTTACCCCTATTAACATAATTTGGACCTGGACGGATATGTGGATCCAACCCACACACCGGGATAACATACAGTGTTTCATCAGCCGGAGCCGGAATACACCGTAATGAATAAAGAATGATATCATTATCGAGAATAGTAGCGGTACAATCGAGTACCTCATCGAACGAATCTGAACAAGAATGATGAGTTGACACTCATAGTGTCTCATCAACACAAAGTCGGAATATCCCTGAACACTACCAATCCTATGGCATGCCAATTATATCCGACTAGCCCAACACTGTTAATAAGGATTTTTAGTTTTTTTTTTTTAATTTAAACGTTCACATTTCAAATAGTACAGTAAGTTAACAATACTTACCTCAATTTTCATTTTTCATACAATTTAAATAATAAATACATTAATCAATTATTAAGCTCGGTTTATAGAAATACAAACATTAATTCTTGAGTTACTCTTCGTCCACTTTCTCTTTTCCTTTCTTTGTTGACGTTTCCGGTACTACGTTAGCTACGAAAAATTAAACAATTAAAAATTATCAATATACCATTTCACACTATACATTTCAATTTCTACACAAATTTTACGTAAATTCCAATTTAGTCCTTAAGTCATAGCTAATTCTTTTCCTTCAAAACAAATCCCATATTTTCATTCTAATCTATTTTTAACAAGTTTTAGCACTTAACTACCTCTATAAAACATTATTTCTACAATTTAGACAATTTAGTCCCTACTATAACAAAACTTATATCTTCTTTTACAATTCAATCCTTCTCCCACTTCTAACTTGAATTTCTATCATTTTATCTCATAATTCATCTATTTATTCAACTTAATTAATATTTAAAAGTTCACTAACTTTCTAAATTTTTACATAATTCAAGTAGAGCTTTGTTCCAAGATTCCAAAACATCAAAATTACAAGAAAATAGACTAAATTGATTTACTAAATAAGCTTCAAACTTTAAAACCCTAATTTTCTCTTTTCTTTCCTTTCTATTTCGCTTTTCATTCTCTGCTCCCTTTTTCTATTTTGTTTCTTTATTATCTTTTATTTACTTTAACTATTATATTATATTATTATATTTTAGTTATTATTATTATTTACTTAAATAATAAGTAAATACATACAAGTATTTACAAATGTACAAACATGTGTATTACACATGTACCATATTTTACCATACACTTGTTTTTTAGTTTATTTACTAATTTAGTCCTTTAAATCTTCTTTAGTCTATAATTAAACTTTTACACTATATTCAATCTAGTCCTTTCACTAAATCAGCTTTATTTCAAGCTAATTCACTTAACCAAAGTCTAATTAGCCACGCTACTAGCTTTGTAAATATTTCTAATAAATATTTACGAATTTATTTTGTGAAAGTAATGACCCAAAAATTCTATTTTTCGATACCCATAAACTTTGGGTCATTACATTTCTCCCCCTTTTAAGAAATTTCGTCGTTGAAATTTACCTGAAAAGAGATGGAGGTACTGTGATCTCATTGTATCCTCTAGTTCCCACGTTGCTTCTTCAATATTATGACTTCTCCACAACACTTTTACTAAGGGAACTCGTTTATTTCGTAATTCCTTTACCTCACGTGCCACTATTTTAACCAGTTCTTCTTCATATGATAAATCAGGTCGAATCTCTATATCTTCAGTTAAAATCACATGAGAAGGATCAGATCAGTATCTTCTTAGCATAGAAACATGGAAAACATCATGAATCTTCTGTAATTCAAGAGGCAAAGCTAAACGATATGCCATCGGCCTAATTCTTTCTATAATTTTATACGGTCCAATATATCGTGGACTCAATTTATCCTTCCAACCAAATCTTAAGATTTTCTTCCAATGAGACTTTAAGAAATACGTTGTCTCCAACTGAGTACTCAATGTCCCGTCATTTCAAATCTGCATATAATTTCTGCCTGTCAAAAGCTGCTTTCAATCTTTTTCAAATCTTTCTGACAATACTTTCTGTTTCTTGAATCAACTCTGGACCAATCGCTTTTCTTTCATTTAATTCTGTCCAACACACTAGTGTCCGACATCTCTAACCATATAGAGCTTCATACAGTGCCGTATGAATACTTGATTAGTAACTATTATTATATACAAACTCAGCTAACGGTAAATAACGTTCCCAACTTGATTCAAAATCAATAATACAAGCTCGGAGCATGTCTTCTAAAATCAGAATGACTCGTTCTGACTGTCCATCGGTCTGTGGATGAAAAGCTGTACTAAAATAAGTCGAGTACCAAGAGACTCATGCAACTGTTTCCAGAACCTCGATGTAAACCGTAGATCTCGATCGGAAATTATTGATACAGGAATACCATGTAGTCTCACAATTTCTTGGATATAAGTTTCTGCCAACTTTTGAAGTGACCAATCCGTTTTGACTGCTATAAAATGAGCTGACTTTGTGAGCCGATCAATAATCACCCAAATAGCATTTTTCTTACTTGCTGACAACAGTAATGTAATGACCCAAAATTCACGGGCACCGAAAAAGTGAGTTATAGGGCTTCTGCCTTAGTGCAATAAGTTCGAAAATACTTATTAGAAATATTTATGAGTTTAGTAGCGTGTCTAATTAGGTTTTAATTAAGTGAATTTAGCTTAATTTAGAGAAATTAGTAAAAGAACTAAATTGAATAAGGGTAAAAGTTTAATTTTAAAGTAATAGAAAATAAAAAGGATTAAAATGGTAATTAAATCATTTACAAAAGATTAGGCGCCATATGCATTAAAAAAATCTAAGATTTTATTATTATTATTAATTATTAGTATAGTCTTATATTATTATTATTATTACTATTATTATTATTATTATTAATTTTAAGTTAAAGATATTTATCAATTAAATAATTAATTTATGAAATTTTTGTTTGACAAACAAATTGAATAATGACAATTCTAATAAAAATATTGGTACATTTGTAATAAATAGATACATGTACACTTGTAATAAAATAATTAAGTTACTTAATATTAAAGTAAAAGATATTTGTTAATTAAATAATTAAATTATTAAATACTTGTGTAAAAAAATAAAAATAAAATAAATGGTGACAAATGTATGGTATTGATGGTATACACTTGTGTGAATATAATTAAATGCTTAATAGATATTTAAAATAAATATATTATAATATATGTTAATTAAATAAATAAAGTAAATAAAAGAATAAAAGAATGAAATAAAAAGGAACAAACAGAATAAGAAACAGAGAGCATTCGAAAAACAGGGGAAGAAAAGGGAAAGAAAAGAAAAACGGAAAATTGGGATTTTGAAGCTTCAAACTTGTTTGGTAAGCTAAATTTAGTCCTTTTCTCTTAAATTTGATGTCTTAGAAGTCTTAAAACAAGGTTTTGATGAAATTAATTTGAGAGTTTGAGAGTTTAAAAGCTTTTAAACAAAGTTCATGTTGAAGAAAAAGAAGAATTAGGGATTTAATTGAATGAATTTTAAGTTAGAAATTGAAAAAGGGATTAAATTGTAAAAGAAGCTATAAGTTTTGTGTTTTAGGAAATTAAATTCAAAGAAATTTTAAATTAGGGTTTTATAATGAACATTAGATTGTTAGGGTGAACATGGAAGGAAATTGAATAGAAATGAAGTATAAATTAAGTTAAACAAATAAAAGAGTTAATTAGGATTAAATGAGAATTAGGGAATAAATTGAATAAAAATTTAATTAATTATTAAATTAATGCTGTAATTAATAATGTAAATTGTTATTATTATTTTTTTCGTAGCTAACAAGGAAAACGAGGCATCGGCATCCAAAGGAAAAGAAAAGATCGTTGGGGAGTAAATTCGTATTCCGGGTTTGTATTACTATAACTCAAACTATTTATTAAATGTATATTGAATTTATAGTTATGGAATAATTAAGACAAGGTAAGTATTATATTTAAATTTAAATATAAGTATGTGTGAAAATTAATTTGTATATGAATTAAGATAATAGATATTTAAATTGATTGAGTATTGAAAATTTTTGTGTAAATGAAATTGAAATAAGAAAAAGTAAAATAATACCCTATTAACTTGTCGGATTAGATTTGATACAAATGGCATGCCATTGGATTTGTGATGTGATAAGGAGATTGTTGTTCGGCCGAGAAGATGTTTCTGTTATTATATACTTCGGTTTATCCGAAGAGGCACTTAATGCCTTTACTGGTGTGTTATGGAGGATTTATAATATTCTGGATGTGTTTGGGTTGGACATTCTGGTGTGTTTGGGTTGGACATTCTGGTGTGGTTGGGTGGAATCTGCGTATCTGTCAGAGTCCGAGCCTTGTTAATAGGGTAGATAATTGAAATGAAATTTTGAAAATGAGATTATTTGTTTTAGCACTATTGAAAAGTACGAGAAAGAATGTATGAACTAAATTATGAATTGAGTTGGTATAAGAAAAATGAATTATGAATTTAAGATTTATGAAGTAAAATAATTATATATAAAAGTAGTTTAAATAATTATAAAATTTATGGTTGATGTTTGTAATTTATTAATGTTAAATAGTCTTGATTTATAGTAATACTACTGAGTATGAAATACCCAGCGTACGGTTGTTTTCGTGCGCAGGTCTTTAGAGTTTCGGATCCGGTCTAGCATCCAAAACAAACCCAACTCCAACAAAAAGATTTTGGTGATGTATTTCTTACTTTGGTTAAGTGGCATGTACTAGGTAGTTTCATATAAATTATATGTATACATTAAGTTAAATGATTTTGGTTGTATATAAATGATTATAATGTTTTGGATTATGAATATGATATAAAGTTATGAAATGGTAGAATTAGTATTAAATAATTGAAATGAAATAAATATTATTAATTATACATATATACTAACATGTTATATTGTTTAAACTAAGGTATTAAATTATTATTTTGATATAAATTGGATGTAATTGAGTATACTTAATCATTGGTTGGAGTATTGATATTGGTTTGTTTTGAGTTTAAAGTTTGCGGGGTTTTATGTAAAAATAAGCGAAATGTCATTTAAATTTAAAAAAAATCAGGAGAATTTGAACAAGTTCCGTTTTACTTTTAAATTTATGTTTTGGCTTCGAGCGTCTATTATTAGGACTTAACTATTATATTATACTATGAATATTATTATTTATTTATGAATTATTTTGTAAGTTGTCTGATTTGTCTGGTAATGCCTCGTAACCCTATTCCGACGACGGTTTGGGTTTAAGGGGGTGTTACAAGTAACCCGGTTATAAAGTCCATTGTGATACAGTCCCATTTCCACTCAGGAATATTAATAGGCTGAAGTAAACCAGTTGGAACCTAATGCTCAGCTTTGACTCGCTGACATGTTAAACATTTAGCCACATATTCCACTATATCTTTCTTCATACCTGGCCACCAATACAGTTCCCGTAAATCACGATACATCTTTATTTCTTCGGGATGTAATGCAAAAGAACTGTCATGTGCTTCTCGGAGTATTGACTCTTTCAATTCTGAAGTAGTTGGAATGCAAAAGTCAATTCTGATATCTCAAACAATTATGCTCATCGATGCTAATATTTTCTATCACATCATTCTGCACCATCTCTCTCTTCTTCATTAGCTTTTCATCTTTTAACTGTGCTGTTCTGATTTTATCAAACATTACTGGTTTTACTCTCAATTGAGCTAAAAGACTTCCATCATCAACAATACTGAGTTGTGCAAACATTGCTCTCAATTCAGTTGCAGCTTTTCTACTCAATGCGTCAGCTACCACATTAGCTTTACCCGGATGATAATCAATAACACAATCATAATCTTTTAAAAGTTTTACCCACTGACGTTGTCTTAAATTCAACTCTTTCTATGACAGAAGATACTTGAGACTTTTATGATCAGTGTAGATATAACAATTCTCACCATACAGATAATGTCTCCAAATTTTTAGAGTAAATACCACAGCCGCTAGCTCCAAATCGGGAGTCAGATAATTACGTTCATGCGGTTTCAATTGTCATGAAGCATAAGCTATCACTTTTCTACTTTGCATCAATACACATCCGAGACCATTTAAAAAAACATTACTATACACAATCAAATCTTTTCCCGACTCTGGTAAAGTCAACATTAGTGCTTCTGTTAACATCTGTTTCAATATTTTAAAACTTTTCTGACACTGCTTATTCCAAACAAATGGAACATTCTTTTGTAGCAACTTTGTCATCGGTAAAGCTATCTTTGAAAATCCATTCACAAACCTTTGATAATATCCGGCCAAACCAACGAAACTACGTACTTCTGACACATTTTTGGGAACTTTCCACTGAATTATAGCTTCAATCTTCTTTGGATCTACTCTAATCCCGTCTGCTGATACTACATGACCAAGAAATACAACCTTCGACAACCAAAGCTTACACTTGTTCAATTTCCCATACAATTGTTTCTCTCGCAATATTTGCAAAACAATTCGAAGATGCTGTCCATGTTCAGTTTCAGACTTTGAATATACTAAAATATCATTTATAAAAACCACTGTGAATTGATCCAAGTATAGCTGAAAAATCCGGTTCATAAGATCCATAAAGTAGCCGGAGCATTTATTAACCCAAATGGCATTACCAAAAATTCATAATGTCCATACCCTGTACGGAATGCTGTTTTCGGTACATCACTCTCCTTTACCTTTAGCTGATAATATCCGGACCTCAAATCAATTTTTGAAAACACAGAAACTCCCTTTAGTTGATCAAATAAATCATCAATATGAGGTAAGGGGTATTTATTTTTAACAATCACCTTGTTCAACTGTCGATAATCAATACATAACCGCATCGAACAATCTTTCTTTTTAACGAATAACACTGAGCTCCCCACGGTGGTGTACTAGGTCGTATAAAACCTCGGTCTAATAAATCTTGCAATTGTATCTTCAATTCCTTTAATTCAGTAGGTGACACACGATATGGGGGTATTGACGCTGGATCTGTACCCGGGTATACTTCAATCACAAATTCAACTTCCCGATCAGGAGGTAATCCAGACAATTCTTCAGGAAACACATCAGAAAATTCACATACAGTTCAGATTTTACTGCACCGACTCTTAATTGAATGGGAATTAATAACATATGCTAAGAAAGTAGCACACCCTTGATTAAGAAGCTTACTAACTTTAATTACTGAAATAACACGAACTGATCTACTGGTCTGAATACCATTTACTTCAATCTGATCACCATTCTCATTCTGAACAGTAAATTTCTTTCTATAACAGTCCAAAATTACTCCATGTTCTGAAAGCCAACCCATACCTAGTATAATATCAAAGTCGCCAAATGGCATAATCAAAAAATCAACAGAAAAGATTTTATCCTAAACCATTAATGGACATCTTCGATATATCTGATTTACTAACATAGTTTTCCCCAATGGACTAGACACTTCTATCATTGTTTTAGACAATTCAGGTTTTAAATTTCTCGTCTCAACCAATTTTGTATTAACATAGGAATGTGACGACCCTAAATCTATTAAAACATAAATGGGTTCTGAATGTAATAAGAATATACCTGTCACTACATTATGAGAATCTTCCTCATCTCAAGTTTCTACAATATATGCTCGGGCTGAGCTTTTACTTCAGATTGCTGTGTAGCATTTTCACTAGTTCTTCTAATACCTCCTCTAGCAAAAGGACCACTTCGGCCTGACCCTCGGCCTCTGGAAGCAGATTCAAATATTTGTGATACCATTGGCGCTGCCTTACTAATCTTCAAACATTCCTTTACAAAATGATCAGTGGATCCACATTGAAAACAACATCTAGTTAATCTTCTACACTCATCTTTATGCCTGTTTTCACAGTGTTCACACTCTGGAATTTCCATATTCTGATTTGGACTTTTAACACTGCCAATGGATACAGTTGTCTGTCTTCTCCGACTTCTATCACCTCTTTCCAATCTAGAGCTGAATCTCTAATTACCTTGAAACTACTTGAACTAGCAGTTCTAAGACGTTTTTCAGCCGAACGAGCAACTTCAGACTTCTTATTTTTCCTCAGTACTTGTTCAATCATCTTAGCTCTTTCCATAAGATCTGCAAATTCAGTAATTCGAAGTGGCATTAACTGTAGTCTAAATTCATCATGCAACCCTCTAAAAAATCATTTGCATCTGTCAGCTTCAGTCGGTACAAATTCAATTGCATATCGGCTTAGTCTCAAAAATTCACGTTCATAATCCACTACAGACATTTCACTTTGCTTGAGTATTAGAAACTCCTATTTTCTATCTTCTATATACATTTCCCCCAAATACTTTTTCTGAAATTCTCTTTGAAAGAATTCCCAACTTATTTGTTCTTCTGATACACTTTGAATTACTGTCTCCCACTATACATACGCTTTTTCTTGTAGTAAAGAAATGACATACGTTAGACTTTCTTGTGGGGTACATTCGAGTTGCTTCAAAATTCTCTTTGTAGTTTCCAATCAATTTTCGGCTTTTGACGGATCATCTCCTTTCGAACCCAAAAATTCAGTAGCTCCATATTTACGCAATTTTTTAATCGGGGCTCGTCGGGTAATAGGAGTAGTAGTCGTTGCAGGTATAGTTCCCACTGCTTTTTGAAGAGTATCAGCTATTACTTTGAGTAATTCTGTATTATCTCTTTTACTAGTACCACCCCTTCCAATATTTGACGGTTGATTACCTTCCAGGTTTATACTTGGAGTTACAGATTCCGATTCATTCATATCATACGGTTCATTTTCTTCGCTATACATTTCTTAGTCAGTTTCTTCAATTCTTTCGTTAGACATCTTTAATACTATAAAACAGAAATAATTTAATCAATATATAATTCAGCATCCAATCCTGACTCAAATTTAATTCATTAATGGCATGTACTTCTAGACTCTTTTCTGTACTCGCTTTAATCCTAAAATTGACTAAACCTGAATAGATCTGATACTACTAAATGTAACACCCCCTAACCCTATCCCGTAGTCGGGACAGAATTGTAGAGTATTACCGGTCACTACAGTTCGATTACGATTAATAGAGAAAGAAATAAAATTCAGTTCATAAAATATATCTTATTGTCTCTTAATGGGCTATTGAGACTTATAATGTATGTTAGAATCAATCCGGGACTCAATTGAAAGCTTATAAAATTTTTCGTACAATTTTTAAAATTCCTATTAATAAACAGTACCACACCTAGGTGGCACGACCGTGTCTCAATGGCACGCCCGTGTCTCCATGACACGCCCGTGTTGTCATCCCGTGTGACTCACACGGCTTGGACAATCCTGTGTCCTTTACCCGTGTAGAACACTGACTTATTACTCATGAATAAACTAGTTTCACACAGCCAAGTCACACGCCTGTGTGTCTGTTTTACAAAGTTTAGGTGCAGGGGACGCACGGCCTATCAATATGCCCGTGCGCAAGCCGTGTGTCTCACAAGGTCTGGTCACACGCCCATGTGACATGCTGTATGGACTCAAAATGAACCTTATAGTTCAAATTTACCAACCCTGCAAACCTTGAATAGCAAGCAATTTAAAATACAATTTTTCAACCTGTCCAAAACACGATTAAATATATCTAATACACACTAAAACCCCTTGTACAACAATTTATCATATGTATTTTATTTTTACGAACCATTCAAAGCAGATCAAAATGAACTAAATTATAACATAAACTTTACATTTATTCACTATCCATTAACATTCTTCAGTAACAACACTTATATTCAAACTAACATCAAAGACAACCTGGGTACATGACATTCATTAGGATAAGATACATCACCAAGTATTTGAGTTCGGGAGTTAGCTTGGATGCTGAGACGTTATTAACTTTGTACCTAACCTGCGCACGGAAACAAACCGTACGCTGAGTATAGACTCAGTGGTATTTCTATAAACCAATACTTAACATGCCTTAAAAACATAACCTTAAATTCTAACAATAAGAACTTTATAACTTTTCATTCAATTATCCTTATATCATAGTAACATTTATAAATAAAAATCATATTCAGTAAGAAAGTACAGTTTCAATCAGTATCTTTTAGTATTCAATACAGTAGTTTACCCCTATTAACATAATTCGGACCTGGACGGATATACGGATCCAACCTACACACCTGGATAGCATACAGTGTTTCATCGGCCGGAGCCGGAATACACCGTAACAATAACAATAATAGTAACAGTATCAGTATCAGTAACAATAGTGGTACACAGAGTGTAATATCCTAAATTAGGGCTTAATCGGAATAGTGGTTTCGTGACCACAAATTTGAGATAGAAATAATTATTTTATAATTATTTTGATGAATATGATATGATTGCATGATTGTGTGAAAATTTCGTGATGAAATTCTATGCCTAAAGTTCTTAAATTGAAAGTAGGGACTAAATCGAATAAGTTGCAAAATTTGCATTCTAGAAGTTTTTAGTATGAAATTGCATTGAAATATTAATTAGGTGGTCTTAAATAGCAATTTGACCAATTTCTAAGTCTATGGACAAAAATTGGACATGGATGGAATTTTTGGAAAGTTTAGTAGTAAGGGCATTTTGGTCATTTAGTTATTAAAATGAATTAAAAACAAAATTAAAAGCCAATTTTTGTCCATCTTCTTCATTAGGCTGAAATTTCAAGGGTTCTCCATAGTTAGGGTTTGTTTCAAGCTTCCAAGCTCCATAGTAAGTGATTCCAAGCCCCGTTTTTAATGTTCTTTACGTTTTTTGAATCCCGATAGCTCGATTAAGCTTATGTTAGCAATAATTCAACCTAGGGTTTATATTTGGAAAAAATACCCATAGGTGAAATTTGTGTATTTTGATGTTTTATGATAGAATATGGGGTTTTAAATTATGTTAGACAACTTGTGCTACTCGGTTTTGAGTGAAAACGAGTAAAAGGGCTTAATCGGCAAAAATACCTAATAGTCACAAGTATATGTTAGAGTAAGAATTTGATGTTGCCATAGAAGGGAAAAATGGTCAGCATGTTATAAAACATAAGAATAAGGAATAAAGTTTAATTCCCGAGCCTAGGGGCAAAAGTGTAATTATGCAAAAGTTTAGGGGCAAAAGTGTAATTTTTCCAAAGTTCATATTAAATGCTGTTTTGATTAATGCATGTATTAAATAAGATTAATTTGGCATTATAGATCAAGAGAAACGAGATTCAAGTCGCGATCGAGGAAAAGAAAAGATTGTGGACTAAATTGCAAAATCTTTATATTTTGGTACCAAGGTAAGTTCATGTGTAAATAATGTAGCATAATTGTTATTTTTAAGTTATTGATGTTAATTATATGATATGCTGATTTTATTATGAAATATATGCTTTGTGGTTATTTTCTAATAAAATGCAAATTATGTGTATTAATTGTTAAATATAAAGTACTACCGAGTATTGGTTTTGGTATTTTACTAAGATGGCAAGGATATGTGTTCGAGGAAAATCCCGTTTGAACCTTAGGAATAGATTAGGATACAAGTGACATGTCACTAGGATGGTTGAGCATCCGAACTCGTTGAGTTGAGTCCGAGTTCACTTTTGGATGCGAATGTCTGAACTCGTTGAGTTGAGTCCGAGTTCGTGAAATGTAACTAGGCATCCGAACTCGTTGAGTTGAGTCCGAGTTCACTTATGGATGCTAACGCCCGAGCTCGTTGAGTTGAGTCCGAGTTCACTTAGGGGCGGGTTACATGATTTCTTGATTACATATGAGGCACTTATGTGCAAATTATCCGTGTATCCGAGTTGTATTCCGATGTGTTCAACGGGTGAAATTTCTAGTGAAATGGAAGAACACTTAAGATGCAAGTGAAGTTTTGGTAAGTGTTGTGAAATGGACACTTTGGACAGGTATGTTCTTAACCCTCGGGTTGAAAATAGATACAACAACGATAAGGTGGTAAGATGATGAATGATGTTTAGAAATGTGATATATGTTTTGGTGATACCATGCTAAAGTTGTTTGTTGTTATTTACATATGAACTTACTAAGCATTTATGCTTACTCCCTCCTCTTTATTTACTGTAGTTTTGAACAAGCCAGCTCGAGAATCGGGACGGGTCGAAGGTTCGATCACACTATCCAAAGGACTTTCATCTGGGTAAATGGCTTGTAAAACTTAAGTATGGCATGTATAGCAATATACTTATTTTGTGTAAATAATTTTATGGTATGGCCATGATTGGTTGAGAAAATGTTTGATATTGATAAGTCATGGTGATGGTTAAATTTAGATCATGTTTGATATCATGAAAGTTTAATAGGTTATCTAGTTCATAACAACTCATGAAAAGATGAAATTTGCCTTAAAACAGAATATTGCTGCAGCAATGACATGAATTTGAAAAATCACTAAAAATAGTATAAATGGAATTAAATGATGATCAAGTTATGAAATTGAATCTTAATGAGTCTATTTTCATATGGATTAAAAAAAACAGGCATATAAATTATACTTTATGAGATATTTGAAACCTTGTCAAACAGGGCCAGAGTGATTTCTGGATCCTCTGTTCTGAATTTAAAAATTAATAATAAATTGTAAAAAAATAATTAGAAGTCATTGTTTATATCTAAAGATTCATTATTGAGTCTATTTTAAGAGAAACAAACCTAGTAGTCATTAAAATTCTGTATAGAGAGATATCTGATTCATAATACACAGAGGTCAGAGCAGTCAAACCCTGAAACAGGGGAGACTTTAACTAATAAACTGTACTAATTGGCCCAACCAAAAATTCTAGAAAAAAATTAATAAGTAGATATATGAGTCTAGATTTAGGAAATATTTACGGATCTTGATTTTGAGTTTCGTAACTCGAGATATGATTTTTCTTGCAACTGTGATGCGGGTAGCTAGAAAGCGGTGAATGTAGAAACAAATGATTTGAAGTTCTTAATTTGATAAATTATGTTCGGTAACCCCTCAAGCTCGACTCCGGCGACGGTTTCAGGCGTGGGGGCGTTACACAAAGTGCCTCATCGGAACGAATCTGAAACAGTAACAGTAGTTGACACTCATAGTGTCTCATCGACATAAAGTCGAAATATCCTTGAACACTACCAATCCTATGGCATGCCAATTATATCCGACTGGCCCGACAATGTTAATAAGGATTTTCAGTTTCTTTTTAATTTAAATGTTCACATTTCAAACAGTACAGTAAGTTAAAAACACTTACCTCAATTTTCATTTTTCATACAATTTAAATAATAAATGCATTAAGCAATTATTAAACTCGGTTTATAAAAATACAAATCGTAATTCTTGAGTTACTCTTCGTCCACTTTCTCTTTTCCTTTCTTTGTTGACGTTTCCAGTACTACGTTAGCTACGGCAAATTAAACAATTAAAAATTATCAATATATCATTTCACACTATACATTTCAATTTCTACACAACTTTTACATAAATTCCAATTTAGTCCTTAAGCCATAGCTAATTCTTTTCCGTCAAAACCAATCCCATATTTTCATTCTAATCCATTTTTAACAAGTTTTAGCACTTAACTACCTCCATAAAACATTATTTCTAAAATTTAGACAATATAGTCCCTACTATAACAAAATTTATATCTCTTTTTACAATTCAATCCTTCTCCCACTTCTAACTTGAATTTCTATCATTTTATCTCATAATTCATCCATTTATTCAACTTAATTAGCATCTAAAAGTTCACTAACTTTCTAAATTTTTACATAATTCAAGTAGAGCTTTGTTCCAAGATTCCAAAAACATCAAAATTAAAAGAAAATGGACTAAATTGACTTACTAAATAAGCTTCAAACTTTAAAACCCTAATTTTCCCTTTTCTTTTCTTTCTATTTCGTTTTCATTCTCTGTTCCTTTTTCTATTTTGTTTCTTTATTATCTTTTATTTACTTTGACTTTTATATTATATTATTATATTTTAGTTATTATTATTATTTACTTAAATAATAAGTAAATACATATAAGTATTTACAAATGTACAAACATGTACCATATTTTTACCATACACTTGTTTTTTTTGGTTTATTTACTAATTTAGTCCCTTAAATTTTCTTTAGTCTATAATTAAACTTTTACACTATATTCAATCTAGTCCATATTCAATCTAGTCCTTTCACTAAATTAGCTTTAATTCAAGCTAATTCACTTAACCAAAGTCTAATTAGCCACGCTACTAGCTTCGTAAATATTTCTAATAAATATTTACGAATTCATTTGCGAAAATAATAACCCAAAAATTCTATTTTTCGATACCTGTAAACTTTGGGTCGTTACAATTTTACTTAGTTTTTCCTAGCATACCAATGAGCCAATCTTAACCATTCAACAACCAAAACCATTAAGCCACATTCAACTATTTACCAAGCATTTATAAACCACATCACACTAGAGATAGTTGCTCATGCATGCATATATAAATATATATAAGCTTACAACCAATTCAACCAAAATAAGCCAAGTTACATGGCCAAACACCACATCAAGCCTTTGAAAATTACAAGTCAATACATTTGGCCAAATTCATAATGACACATATAACAAAATGACCAAGTCCCTATAAATGCCATATTCTCAAAACGTTTAAAATCATCGGTACCCAAAATAACAGTTAGATAGTGTGATGTGATTTCCGATGATTTCTAACCCGAGCTAGCTTGGTGACACTATAAAACATGGAAAATAAAACAGAGTAACCTATATAGCTGAGTAAGCTCGTATGAAAGAAATAAGCTAACCTTACCATACATTAACATGCAAATAACATAACATAAGATAATGTGTTTTGCCATATTCTCATGATTATAATTCATTCCATCACAACTTACCTTGAGTTCATCATTTCACGAGTTTAATAATCATAAGTTTTGTGCACATACCTGTACCACTCATACTGGTTTCATACTCATTCTCATCTTTGTCATACCCAATGAACCACTCGGAATAATAATATTGGATACTCGAGAAAACCTTCCACACGAGGTGCCACATATGTAGCCATTGCTACTTCTATCTCATAACACATATATGCTCGCTCTCGAGCTATTAACGGGCCTGCTCACATAAGCTGTCAGTCAAGACGTAGCTACTCAGTGCTGCTCACACAAGCTGTCAAGTAACCGCAACATATGCTGGTATACTCAACTACCAGTAGGACGTAAGGACCAGCACCCAAATCATATAACATAAAACCCTAGTGACATGTCACTTGTATCCTAATTTATTCCTAAGGTTCAATTGGGATTTCTCGCTTGCCAAATCATCGTCAAATGTGTCCATAAGGTCGACTACACAAATCATGCATAAATTAAAGAATTTAAAATATATTTGAAGTAAAGCTTATTTAACACACGAACTTACCTCGATTACAAAAACGACCAAAGAGATCTATTCATCAATTACTTTGGTTTTCCCTCGATCTAGACCCGAACTTCATTTTTCTTGATCTATAATACCACATTTAACTTATTTAATCATCACATTATTCAATTCAACCCACAAACACATTATGGAAAAATTTACATTTTTGCCCCTATTGTCGCATTAACTCGATCTATGGATTCCCCTATTAGATTTGACTCTAATCCGATAGATTTATGTAGTCCTATTTCTAGGATTGCATGCAACTCCACTCAATTATGCCATATCTACTCTTAAATAGAGATTTTTGCTCCACTGAAATAAGCCCATCACACTTGAATTAATATCCTGAAAATATTAAAGCAAGAAATAAGCATACATAATTGAGAACAAGAATCAAGTATTTATCATATAATTCAGAAGATCAAATAATAAGATCTATCATAGGTTTCATCTTCCCTAGGTATCTAGGGAATTTAGTTCAGAATCTGGAGGAAAACATCTCAAAATTAGAATAACAATAAGACATAAGAAACCCAATAAAACTTCGAAGAAAATTTGAATGGAGATCTTTAATCTTGAAGGAGATCTGCTTCTGAGTTGATTCTGACTGATTTCTTTGACTAATTTCTTCGTTCTACTCTGCATCCCCCTTTTAACGCTCTTTTAATATGGATTTATAAACTTTAAAATGCTTAGAAACATTAAAAATTAGGTTTTTTCGCGTAAAAGAGAAGTAGGGTTCGAAATTGACATGGCTGGCACATGGGCGTGTGGCCAGCCAGTGTGGCTCACATGGGCGTGTGCCCAGTCCATGTAGAAGTGCCTAGGTCGTGTGGTTCCTGAAAATAACTTTTTTTGTCCGATTTTGGCCCATTTTTCGCTCCTTTCACTTCCCTATGCTCACCTAAGTATAGAAACATAAATTTAAAGGATTAGGAGCATCAAATTCACTAATTCACATAATAAATCATCCAAAAACATACCAAGCATGGTATTAAAATATGTTACTTTT
Source organism: Gossypium arboreum (assembly GCF_025698485.1). Taxonomy (NCBI): domain Eukaryota; kingdom Viridiplantae; phylum Streptophyta; class Magnoliopsida; order Malvales; family Malvaceae; genus Gossypium; species Gossypium arboreum. The sequence goes on along the minus strand of NC_069082.1, from coordinate 8,173,485 downwards.
ATGGTTTATCAGCCCTCCCCCAAATCCCTAATTATTTTATTCCTAAAACCCTAATTTCTTTTTTCCCCTAAATCAGTTCCCCCACCCCAAAATCCCTAATTTTTTAAGGACTAGGTTCCCCATTAGAGAGTCCAAATATGGTTCCTATCTATGTCTTTCTAGTTCGAACCATCGAGCTGTTTTTAAGGATTGGGGTACTCACAAAACGGGAGCTGGGCAGTTGGGTTTGGATTCTTCACATGTGTCAGCAGTTTCGGATGGTGGGTCTGGTGGAGACGGTAGGTTTAGAGGTTTTGGTGATAGGAATTCTGGTGGCAAAGGTGATGGATTGGTAACAATGGAGGCGAAAGTGGCTGGTCTTTGCTTTCGTGGTAATGAACTAAAAGCCTTGCCTTGCTTTTTTTAAATTTGTAATATCATTTTGCTATTTTTTGAATTTTTTTTGTTGCAAATTGATGGATGTTTTGAATAAATTTATCTAAAATACTTGTCATTAAAGGTTTCGTTATTAGGTTGCTCGATATACATGTTTTATCTGGCTTAAACTCATAATGTACTACATGTAGGATAGCTTGGTTTAGTGACGAATGTAAGCAAAGCTTAGCTATAGAACTAGAATAATGTAGGTTATTACTGTTGTTTCAATGTGATTAAAGTACTCGGTAATGTTTTAGAAGAGAAGAAGAAGAAGAAGAATAATGAGAGGGAATGTTCGATAATAGAGTAAAAGAATTTAGTAAAACTCTAGTCATTTAGATCCTTTATCAATAGGAAATAGTTGTACCATGTTTGAGAACAAAATTGGTGGTACTTCATGTTTCAATTGTTCAGTAGCTTGTTTTAGCTTTGGTTCCCTAAGAAGATAGTATCTACCTATGCTATTGATAGGCTACGTAAAGTTAGTTTGATAAACATACTTGTTTATTTTTTGAATTGAGAATAGTTCTACAATGGGATGTTATGGAGGTAGATGATTAGAAGATTTTAGATAAAAAGTTACAAAATCTGTTTAATTAGTAATTTACATTATTGACTGCCAATCATCAATGTTTAAAGCCATCATTGAGTTTGCCTATATATACACGTACACTTACATAAACAAGACTTTAGTTACCTATGTATATGATGTAAGACACTTGGCATGTAGATTTTACATTCTGTCCGATTTTTGTTCTTAAAGGTGTTGCTTAAAATTGAATAACTTGAGCAGAAGAAACTTTTAAGCTTTGTATTTTCCTTGACAAGATTATGTCGATTGCTTAAAGGATAATACTTTGTCATTTATGAAGCATTTGTAATGGTTTCTTAGAAAATTTACTTCTTCTTGTGAATGCTGGTTGAGGAGTGTTTGTTATGGTGTTATGAAACTTTCACAGGACTAATACTCTAAACTACTACTCTGGCTTGGTTCCAAAGTATTTATGTTGCTTCTTTAACAGGTATTTGACTCTTCTAGCAAAACATCTCGTGTTGACAAAAGCAGTGACATCTACACTTTTGACTTGTGTTGGAGATTTGATTTGTCAAGTAAGTTTCTAAGTTCCATTTAGAATGACAATGCACTATGAGTAATTTCCTCCTTTCTCCTAGTTTTCTATTTGGTTTTCTAGTTTCACTTGATTTTATTTTCTTTGTTGAGTAAACACAACAAAACAATTACTTTTCCTCCTCTTTTTTTTTCAATTCAAAGTGTCGTTTTTTGTTAAAAAAAGTGTATTATTGAGAAGCAGTGTTAAGAATATAGTTTTATCCATATCAGAGCCATTGTTGAATAAAAAAGGCAAAATTGGTGATTTGTAAAAAATAACTTGTGCTATCATCTTGCTGTATGTGGCATTGGACCTAAACTTTAGATTTTGGTTTAATAAAAGTTGGGAGAATGTTGAAATGTTATTTTTTTTTGTATGAGTAATGATAAATGTCAATTTTGGTTCAATGACTTGTGAATTGATAATGTCTGAAGTGCATTGACAGTTGAGGGAATTGTACTTTATCATAAGGACAGGAAATATTTTATGTTTTTCACCAATTCAATCCTTCCTAATGATAGTGATAATCCATTGCCTTATTATATAATGAAACCAAGTTAATTGTGTTGGTAACTTGTAGAGATGATAAGATCACGTGAGTTGACCCAAAAAGATGGGTCATATTTCATAATAATTCTATGAATAATTAATTTATTTTAGATTAATTAAATATTCATATTTCATAATAATTATATAAATAAATAATTAATTTTCTATTAATTAAATAAATAATCATATTTTATAATAATTTTATGAATAATTAATTAATTTTGACTAATTAAATAAATAATCATATTTCACAAAAATTTATGAATAATTAATTTATTTTGATTAATTAGATAAATAATCATATTTCATAATAATTCTATGAATAATTAATTCATTTTAGATTAATTAAATAAATAATCATAGTTCATAATAATTTTATCAATAATTATTTATTTTAGATTAATTAAATAAATATTCATATTTCATAATAATTATACGAATAATTAATTAATTTTAAATTAATTAAATAAATAATCATATTTTATAATAATTTTATGAATAACTAATTTATTTTAGATTAAATAAATAATCATATTTCATAATAATTCTATGAATAATTAATTTATTTTAGATTAATTAAATATTTATATTTCATAATAATTAATTAATTTTCAATTAATTAAATAAATAATCATATTTTATAATAATTTTATGAATAATTAATTTATTTTGATTAATTAAATAAATAACCATATTTCATAATAATTTTATGAATAACTAATTTATTTTCGATTAATTAAATAAATAATCATATTTTATAATAATTGTAGGAATAATTAATTAATTTTAGATTAATTAATTAAATAATCATATTTCATAATAATTTTATGAATAATTAATTTATTTTCGATTAATTAAATAAATAATCACATTTCATAATGATTATCATAACTTACATAAACATTTAAACATATAACTTACATAAACATTTAAACATTTAAAGTTAATGATTATCATAATTTACATAAACATATAAAGACTATAAAAATGTAATTTCTAACATTTAGAGAATATAAAAATATATATATCATATCATACCTTACATAAAACTTTGGATGAAAATATATAAAAATCACGAAATTAAGGCAATGCTATTGTTTTTCCCTACTGTTAATTATTCTTATAAATAAACAACTTACCTGAATTAGTTTGCACCCATTAAAATACAATGCATTAAATCTTCAAGGTAAATTTTTTATAGCGAATTTGGAGTATCCAAACGTAAAATGTTGTCACTAATATATATTTTGATTTGGGGACCGTAATTTATTGTCAACTTTAGACTTCAAGAACTACAAAATGGATAAGAATTGGATGGATTTGTCAAGGGTAAGCAACGACTATCGAAATGGAGCACAAACTTTTATAAATTTTGCATTTCAAAATGCAAGCCAAGAGAATATGATTCTTTGCCCGTGTAAGAAGTGTGGCAACATCAATTGACATCTTCGTGAAGTTGTCTACGAACATCTAATTGTTGATGGCTTTATTCGGGGGTATAAAAAATGGATTTTCCGTGAAAAGTGTACACCTTGTAGAACCTCTTAAACGATTAATCTGGCTTATCCTCATAATGCTTACCATCAGTGTGTTAGAGAAGATGACATGGAAGGTATGTTGCGGGATGCATTTAATATGCACAATCATGATTTGCAATCGTTTCCACCTGAAATTATTGCATCCGATGATTGTGATCTTGGTGGAAATACTTTTACTGAAACGGGAAGAAGTGCACCTGATGAAGAGCCAAATGGAGAAGCAGCAAAGTTCTACAAGTTACTTAATGAAATGAATGAAGAACTTTATGAGGGATCGAAATTTTCAAAATTGTTCTTCTGCATTCGTCTTTTTCACTTAAAATGTTTGAGAGGGTGGACCAGAAACTCTTTCACACTATTGTTAGAGTTTTTGAAAGATATGTTTCCATTTGAAAAATCCTTCATTCATGCAAAGATATGACGAAACTGATAAAGGATTTAGGCCTTGGGTACGACAAAATTCATAGTTTCCCAAATGACTGTATGTTGTATTTTTCGTTGGATGAATAGGAATGCAGAAGATGTAAATGAGGATAAAGGTAAGGCACATTCAAGAAAGAAGCCAGTAAAGATTTTGTTAGATTTTCCACTAATACCAAGGCTTCAAAGGCTTTTCATATCGTCAAAGACAACCGACTTTATGAGGTGGCATTATGATCAACGAACCGATGATGAATTATTAAGGCATCCTGCAGATTCTTCAGCTTAGAAATCATTTGACAATAAATTTCCAAACTTTGCAAGTGACCTCAGAATGTGAGCCTTGGGCTAGCATCTGATGGATATAATTGATTTAAAATCATGAGTATTTCGTACAGTACTTGGCCTATAGTGTTTGTCCCTTACAATTTGCCTCCGTGAATTTGCATGAAGCAATCTTCTTTTATCTTATCTATGATTATCCCTGGAGAGAAAGGTCCTGAGAATGATATTGACATTTATATGCAACCACTTATTAAAGAGTTGAAACAGTTATGGGCGGGTGTGAAATATATGATGTCTTGAGAAATGAGAACTTTTATTTACGTGCAGCTTTGTTGTGGACTATTAATGATTTCCCAGCTTATGCCAATTTATCTGGTTGGAGTACCAAATGATGTTATGCTTGTTCTTGTTGTGCGGCGCAAACATATTCGAAGTGGTTATATAATGGGAAGAAGTTCTCTTATATGGGGCATCGTCGGTGGTTAGATGGAAATCATAGATTTAGATTTCAAAGGACTCTATTTGATGGTACTGAAGAGTTCAGAGAAGCTCCTGAGCAGACTATTGGATCTGAAATCTTGTTCATGTTAAAAGATATCAATTTTAGTTATGGGAAGATGAATCTACCACCCAACACGCAAACAAAGAGAAGACCGAGGGAGGCGTATGTTGGCGATGTTGACCAGTAGAGTGATGACGAATCTGATGAAGAGGATAAACCTAATGAGGTGAACTTGTGGAAAAAAAGGAGTTTTTTTTTAAGTTGCCTTATTGGGAACATCACATTTTGCGACACAATCTTAATGCCATGCATATTGAAAAGAATGTTTGCGAGAACATTATCGGGACAATTCTGAATGTCGATAGAAAATTGAAAGACAATATTCAGAGTCGAATTGATCTAATTGACATGGGAATTCGGTGTGATCTTCATCCCTAATTACCTCTAAATGGAAAATCTCGGTTGTCGCCTTCTATTTTTGTAATGTCGAAAAAAGAAAAAAAGTATTATACACGGTGTTGAAGGATATATAGGTCTCAGATGCGTATGCATCAAATATATCTCGATGTGTGAGCCTTAAAAATCGAAGACTATATTCCCTAAAATCACATGATTATCACATCTTGATACAAGATTTACTGCTAGTTGCTTTAGGTGTTGTATGTCAAAAAATGTGGCGTCTTGTATAATTGAACTATCCAATATAATGAAAGCTATTTGTGGCAAATTTTTGATTGTTGAAGAACTTGAGGAAGTACAAGATCAAGCTTCCTTGACTTTATGCAACTTGCAGAAGATTTTTCCACCTTTGTTCTTCAGTATTATGATACACTTGCTAATCCATCTCCCTCATGAAGCAACACTTGGTGGATCGGTTTTTTATCGGTGGATGTATCTTAAAGAAAGGTGCTAATTTATTTGCAAATTTTTCATTCATTCATGAATATACCTTTAATTACAACTTTTGATAATATTTTATATCGTGTTTAGGTTCCTATGTAAATTGAAGTCTTATTGTCGTAATAAGCGTTATCCAAAAGGATTAACTGCTGAAGGTTACTTGGCAGAGGAGTGTATGACTTTTTGCTCTAGATATTTAGAAGATGCTGAAACAATACTGAATTGACCAAGTAGAAATGCTAGGCTCACTAATCATAACTTAACTGAAACTTATCTATTTCGAAGTTATGGACAACCAATCAGTAAAGTTGAAATTGCACACTTAGATGATAGATCTTGGGTATAAACACATTGATATGTTCTTTGTCACCACGATTCAATTCAACCATTACGCAAGTAAGTTTTAGAATTTGATAAATATTCATCTTTTTTATTTGTTTATCTTCTAACCAAGTAATCCATTTTTTAACATAGTGAGTACAAACAAGTCTTAAGATATCATTTACGCTCCCAAAGATTACAACATCGAGAGATTCATAAGTTATTCCTAGAATTTTTTCATGAATGGTTAAGACAAACAGCATGCAACTGAAGCTTTTATTGACAAATAATAATGTTTTTGTATAACATTTATAATTAATTAGTTTACTTTCAATTCAATAGGTTTGAAGTGGAAAGGACGTCAATGGCGAAGTTAAATGACTTTCCCAAGGTCCGAATGGAGTAGTAAAAAGATATATTGCCTTCCTCATTAATGGATTCAAGTTTCATACAAAATCTTGCTAAAGATTAAGGAGGACTCAAAATTGTGGAATAGTTCTTCAATTACAAGTTATCCTAGTGCTAGGGACAATAATCCTGTTGAGGGAAATGTGGAGTATTACGGACTTCTTACAAACATTATTGAGTTGGATTACTATAGCAAACGGAAGGTTGTCTTCTTTCGATGTGATTGGGCTGATGTTAATATTGCTCGGGGAATTAAAAAAGATCAATTTGGTATTACAATTAAAAAAGATCGACGAAAGATCAGAAACTTTAACTTTTCCAGAACAACACTTAAATTAAACTATCCCTAGTACTAGTACACAATTTCAATGAATTTACCAGGATGTGGATGAAGATATTTACGAATCATGATGTAGTAAGATTTTACGATTTTTTAATTATATGTAATATTATAATTTAAATCTTGATCTTGTTAAATATTTCAACTATTTTATATGTACTATTATTGTTGTAATTAGTTATTAATATTTCGACTATTTTATGTGTATTGCAGATAATATGCTTAGAAGAAGATTGCGAGATCTAAGTATTATTCAAAATCCTCTAAATTCGGAAGAAACAAATATTGAACAACAAACTGCTATTAGATCTTCGAATGTTCCGAATATAACTGATGAGCCTGCAGAAATTCAAAGTAACGTTAATTGTAATTTACATACATGTTGACTTTTATTATTGATTTTTATTGCAACTTCTTATATTATCATATACCCTTTTTTTAGTTGAAAGTGATGGGAGGCGCAAAACTCGATGACGTACACTATTAAAAGATTTATACTATCTAAATTCTGTCGAGCTTGTCAAAGTTGCTAAAAAAAGTCACGGTCAGCCTATTGGATCAGAAGCTTAACTTTTAGCAAAATACTTAGGCATTATAGCACGAAATGCCAATCTGTTACCAATCAACTACAAGTCATGGCATCATATGCCTAATAGTAACAAAAATTAAGCTCTCGATAATATTAAGGTAATAACGTGAATGCAATTTATAATACTTTGGTTTAAGTTTCATTTATATTTACTTTATAAATTTGTGTTATTTGCAGGAGAGATTTACTTTAGAGGTCTTGGATAATTATGTGAAGAAGGCATTAGGAAAGAAATGGAAAGACCATAAAAGTACTTTAAAGAAGGAATATTTTAAGAAAAATATAAGCCTCGAAAAGAAATTGCAAAATGTCCCGCCGAGAATGTTGATGTACCAATGGGAAGATGCAGTTAGATTTTGGAATTCAAAGAAAGGAGAGGTACTACGTACTTCCAAACTCTTATAATTATTTCGATTTATAGTATTTACTATATACATAATAATAATTTCATAATGTAGGATCATGAACGAGTTGAAACTACAAGTAGGCAAAAACAAAAATTCACACACACAACTGGGTTGAAAAGATTTGCTTGCATAGCTGATGACAAAGTATTTTGAATTTATTAATTGTGTCAAATATTAATTACTTTATACTAAATAATATTTTTCCTACTATATTGTAAGAACTGTCATCTGGTCAAAAAGTTGGACACCTTCAGCTTTTTGATATTACACACAAAAAGAAAGATGGATCTCCTATGACTATTGAAGTTGCAGAAATTATGGTATATTTACTTAATAAAATTTGAATTATTTTAAATATTTATCATGTTTAATTATAATAGTTTAATTCGTTGTTTGTAATGCAAATAATGTCAAGTTATGTTGCATTTGTTTCATTATATATTTCATTTCTAACTCATTGATTGATTTATTAGGAGAAACTAAAGGATAAAATGGCAGAGTATGAGGCAATCGCTTCAAGCAATAGTTCTGTTAATCTTGTCGATATTGATAACCGAATTATTACTAAAGTGTTGGGTCCTAAAAGGTATGGTCGGGTTTGATTTCAAGGATCTTTTGTTAGCCCAACCCAATATTTTGAATCCAGCTCGCAGCAATACATACCTTCAGCGAATCAGGCTCAAGCTAAAGTTCAGAGGTTAGGAGACCAGATGGCTCAGATGCAAGCGAGTATAGCTGAGCAAATTGCTCAACTTAAAGCGAATGAAGCATCAAGAGAAGCAAAGGCTCAAAGAAAATATGATGAACTCCAGTTACAACTTAAAGCAAAGGCAATAGCAAGGGAAGCAGAGGCTAGAAAATATGACGAACTTCAGCTACAGCTTTAGAATATGATGAAGATGTTTCAGCAGTCGCAGAATCTGCCATCTTAGACTTTTGTTTTCTTATTGTGAGAATATCTTAACAATATAACTTTTGAATATAATATATTTTGTTATTTCATTTATTAATTTAGATCATATACATATCTCTTTTGTGATGGTATCATTTATATTTGCAAAATTGGTTGGATTTGATGTTATAGGATATTATGTTGAAAATTCAAGTTCCATATGAGTTAAAATGGTTTGGTAAAATTTACTAAAGTTAGTGGCTTTTTCCCACAAACGTTGCTAAAGAATTCTTTTTCCAGAAACGCCACTAAAGAACATCTTTAGCGGTGTTTTTATGAAAAGCGCCGCTAAAGGTCATGTTCTTTAGCGGCATTTTCCTCACATAAAAGCCGCAAAATTTAGCTGCGTTATCTATAGCGGCGTTTTTTGCGACATTTTCAAAACGATGCAAATTGTTTTAGCAGCGCTTATAAGCGCCACTATAGAGCCAAAAAAAGTCACTAAAAACCTATTTTTGCTGTAGTGCTCGTTCCAATCAATTTTAGTTGCATCGGTCGAAACATTGCTTACCAATTAGTACATGAATAATGTTAAAAATAGATAAAATTATTATTTTTTACCAACTTTAAACTTTAAAATAGAAAATTAGTAAAAAATAAGAAAAATAAGAAATTTATATAACAAACAAAATAATAATAATAATAATAATAATAAAGACAATTTTTTAAAAAATATTAATAATTTTAAATGAATAGAGAAAACGATGCGTGCGGTGTCAACGATATTGACACCTTGAAATAAATTTCTTATCTTAAAATTCTGAAACCATATCCTAACCGTGAGATCTGCCGATTGATGGGCTGGCTGAAAGTCATATTAACGTCCCATTTTGATGAGGGCAGGTGGGCATTTCATTGGTGCTGCCTAATAGAATTAGTCTTATATTAATTTTTGACTCACAGCAGCAAGCGACCATGCTGGATTTATAACTCACAGCAGCAAGTTTGAATGCATATGTAACGTAATTCCATCTACTCTCATTATTATTCCCATTTATGCTGCTAAATGTTTTAACATCTTTGCAGTACTGAAACATAGGAAAGCAGCTTCTGTCCAAAAAAAAAAAAAAATACCATAGAAAGGTTTGTAGACAAGTCCAGCAAAATTCAGTAATTGTGGACTGTGAAATGAAACACCATTGATGTATCTACTTTTAGAATTAATGTTTTTTCTCTCACGACTATGATTCAAATTGCATACCTGCTTTAACCTAAAAAATAGGAGTATTACTTAAATTAACCTAAATTATTTATTGATATTACTTATCACAAAACTACCTCTTCAATTATAGATATTGAGGTTTGGGGAAAAAAAAATAAACTTCAATAATCTTCATGGATACAGTCAAGTTTATCATATATATATATATTTGGTGAATTATAAGAAGAGAGTAAAGTCCTAATAGCAACGTGACTTAAACTCAAGTAACACTTGGAGTTACACCTGAAACGATGAACACTCTGATCATCAGGTCAACATATGGAGTTCACAAACTCATCATATTTATAGATTATGTTTTTATTACATAACATATAGATAATTTGTTTTTCAACCATTCAGGTTTGAATACTTTTTATGATGTGCTTGAGTAATGCTATATATATAAAAAAATATTCTAAAAATTGAATTGATAATCGATTAGATTATCAGTTTTCAATTCGATCGTTAGTCTAATAATAATTAAATAAAAATTTAAATTTTATAAAAATATATACATAAACCGATTCAATCAATTCAATCATGATTTTTGATCTTGATTTCTGATTTTTTACTGATTCTAAACGCGTTTGCTCATATGTTGGTTCAATCCCTTTATATTTATTTATATATCAATCAATTCTTAGTTCAAATCGCTCAATCGATCAATCCAATCTAATTTCAATAACATTAAAAAAAATACCATATCTATACTACCATGTATAAAAGAAAGGTCGTCAAGGTCTTCCTTGGAAAGATATATCTCCATATTTTTACATGAGAAAATAATGACTAAATTTCAATTTTAAATTCCTCTACTTTTTAGGATTATATAAAATGGTTAAATTTCAGTTTTGATTCTTATATTTCATTTAAATTTGATTCTATATTTTAATTTTGACATAATTTAAACATTTGTTGATTCTTTTCCTTTCTTTTCTTTTATATGAGAAAGTAATGGCTAAATTTTAGTTCTAATCCATCTACTTTTTAAAGATTATATAAGAATGGTTAAATTTCAATTTTGATCTCTATATTTCACTCAAATTTGAGATTTAATCTCTATAGTTTAATTTTGACATAATTTAATGCCTCAACTTTTATAGTTTCATTAGTTAGTTTTAATATTTTATTCAATTAAAATGCTGAGGTGAATTTTTAAGAATTCTTAACACTATTAAATTTCTCTATTAAATTCAAGTCTATTACAATGTCATTTTTGTTACATAGATATCGATGGAGTATTTTTTAAAATTTTAAAATGTCACATCGACAAATTCAAAGTAAAGATTTTAACAGATTAACAATTGAACTTAAATTTTAAAATTTAAAAATATGGAGATTAAATTTTGAAAATAAAATTATAGAGAGTAAATTCCAAATAGATGAAGATTACAAGAACTTTGAGTATATTATAACATTTAAATTTTTACTTTATAATTTAGTTAAAAAGTAAGTAATCAACCTAACGCGAAAGTGGGTGACAACCATACTAGTATATATAAAAGTTAATAATACCCTTATGATGAGTTGATCCCCATACATCCCTTCAGGAGCTTTTAACTAGTGTGATGTTATATTAAAATACAGGTCCCTACCTAATTGGTTACCTAATCTGCCTGCTAAGCAAAAATAGCTAGTATGCCTTTGATTTCCCAGTCATTGGTTAATAAATTGCCAACATGAAGTTGCCACTGAATGGATCGATCTGTCGTTTTATTCTAATTGTAAAAATAAGGTGAAGTAATAATAGTGACCCCAAACAAGAAAGAAAGAAAGACTTAATTGCATATTGTATTAGTAGCCATTGGTAAATTAGGGGTGTAAATGAGATATTGGTGCTTATAAGTTACTTGATTTTGACTTGAAAAAGTTTGAACTTGATTTAGTAATTATCAAGTTAAGTTCAAGTTCGAGCAGCTTAAACTATTGATTGAGCTGAATTTAAGCTTAGTATAATTTTATTTTTAATATATATTTTAAATATTTTATATATTAAATTACATTATTACTCTTAATATATATTATTAACCCTTAACTTGAGTATCAAGTAGAGTTCGAGCTCAAGCTTAAATACGTATGAGCTTAATCAAGCTTGAGCTCAAATAGCTTGAGTATTTTCCGAGTTGAGCTTTAGCTTAAAAGTAGATGTTTGATTGAACTTGAGAACTCGAGTTTGCTAGTATTCGGGCTCAACTCAATTACACCATAGGGTTTAGGGTATGACATGTACCCTAGAAGATATAATAAAAAATAAAAGAATAATATATAAACAAATTGGATACTTGTCACATTTTCAACCATGCTTGTAGAATCTAAATACTCTACAAGCTTTGTATCAAATAATTGCCCATATATATGATAGATAATGTGCTTGATTGAATTAGTGTCATGAGTCGACTCAATATTAACTCATTTGAAAAATTACTTAAAATCTTTTTTAATAAAATAATAAATTAATACAACAATATTTTTATCTTTTACTATTTTTATATGAAAGATTTAAATAAAACAACTAAAAATATATATATATTGAACATGAGTTTGATGATAAATACTTCACCATTCTACATATGACACAATTATAATATAAGATTTTTATAAATATAATTTTGATAAATTACAATATTAGTCACCTAACTATTAGTAAATTTCTTTTGGTCTCTAACTATTTAATTTTAATTTTTGTCACCAATTGACTAATAGTGGTAATTTTGTAGTTTATCGTTAAAATTTGATTGAAAATATACCAAAAAATGAAAAGACCCAAAAATCTAAGATAATATTTTCTATCATTTCTCATTCTTTTAAAATTAACCCACTGTGTCACAAGAAAGGCAGAAAAAAGAGAGACTAAATTACACAATATATAAATGTTAGGGGTTAATTTTTTTAGAATCAATACTAAATTGACACAATTTATAAATGTTGAGAGTTTAAGTTACTATCATGCCAAATTAAAAGCTATCATCGTATGCCAACTGGTGAAAAAAATTAAATAATTGAGTTACCGTAAAAAAAAAACTAATAATTGAATTACTATTAATATAATTTATCTATATAATTTTAATATTTCTTTTCTCACACACATGGCTGCACTTTTTCAGTGCAATGAGTGCAAAGTGATAAACGTCAAGAACTAAGGATAAACAATAAAGACACCGGGGAAGAAACGTTAAAAATAGGAAACCAAAACTAGCATTTTAGGCCAAAGATTACTTAAATATTTATTGTAGTATTTAGTATTTATTAATTAGGTGAATAGGTGAAGATAAACACTAGATCAAACGAAATTTAATAATTTTAAGGAAATTTTAAAATGATTGTATTAATTTTTATTTTAGGCATACATTTCAATTTTAATATGAGCTATGAAATATAATTCTTTAAATATAAATTTGAAAAAAATATTCATAATAAAGTGTATTATAGGGAGTTAGATATGCACAAGGGTTAAACTACTCATTTAAGTTAGAAGGCTTGACTAATATTTAAAAGAGTCTAAATAATATTAAACTAGAAAAATAGTTTTGAAAAAAAAATAACCTTTAAAGTATAGATAAAGTTTAAGTTCAATATTAAAGTTCGAATTTGATCGGTTTTTCAATTTTATAATATTTTATTTCTCTTTACTTTATAAATTATGTAATTTTTTTGATACAGTGCTCAACAAGAGAAGAATATAAAGGGGAGGATAATGGTTGCTGAGGAAGTCAGTTCACCTAGTTGGGGCGGAGAGCCAGAGGTTATGGAGAATGACGGTGAAGAGAGTTTGGAGATTGAAGACTAAAATAATGTTGAGAGAGTGTAGACTTAGTGTCCTTGAAGGGTCTTCCATCTTCATCGTTCCTGGAGGTATTTATAAGTAAGGTCCCGTGCAATATTGTTTTAACGTGTTGGACTTGTCATCTAGCCATCATTACAAAGCTCGTGGGAGGGATGTCTTTAATCGGATGGGGATGTCTGTAACAAGAAAGATTTTGTCATTCATTTTGACCTTGATAGGATAAAATAGTTGAGCCCACATGATATTTGGTGACCAAATGACTTCATGTTCCCGATGAAGATTAAATCATCCCTTGTCCGAATAGTCAACCTTGGAGGGTGAGTTCACAAGTGACAACCCGACTTGTTGGTGGTAGGCTTACTATACATACATCTTTTAGGTTTTCCACGTGTCTTGTCACGAATGAGGGTATGACAATATCCTCCCATTTTTTGAGTTAAGATTAGGGTTATAAAGTAACGTTCCTCAAGACACTTCAATGTCTAAACATTATGTCCAAGTGTTTGAGATTCTGTCATAAATGTACGCTAAGGATTGCATTTCTAGGGAATTGTGATAATGATGATAATCAGGCTTTTGAGATAGGTTGTGAATTGCAATTGGATGCTAGTTGTCCTTCGAAATGGCGCATTTGAGAGATAAGTTTATATGTGGGTTGTCTTCTCGAAGTTATTTTACCTACTTTTTTGTTTGAAATTTCTATAACTGTTGTTGGTGATTTTCTTGCTTTTGTTAATTTTGTGTAACGATTTCTATATTTGAGCTATTTGCTTGCTTTGATTCACCTTATGGTGCTTTTTTTTGTCCTTGTTAAATATCTTTCTTGCAATTTTGTTGGAAAATGTTTAAGGGAGATGAACGATTTGACGAAATTTAGGGTAGGGTGGTGTTCATTCTTGTAACACCCCAGTCTTCGAAGGTTGATTGAAATGTTATGTTGATAGAAAACAGAGACATGCATAGTTCAGTTCAATTGCGATACATATGAACTTAACTAGGCGAAGCCTCAGTAAACTTCTTCAAAACACAAGTTTAGTTAACAATATACGTTATAGAAAAAAAGTAAATAGATTTAAATCTTTTGGTTCAAAAACTCTTCTTAACAATACAATACTAGTATTAATTATTACTTATAAAATAGTTTGGCGTATACAAGTAGAAATTTTTTCATATGTCAAAACTTAATAAACTTTAGCAAATCCTTTAAGGGGTAACATTTTTATAAAGTAGTAACTGAATAAAAAAGCTATTTATTACAGATTCATTTTTAGAACAGAGTTACATGCCATCTTCAAAACATATATGCATGTTATAAAACAAAAACAAATGAAGCTCAGGACAGAGGTTGCTTCTTCTGGCTGGGTCCCTTCAACAAGCATATAACGAAAATCACCTAGAAGAAAGGGAAAGAAAAAAAGCATAATGTCAAAAATAGCCCCTAACGTTTGGCTGTTTGGCCACTTTAGCCCTTAACCTTTTTTTTGGATCACATTCACACCTAACATTTTTTTTGTCAAATTGGTCTTTTTTAACGGAGATGCTGACATGGCCATCAGTTGACTAACGGTCAACATTAACCATTGACATGGTGGTCCAAATGTATTTTAATGTTGACGTGGCACTATTTTGTCTTATATGTCACGTCAATAAATGATTTTAAAATTATTAAAATTATTTTTTTGAAATATAAAATTATCAAAATGGATTGTTGTTAATTAAACATACATGGACATAGAGTTGAAAACCAATTAAGAAATTTCATATTCAATTGGACACAACTACAAAAATCAAGAACCATAAACATAGAGTTGATAACACAATCTGCAGTATCTTAAAAACTTATGCCTTGTTCCAAAACCATACAAATCCCAGACTGAACATAAATCTATGAAACACAATGCTTTCCTTGCCATCAAAATTTTCTCTAGAAAATCAATGAAGGATCTAAGATGAAACATAGTTATTGATGAGAGCCAAAGCATTGCTCGTCAAATGTGTGATCTTAACAATTCGTTTCTTCACCATCATCTTCGCATACCTATTCGTAGCCCTACTTGATGCAAGTATCTTCATCCGTTATTATAGCACTAACCCAGGTTTGAAGAGCACTAACTCGAGGTTTCAAACGATAGGTTCTGGCAACTTTTCGCATGAGCTTGGATGTGGATTTGTTGGCTCTGAAGGTAATGAGATGTGAGCAATCCCGAAAATCTTCAAAATCAAAAACCCTAAACAAAAATCCCCAAAATCAAAACCCTTACCCAAAATCTCCAAATTTGACAACCCTAAAAAATTTATGACGATATTTAGAAATAAAAGCAAAATAAAGTAAATAATTTTTTTTGAAAAAAAAACTCAACTTAAGAGATAAAACACACAAACATGATAAATAATCTCCATGAAAGAAATTTATACGCATACGTGGTGTCGAGAGAGATTTAGGAAAACCCTAAAATTTTTAAGAACTCTTCAAACACGACAAAAGAATATTCCATCTAAATCAAGAAAAAAAACTAGGAAAAGAAAAAAAATCAACAAAAAATTATACAGAAACCGATTTCCAGATGATATTGATGGATTTAATAAAGAAATAAAAGGATTTGAAGAGAGAAACTTACCGATTAAGAAAAGAGAGAATTAACAACATTTTATTTTAATAATTTTATATTTCAAAAAAATAATTTAATAATTTTATATTTCAAAAAAATTAATAATTTTAAAATCATTTGCTGGCATGGCATATAAGACAAAATAATACCACGTCAGTATTTAAATACATTTGGGTTGCCATGTTAACAATTAATGTTGACCGTTAGTCAATTAATAGCCACGTTAGCATCTCCGTTAAAAACAGACCAATTTGACAAAAAAAAAAGGTTAGGTGTGAAAGTGATCTAAAAAAAAAGGTTAAGGACCAAAGTGACCAAACAACCAAACGTTAGGGGCTATTTTTGATATTATGCCAAAAAAAGGGTAAGTTCAAACGAACTTAGTGAGTTCCAGCAAAGAAAACTCAACACTTAAACAAGAATAAAATTCCATTGCAAGTTCATAAACCCAAACTAAAACATTAAACTCTACACGCCGAGACATACAAACAAACACTCTTATCTCATTAACGAACACTTAACCTTGGCGTATGACCTTAATAGGCGTATTCACACATCTGGCGCATACCATCTTTCATAACTTTGGTGTGCACTTAATCCTTTCCACCTAAAAGAACTATAACTTTAACAGAACTGATGCTTCCTCATCAGACATAGCCCTCTTATACTTACCTTTTATATCACAAACCTCTCCTCTAGGACAGATTCACTTTATCTTAATCATAACCACTTAACTAATATGCTAAATTTTAAACTCATCAACAAGAATAATAACATACTTCTTAATAATTACCTTTTCTATGACCTGATATACGAATCACATAACACACAGATTATCGTATTGGCTTATTTCTTTCGATACATAACATATCATATAATACATACAGAGCCATACTAACTTACTCTTTTCATAACCTTCCTTAGGTTGAACCTTAGATTTCACGTATCAAAACAAAACCTTTCGTATCATATAATTTTGAACACCTACGTGTTCTTGTGAGTTTAAGGCTCTTTGCCATGGTTAACAACTAGCATGTCCTACCGTAGGCAGCAACCATAATGTTAGGCTGGTTAGCAACTCACATGCCTTACCAAAACCTGACACTCACGCCAACTGGTTAGTAACTCACATACCCTACTAGTGGCCGCCAAACTGGTTAACAACTAACATGTCCTACTATTGAGAAACAAGAAATCAATCATGAAGATGGTAAAACCCATTGTATTATTCATACTTAGCTGGATAACCAGTTCTCATATTTATACAAACTTTAGTAACTAACTGTTAACAACTAACTGCTGCTCAACTAACAACTTAAAACCATCCACACCTATTCCATTCCTTAATATGCCTTCAACTGCTTGATTACTGCTTTTTGTTCTCGCCTAGTGACAACGTTGAGATTCGAACGAAACTTTGTAAATAAAGAAGCAGATAAGGGTTTGGTGAAGATGTCCGCTACTTGATCTTGAGCTGGCACATGTCCAACATCCAACTTTCCAGCAGCAATCTTTTCTCTAACAAAGAAGAGATCCAACTCGACATGTTTAAATTTTGAATGAAGCACCGGATTTGCCGAGACAGCAACAGCCCCAGAATTATCACACCAAATTGTAGCTTTCTTAGACGGAGCAACATACAACTCAGACAGAAGGGATTCCAGCCAGACAACCTCAGTAGCCGTATGAGCAAGGCTACGATACTCGGCCTCTGCGGTAGACCTGGAGACAACTTGTTGCTTCTTAGTTCCCCAGGCCACAGGATTGCCACCAAGAAAAACACAGAAACCTGTGGTGGATCGCCTATCATCAACATCCGTACCCCAGTTTGCATCAGAAAACCCTACTAGATCCAAGCTGATAGCAGCAGTAAAATGAAGACTATACTTCATAGTACTCTGAAGATATCGAAGGATCCGTTTGACAGCCTTAAAGTGCTGATCAAAAGGCCTATGCATAAATTGGCACACTTTGTTAACAGCAAAGGTGATATCTGGCCTAGTGATAACAACATATTGTAGAGCTCCCACGATACTCCTATAGTCAGACTCATTTTCAATAGCACTACCAACATGCTGTGACAAACTTGTCGAAGTAGTCATCAGCGTAGGGGAACCCTTTGCTTGATCCATACGAGCCCGCTTTAAAAGATCCTAAATATATTTCCGTTGACTGAGGAAAAGTCCATCAGTAGTATGCTCAACTTCAATACCAAGGAAATAACTAAGAGGCCTGAGATCCTTCAAGGAGAACTGTGTATCTAAACTTGTGACAAATGCATCAATGCTGCCCTGATGATTACCAGTGACAATGATGTCATCCACGTAAATAAGAACATAAAGTAGCACCCCATTAGTGTTTTTGATGAACAAAGAACCATTAGATTTTGCTAACAAAAAATGAGAGGCAAGCAAGAAGTCTCTGAGTTTAGAGAACCAGGCTCGTGGTGCTTGTTTAAGACCATACAACGCCTTCTTTAGCCTGCAAACCAAGTTTGGACCACCATGCTGCTGTTCAAAACCAGGGGGTTGAACCATATAAATCTCTTCAGATAGATCGCCATTAAGAAACGCATTATTAATATCCACTTGTCGCAACTGCCAACCAAATTTTACTGCTAGAGCAAGAACAACGCGAATTGTAGTTGGTTTAACCACAGGGCTGAAGGTTTCATGGAAATCAATTCCAGCTTCCTGAAGATAGCCTTTCACAACCAAACGACCTTTATATCGAGCAATAGTTCCATCTGAATGACGTTTAAGCTTGAAGACCCATTTGCAGCCCACAGCTCGTCTATTTGCAGGTAGAGGGACTAAATCCCAAGTATTATTCCTTAGCAAAGCCTCATATTCTTCTTGACCAGCAAGAGTCCATTCTTTGCTAGAAAAAGCCTCATCAATCGTGGTAGGTTCAGTAACAGTCAACTCAGTTGGGAAAACTCGGGGCTTAAAAATACCACTCTTGGACCTGGTTTGCATTGGATGCGAGTTAACAGGAGGGGCAGACACCTCTTCAACCATCTGAGGACTATTAGGAACCGAATGGTTTTCCACAATTGGAGGACTATGAGAGACCGAATGTGAGCCATATGAGGGAACAGATTGAGAGAAAGCATCACCAGGAGAAGAAAGACTACTATTAGTTGTACTAGCAGACAACAAACCATCAGCTGACCTGCGTACCAAACCAGGAGAGTCACAAGAAACGGACCTAGAAGCATCAAAAACAGGTTGTTGCAAGGAGGAGGTAAACACTGGAACTTGAGAACGACGATGCAAAAACTCAGGTCGAATGTCAGGAGAGGCAGCATTACCAACTGAGTCGGTGGAACCAGCAAAAGGAAAACATGTTTCATCAAATACCACATGTCTAGACAGGAACATCCTTCCAGTATCATCTAAGCACTTGTATCCCTTGTGCACAGGACTATAGCCAAGAAAAACACAAGGCTTTGAACGAAATTGCAACTTATGATTATTGAAAGGCCTAAGATACGGATAACACCTGCAACCAAAAACACAGAGGTGCATGTAATTAGGCAGAGACTTGTGTAACAGTTCATAGGGACACTTTCCATTGAGAACAGATGTTGGAAGCCTAGTTGATGAGATGGACGGCACTAGTGAAAGCATGCGCCCAAAGATGTATGGGAACCTTAGCTTGAGCTAGCAACGTCATGCCGATATCAACTATATGCTTGTGTTTGCGCTCGACCAAACCATTTTGTTCAGAGGTGTGGGGACACGATAGGCGATGGTGGATGCCTAGCTGAGAAAGAACCTGTGGAAAAGACCGAAACTCGCCTCCCCAGTCAGTTTGAAGAACCTTCACCTTACAACCAAACTGAACCTCAATGAATTTATAAAGATGCAGAAACTTTGTAAGAGCCTCAGATTTATTTTTAATGAGATATAACCAAGTATATCTAGAATAAGCATCGACAAATGAAATGTAATAGGAGTGTCCTTCAGAAGTGACAGAGGCTGGCCCTTAAACATCAACAACAATAAGCTCAAAAGGAGCTGAGTACACAGTAGAAGAAGGAGAGAAAGGAAGTTTATGAAATTTTCCAAGCTGACACGCTGAGCATATTGAACTCAGTTTAATATTGCTTGCATCTATATTACATTTTCGAAGAACAGAAATGACAATTTTATTACAAGGGTGCCCAAGCCTTCTGTGCCATAGATCAAAAACAGCAGTACTAGGAGTAGGTGTCCTCAAATTAGTAGCATGACTAGTGACTGAAGAAGACAAGGTAGTAGCATGAACAGTGGCTGGAAAAGTCAAAGCAGTGCTGACCCGTGAAGAGGCTGATAGATCAAATTTGTACAGACCATTATGAATGTGGCCCACTAGCAAAATGCTCCCTGTCTTTACATCCTTCACAAAGCAATGCACAGGATGAAATTCAAAATAGACTTGGTTATCCTTGGCAAATTGAGCAATAGATAATAAATTTTTACAAATTCTAGGAACATGTAGAATATTTTTCAAGTGAAATATTCGACTAGCAGCAGTAAAATGACCTGAGCCAACATGAGCTACAGGCACAGGCAATCTATTCCCCATGTAAAGCTTGTGATTACCTATGTATGGTGCCGTATCCTTCAAATTATCCAAATTATTAGTAACATGATGGGATGCTCCTGAATCAGGATACCAAGATGTTATATTCAGAAAATTATTCTCACCAAGTTTCACGGTGTCATGCTTGGGAAACTGTTGTATCTTCCGCAAAGAAGCATCACCAGGATCGGGAGAAGAACCAACTACTGGAGCAGCTGTATTAAAAGACTGGCGATTTTCACCACTGTTATCAGAAACACCGTCAGTGGCCATGAGCAAGATGAAAGAAGAGAAAGGAAAGAAGAAGAAAAAAACTACTATGGCTCAGATACCATATTGAGAAATAAGAAATCAATCATGAAGATGGTAAAACCCATTGTATTATTCATACTTAGCTGGATAACCAGTTCTCATATTTATACAAACTTTAGTAACTAACTGTTAACAACTAACTGCTGCTCAACTAACAACTTAAAACCATCCACACCTATTCCATTCCTTAATACCTACCAATGACCCATCATATATCCCCATCCAGTTAGCAACTAACATGCCCTACCAATGGTTACACATATTTATCTTTCTGGTTTACATTTAACATGCCCTACCAGTGGCTCAACATATTTGGATATCGAGTTCATATCCCCAAAAAAGCTATATCTGTTTCATGCCACGATCAGGCACACACACATACATAGACAATTACATATAACAGATTTCTAGAATTCGAAGTTCATGTCCTCACCTGAACTCTATCTATCACAACTATACTTTAATATTACACACAAAATAGAACACTACACAAAAAAGAATTACACGGCCTAGATACTCACAGATGATCTTAATGAAGATAGTTATTCTATCTATACTACTGCATGCACACCTCTTTCTTTCTAATTGATCACTTGTTACTTATTCTCTAATGAACTCCTCTTAACAGGATTTTAGAGTATAACAGAGCAAAAGAAAAAAGAACGATAAAACCCTCCACATCAATAAAACCCCTCACATCAAATATTTTCACTGATATTTGTATTTCATAGTTTTCTCACTCAGGGTTAACACGTGGATAACATGCAAAGCCAGCGCAATTCCTACCATAACCAACATAATCATTACAAGTTATTATACATCAAAATAATCATAAAACTTCGGTATATTTCTAACTGGATCCTAGTTAAAGCTTAACTAGAACTAAACAGAAATCACATATGCATCAACAAATAATTTTTAGATCCACAATCCTAAAATCCTTTACTAGCGTACATAAACAGAAAGTCTTGACACACAGACTTACCAAAAGAAATAATGATTGGAGGGTTCCTTACCACGACCACACCAGAACATAGAAACTACAATTTAAACTTCACCTAAAAGAAAATAATAACAGACTTACCTAAAAAAAATATACAGTCTGCCACTTCTGGTGCACAACTTATACAAATACTACACTGGAGAATACAACATAAACCAGTCTTACCTTGACTTAAATATTAATTTAACCTTAAGCCCATACGAATTGTCAACAAGACTACACCAGGTAGGGTATTACAATTTTGACCATGCTCTGTTAAGAGAGGAATTGAGGGGGTCAGAAAATGACATCAATAAAATCTGACCAATCTATTACTGGGAAGTCCAAGAGAGGTAATGACGAGCCTATTGTTAGCCTTAGTTATATCTGTTCTACTACCCATTGAGAGATGAAGAACCTGTTGTTATGTCGCGGTTTAGTCAAAAAGCATAATAAGTAAAAATTTAATATCTCGGAAGGGTCGCATAATATTAGCAAAGTATTCAACCTTGACTCTACTAGTGGGAGGCCAAGATTTTTCCTTCTATTTTTTTTTCTAGAAGTAGGTTTTATGCTCCCTCTTCAGCATTTCATTCACGATGTCTTGTATGACTTTAATGTGGCACCGAGTTAGCTAACCGACCTTTTTTGGTGGCTACTTATTGGATTTATCATCATGTTTTGCAAGAGGGGCATATATCCTTCAAATTGAATATCTTAGTATATGTACTTTTTATGAGATTTGAAAGAAGATAGGCTTCCTGTGTTATTAGACTTTGCCCCTCAAACATCTTTTTCTCGAACAAAGAATATGTTTTATGGTAAGGCGGTGACCATGAACATTGATTCAATAGTAGATTTAACTTTCCTATTAAGTGGACATGGTCTTCTATTGGAAAATGTTATTACTTTCTATGTTTATATGGCATTCTTGGAGGTTTCCGCCAATTTAAAATGATAAACTAAAAGGGGGTTCTGGTGATCCCTCTCGAAATTACTTTAAGAGGCGTATTCAAATACTGTCTTGGGATGAGAGGTGATAGTGAGTACATAACTCAAGATATGTTCGTGCAACTCTCACCATTGCGATAAGCTACTCATTTTGAGTGTTCTTTTGATCAATGATACATTGATGCTCTTGCTATTCTTTGAAGCGGAGCTCTTTTTGGGAAAATTACTCTTCCAGATGTTGTAATTTCTCTTGGGGCTCTAAGTCATGAAGCTAAAGACCTAATGCTTGCTCATGAGAACCTTGGTTTAATGGGATCGGAGTCATGGTTAGTGGAGAGGGTGCGGTTGTGAGACAGGTTATAGCTTCTTGTAAGTAGTGGGCTAATTATTAAAAGGCCTAAGAAGAGTCACATCAGACTATTATTGAGGCATTATGGCTGTTGGAGAAGTCGAGATATCTGGGAACACAGTTCTTTTTTGTGCATTTGATATGGAAGGGTTTGAGGTTAGAGGGTCTCTCAGGGCCCTCACCAACTATTCCAAGTGGGGAGAAGGATGTTTGTATACTGTGGATGTGCTCTAGTAGGAATAAAGGCAAAATGAGAAGCCTATATAGAGTTCAGGCTAGTAGAAATACCTGAGATAGGTGGGACGGAAGTGTTGAGTAGAGTGAAAGAGTTGATTTGGGCAGCTAGGTTATTAGTATGGTTGGTTTTATCAATTGGGTACCACTTTGGGATTAAGAAGCCATGTTATCCATGTTCATTGCACTAATTGTTGATATAGTGTTCAATAAGAGAAGATAATACATGCACAAATAGGGTGAAATTTATTAAGGACAAGTTAACCAAGTTGGCAATTTTCAGACTAAAAATATTAGTCAATTAGCGGCGAATTTTTTTATGGGATCCAAATAGTTATGGGTTAAGATGACTGAATAGCATTTGAATAGTTATCTCTTAACTTCGAAACGCACTTTGAATAACTGGATTTAGAGTTTGAGAGCTCAAGTTATCACCACTTTAGTGAAGACTGTGGGAGTAGAATTTTTAGATGGGATTATTATGAGAAATTACGAGTTTCGAGCTTTAATTCGAGTTTAAATTATATTGGTTTTCATATTTAAGCCTAATTTTTATTATATGTTAGCCCGATATTGTATATATTATGTTTTATTATTTTATTATTTATTTATTCTGAATTTTAGTATATTTTTAAATATTTAAAGTTTTTTAGGAGTTTTATGTTTCTTAGCCAATAAGAAAGTTTAGTTCCCTAGAACTACTTCTTATTTAGATTAATTAGAGTTTCATTATACTCAAGAGTATTGTTTTGATGTAACCAGCTAGCCTATACAAAGACCTCTTCATTATTCATTATAGAGAGGCCTTGATTAATAAATTTCAACTCTTTGAGTTATTTCTCTTTGTGATATTTTTCTTTTGTTTATTTTAGAAGTAGGTTTTCTTCTTGGTTTTCTCTTTGAAGTCGTGGGAGAACTGTTTACCTTCTAAATTATTAGATTGTAACGACCTGATAGTCACGAGTTTCAGAAAATATATTTTTGAAATTTCGTTACTGTAAATTAAACTCATAAATATTTATTAGAAATATTTATGAAGTTAATTGTGTGGTTAATTAGGTATTGATTAGGTGAATTTGCATGAATTAAGAGTAATTAGGTAAAATGACAAAATTGTATATAGGGTAAAAGTTGAATTATAGATTAAAAATTAAAGGGACTAAAGAAGTAATTATGCCATTGACATTAAATGACGCTGCCTAAGTAAGATATTTGTGAATTTATTATATATATTATAAAATAAATTCATTAAGTATTAAGTATATATATTATATTATATAATAATAATTTAATGTATAATAAAACAAAATAAAAGAAATAGAAATAGAAAAGAAAAGAAACAAAGTGAAAGGAAACATAAAGAAAAAGGAAAAAAAGAAGGAGAAAAGAGAAAGCTAGGGTTTCAATTGTTCAAAGTTCAATTGGTTAGATAATTTAGTCTATTTTCTTGTAATTTTTACGTTTTTGAAATCTCGGTATTAAATACTACCCGACCCATGTCAAAATTTTAGAAATTATTTAGTTTTTAAGTGATGTCTTTGTTGAATAATTTTAGTATTAGGGATTAAATTGATAGATTTTTAAGTTAGAAATGAAAAAGGGTTGAATTATGGAATAAAATTGTAAATTTTGAGTAATAGGGACTAAATTGTGAAAAATCAAAATTTAGGGATTTAAGTGAAATTAGAGAGTTAAGTTTAGTTTAAAATGAAATTTTGTGAAAATATAGAATTAATTGTAAAGAAATAAAGTTAGTCTCGGTTTAGGGACTAAATTGGAATTTAGATAAATATTGAGTAAAATTTAAGTATTCAATATGAAATTGAATTGTGTTGTACTGATGAATTTTAATTGTTTTAATTTTGTAGCTAACGTTGTACCAGAATCCTCGACTAAAAAGGATAAAGATAAAGTCGACGAGGAATAGCTCGAAATTTCTGGTTTGTATTTCTATAATCTGAATCTAGTTATTAATTATACCAGAATCCTCGACTAAAAAGGATAAAGATAAAGTCGACGAGGAATAGCTCAAAATTTCTGGTTTGTATTTCTATAATCTGAATCTAGTTATTAATTATTAAATTTTGATTTAATGCTTATGGCAAGTAGTTGAGGTGAGTATTTGGCATTTTGATATTGAATTGATTTTATATTGATGAGAATTGATTGAATTGATATATATTATAAATGGATTAAATTTTTTGATTTGAAATGAATATATGTGTAATTATGTGATTATATGAAAAATCAGTATTGGATATTGATTATATCTGAAATGTGAAATTAAACCCTATTAATTGTATCGGGCTGATTCGGATATAGATGGCATGCCATAGGATTGAAATAGTTCAGGGATTTCTTCGACTTCGAGTCGATGAGACACTGGGTGTCAATTTACTACTTCAAATTAATTCGATGAGGCACTGGGTGCCAATTTACTTCGGTTTAGCCGATGAGAGACTGGGTGTCAAATTATTACTTCGAATTATCCAATGAGGCACTGGGTGCCAAACTGGTGTGTTTTGGTTGGATCCGTGTATCCGTCCAAGTCCGAGTCGTATTAATAGGGGTAAATGAATAATAAAGCCTTATAATTGATATTGAAATGGAATGATATGAGAAATGAAGTGGAATAGTGAATTGAATATGGTATGGATAGAGCAATTGCATAAATGAAATGCTATTTAAATTGTGAAAAGCTATTTCTGTAACGCCCCTAACCCGTATCTGCTGCCAAAATAGAGTTTCGGAGCATTACTACCACTTGCAAATCACAAAAAAAAAAATCACTTAAATACTTATCAATTCAATGCATCAATAAATATATTACCATTCAATCAATGGCTTGGCACTTGCCTAAGCATCAACAACAACACTTGTTAGTGTACTTACACATATTTCATATAAATTCTTATTTTCTCAATATGTCATATTTGAATTTAATACTCGTCTTAACTTACATATTTTCCTTATGTTAACATAAAAAAGATAATCTCATATGTACATGTCATGATACATATCATTCTCTTACCGTTTCTTTAATAACATATATCATTCATTTCATTATATCAACATTTCATGCACCATCATTTCCTTATATCTTAGGTATATTTATTTCGGTAATGGTTCGTATTAAACTTAACATAATTTAACTTCCATGTACCTATACTTATTTCATTTATCTATCTTATAAATTATTTCATACAACTATTTTGTACATTTATTTCCATATGACCAATTCCTGTAAACATTTCACATTACCATTTTGTATAACCAATTCATTTAACCATTTGTTATATTACCTGAATATTAGTTGTTCAACAGATGTCTTGGCGTTTCTCTTCCACGATCTTATTTATCTTCGACATGATGCCATAGTGTCTTTCAACTATGGTCTTACTCATTTTCTCATCATGTTGCCATGGTATCATTCAACCATGGTCTTATTCATTTCCCCGTCACGTTGCCATGGTATCTTTCAACCATGGTCTTACACATTTCATGTCACGTTGCCATGGTATCTTTCAACCATGGTCTTACACGTTTCATATCGAGTTGCCATGGTATCTTTCAACCATGGTCTTACACGTTCATATCAGGTTGCCATGGTATCTTTCAACCATGGTCTTACACATTTTCGTCGAGAGCACACTCTGCGAACCTCATTCTTCTGATGGGATTACCGGTCGGGCTAAATCCTCAAATATAAACTCATAGAGTATTGTCGGGATTACCGGTCCAGGCTAAATCCCTCAACGACAATTACTCTAATGAGCTTGGATCTGAATTACAGTCGAGCTAAATTGAGACCCTAATTGGATTACCCGTCCGGCTAAATCCATTTACACATATTCTTCGGAGGGCTATATCAGATAGGATCACCCGTCCGGCTAGATCCTTTTTACGTCAATTCCTTTTCGAGATCCATCGAATTTTCCTTTCATTCAACCGGATTTCTTCCCATTTTATCAAATATATCAATGTTTCATCAATTTTCATATAATGAACATTCAAATCATATTCATATAAAAAACATGCATTTAAGAATATAATTCAAGTTACGAACTTACCTCATTGATTGTTCGTGTTTATGATTTCATTATTCGATATATTTTCTTTCCATGATCAAGTCTCGTATTTGTGTCGTCCGGATCTTTATAAATAAATTTGATCATCATTTTCATTCATTTCATATTCTAATGCATTTAATTAATGCTCGGGCAAAAATTACCATTTTGCCCTAAGCTTTTAATTAATGACGATTTCATCCTTAGGGTCAAGAAAATAAAATTCTTGCAATTTAATCCTTATTTCCAGCTATTATTATCATACATATCGATAACAGTCCATGAATTCTATAAAATATCAAAATTTTTCACAATTTCAACACTTTTCAATTTAATCCCTAAAACATGTTTTCCCCCGATCTTGAACTGAATTGATAATTTCGTTAAATTTTGTTATTTAAATAATAAATATTCTATTTCATGCAATTTAGTCATTTCTGACATTTTTACAAAATTGCCTATAAAGTTTTAATTTTATTCAATTTAGTCCCTAAGCCTAAAACATGCAAATTAGCCATGCTAGATGAATATTCATACATATTTTCCTCGTCCTCCTCTCCATTCCACATCCTTAATTTATATAACATGCAACAAGTAACATTATCAATAATTTCACTATTTACTTAGATGTACATTCAAAACTGTCCATTTGCGTCATAGTCACTAAATTATTTATATGTTAAGCTACAGAACTCGAAATTAAGATCCATTAATTTTTCCTGAAACTAGACTCACATGTATTATTACCATAAAATTTTCAGAATTTTTGGTTTAGCCAATTAGTACAGTTTATTCATTAAAGTCTCCCCTGTTTTGCTATTTGACAGTTCTGACCACTCTTCACTAAAGTTTAATTATATCTTTAAACATAATTCAAATGATGTTATAATTTGTTTCTTATAAAATAGACTCATTAAGGAATTTAACCATATAAATTATGTAACAAAATTATTTTTTATAATTTTAGTGATTTTTCCAAGTCAAAACAAGGGATCTTGAAATCATTCTGAACCAGTCTCACAAAAATATAAATATCTCAGAATACAGAATTACTTTACTTTCTATATTTATTTTATATAAAAATAGACTCAATAAGATTTAATTCCATATCACCCTTAGCTTCTAATTAAATTTCTATCATTTTTGGTGATTTTTCAAAGTTAGCCTATTACTACTGTCTAAAACTACTTTAGTGCAACATATTGATTACCAAGTTTATAACACTCCTATTTCCATTTTCTACCATATTTCCCATTATTTTCTCTCATTTCCTTCACTAATATATCAAAATATGGAACCATATAAAAGAAAACTCTACATTAACACCAATTCCATGCTTTTTCAACAATATTAGACTTAAAAATATATTGAAATCTTAATGTTCTTACCTTTTCTTATTAACTTCAATCTTTAACTTGATTTTCTCTCTCCTCCAGCTTCTATTTCTTGAATCCAACTTGATATTCTTGCTCCCCATCATCTCCTTGCTATCTTTCTCTCTTGATGGCTATGGAAATTCTTTCAATTTTAGGTGAGAATAATGAATTTTTGGTGAAAGGACTAAATTGTAAAGAAAGAAAACTTCTTTTCTTCTTACTCTTTCTCACGTTGGTTTGCATGGAAAGGAAAGATGATGAAAATTCTTCATCTTTCTTTCCTTATATACTAAATAAATAATAATAAAATAATATTAAATATCTCATAAAATATTAATAAAATAATATTTATCTAATTAATTAATTTACAATATCATCAACATAATCATTACATTCTAGAATTCTCTCTCTTACTAATTGACCATTTTGCCCTTTATGATCTTTTAGAATTCCATCCTTGAGTCATCATTTAATTTGGTAAAATTGCAATTTAGTCCTCATAGTTCTTCACTTATTCAATTTGGTCCTAATTTATCCATTTTCCTTAGTTTCTAGATCATTCTACCCTTAAAATATTTACACTATTGGTCCTTCAACTTTTCATATTTACACTTTAACCCTTAAGTCTTGAGTATTTACTCTTAGGCAACAAAACTTTTCGACTTTTACAATTTAGTCCTTTCTGAATCAAGATATCATAATTTACTTCCCAATGTTGCCATAACTCAAAATTTCCTTTTATCACTTTATTTCCTTATTTTATTATATCAAGGATAATATATTACTGTAAAGATTTTCGGGGTATTACAATTTCTATAGCAGGTGATTGAAAGTTGAATATTGTATGGTTTTAAAATGTTCAATTGTGCTTAAAATTTTATTATACATATTATATTATTTTATCTTTATATATTTGGATTATAGAAATATCACTGAGTTTTACTCAGCGTATAGTTTTGTTTTTCGTGCGCAGGTTAAGTACTAAATTTTGATCGCCAATTCAACATCCAAAATGGTCTCGAACTCAAACGTGGTGATGTTTTATCCTTTTGTGTCGGTATGTTCCTAGGGTGTCTAAATGATAATTATTTTGTGGTTTGATTGTAAAGTAAATGAGATTATAAGTTTAATATTGGTTGGTTATATACATATAATATGTGTTTATGTTTGAGGTCATATTATGACATATTTTAAGTTAATGCTAAAATGAACATGATTTAGGTAAAATAGATTAAATTTGGCATGTTTACAAGTTGGATTTGAATGACGTTCTATTGATATATTTTATTGATATAATTGTGGTACCTATGAGGGTACATTGGTTAGGCACCTAGGATAATTGTTATGACATGTTTTGGATGCGTTTGATTGGTTTTTACTTGAATATTATATGATATGAAATGTTTTGAAATTATGTATGTTTGATCGGTAATGCTTTAAAACCCTATTCCAACGATGGATGTGGGTTAGGGATGTTACAGGTTTGGCCTTAAGGAGTTGGTTAGAGCCATTTGTGGAGCATGTTGAAGATTATTCTTCAAAAGTTTTCATAGGACATAGACTTTTCATCACCATCGGTTGTTTTTATTGAAGTTTTATTCTTCAAGAGGGACAATATTTTCATCATCCATCCTATTTTCGTCAAGGATTTTTTCATGGAGAGTTTATTAGAACTATTAATTGAATTTGTTGGGGTTTATGTCTCAAAGGATTCAATTGGACACTTATCAGAAGAGTATAGAGAGGAGGAGAATGGTTGCTGAAGAAGTCAGTTCACCTAGTCGGGGCAGAGAGCCGGAGGTTATGGAGAATGACGGTGATTAGAGTTTGGAGGTTGAAGGCTGAAAGAATGTTGAAAGAGTGTAGGCTTAGTGTCCTTGAAGGGTTCCCCTTTTCAATACTTCAATTCTTTTACATCAACTATGTATCGACTATGATAAAAATCATTCTTAGAGGTATTTATAGGCAAGGATCTCGTGTAAGATGGTGTTAACATGTTGGACTTGTAACCTAGCCATCATTATGGAGCTCGTGGGAGGGATGCCTTCGACTAAATGAGGATGTCTATGACAGGACAGATCGTGTCATTCATTCAGACTCTAATAGGATAAAGCAGTTGAGCCCACTTGATATTTGGTAACCAAACGACTTCATATTCCAATTGAAGATTAAACCATCCATTGTCCAGATAGTCAACCCGAGAGGGTGAGCTTACAGGTGGTAGGCTTGTTGTTCAACCTTTATTGTTCAAGCATCTTCTAAGTTTACCACGTGTCTTGTCACAAATAGGGTATAACAAATTTATATCTTATAAAAGCTAAATATATAATACTATAATATAAATATTAAAGAAACATATAAGATTACTAAATATTGAAAAAGAACTAACATTATTATTAAAAAATATAAATATTAAAAATTAGTAGTTTAAGTTAACTACTAATATGGGTAAGTTTTGACACAATTTGAGATTTGTATTTTAGAATTTATAAATACAAATACAATACAGTCACAAGTATATATTTGAATAACTACAAAGTTGAATCAACCAATACTTAGCAAAAAAGGACTAAGAATGTATCCATATTAAAACTCAAATAACCCACACATGATTATCGCACATAGTGAGACTCAAATTTGAATACTCAAAAATCTATGGCTTCAATCTTTACCAACAATACTAAAGCCTTATTGGCTAACTGAGTTGGTCTTAAATAACTATATTTGATATTACTATCATACATGAATCAACCACATTGGATTTAAAGTTGTTAATTATAGTTCCAATTAATTTTCAATTGTGGAGATTGAAAAAGAACACAAAAATCTGCAGCTTTGGACATCAGCACCTACCTCCCAACATATCCAAAGAACTCTTTTCTTTTTCTTTGTTTCCTTCAAAAATACATTCACATTAGTTTTTTTTTTTTTTCATTTTAAAGGATGACAAGATTTTATAGCCACAAAAGTAGACCTTTCCAAGTTTTGTTTCTGCAATTGAGAGGACCCTTGGGGAAACAGATGGTCCAGTTGCTGCATGCCTATGTTTTATTGGAATTATTGATGGTGCTTAGTGTTACTGTACCTGCTGCTGCTGCTGCTGCTGCTTCCCATATTTCAGACTTGTATTTAAAAAAAAAAGTTACTAAGCCTATTGAAATTATTACCGTCTCAATCAATTAAAATTCGAGTATGTTGTATCCATATTAAATCCGAAATTTAGATTTTGCATTTGCTAAAAGATAAAGGGTAACCATATAAACTGCAGAATTTTATTTTTCTCCAGACATGCTGGTACTGCTGCTGCTAGTGATTTTAACCCTCCAGTAATTTACGATAACTAATTTTGTACTTTTCACCCTACTTCTAACGTAGTATAGTACGAAAAAATTGACTGGGGGATTTACCTCATCCCCTTTTCCTCTCTTTAAGAATTCCCAAATATATAACTTTAGTATTTGACGGCCAGTGACATTCCCGTGATTAATTTGGTGATCAAGATTTTTCACTCGTAAAATTCATCTACATTCGAACATTCGAAAAAATAAATAATATAAATATAAATTCATTTAACTATCAACGATACAAAAAACTTATACATTATTAATACATGACATAGGATGGGAGCAAACAAATATGGATATGAAGTAGTAGTTATGAGTTAGATGGTTGATGCAGATAGATCATGTGTCCATTTAGGAAAAGTAGAGAACATGTGCTAGCTTTCAAGAACAGAAATCAAAGCCTTACCTGATTTACCTACACAGGGACAGTTCTATGTGATCGGGACCAGTACTGATTGCCAAACCAAAACAAAATTGTTAATTAATATTACAAGTACACACATAAATATATACATATATTTGATGATAATTTTCTTATTTTATGATCTTCTTTTTAACTAAAACCTACCCAATTACTAGCTGGTTTACCCTTTGAGTGCTTGTTTCATGCTATCATTATAAATTCTAATTATATCTGTTTTTTTCAACAAATGCTTAAAACTACCTATAACCCTTCCTCAACTCATAAATAGGAGGATAATGCAATTCAATGCACTCAAACTCACGTGTTCCTGTATTGGTAACAATGTCTATCTTAATCAAACTAAAACTTAATCGATAATTCATGCGGTCATACTTAAAACACAATATAATATTAGTTTAAAATCTTAATACCTCTAATCTCTTTTCAACTTATATCCATTTCAATTCAATCTCCGGCCCTCATGGTAAACCAGAAACTGCAGAAAAAGATTGATGAAGAGGCTTTGGAATCATTTTATGTGGCTACAAAACTGGATTAGCTTACTGTTTCAGGGAGTTTTAAAGGAATGTGTGAATATATATACTTGAAAGCATAGGTACATATTTTAAGTGCAATTGATACTACGCATGCAGGCTCTTCCTGCGCCCTTTATATACTTCATTCATTGAAAGTGTATAAATTCGATGTATTATCAATTAATTATAAATTTTCACATTATTAATGAACAAAATAAATTATATTACTTTTTCAATAAATACTTGAAAAATTAATCTAATTTTCTTTCTATAATTTCCTCTTCTCCTCCCTATGCATTACTATTCACTTAAATCCATCAACATTATTTTTCAAGTATGTAATTTTTATTAAAAAATAATTAATTTTAATTTATTTTTGAAGTATTTATTAAAAGTCCTTTAACATTATTTTATTTTGCTCATTAATGAAATGTCAATTTATAATTAATTGATGGTGCATAGAATAACCTCTTGCAATGTAAGTCTATCATCTTATTATTAACCTGACAATGCATGCTCACAAGTGCTGTTATAAATACTTGAGTTTACAAGTATAAATAAAGTAGAATCACATATACATGTTCGGACAAATATAGAGTAAAATAATAAAATCAATACAAAACACAAATATACTAAGAACCAAAATGATTTAGATTAAAATCGATGTATGGAACTAAAATCTACACAAAATTTTAGTCAATAATGCTTAAGAGGTAATCTTTTTCCCACAGAGAGAGTGAAAGAGTGTATTAAGTGTGTATATATAGTAGTTGTTTTCAAATTTTGATGATTAAAAGTAGGAAGTGGGTGTAAGGAAGCATGGAGGGGTAGCTGCTGGACCACGCATGCATGCATCATATCTTCAATCATCTCTCCTCCCAAATCTAATAAAGCACTCAGCCTTCACGTTTTAAGGGCCATTTATAGTCTTCCCTCCTAACCCTTTAAAACAACATTTAATTTTAGGGGTAAATTAATATTTAGCCCCTAAATTTGGTAACATTTTCAATTTGATTTTTGACTCTTTTTTGTGCCTGCATTAGCCCCGTAATTTGACAACATTTGACAATATAGTTCATAAACTTGGATTCTATTAAAATATGATGATGTGGTGCACTATTGTCACCTCAAGTTTTTTTTAAAAAAATTTGAAAATTTTAAAATTCCTTTATAATTTCTTAAAATTTTTTGTTTTTATTTTATATAAGATTTTAAAATTTTTAGGTGATGCGGTGACATAATCTCAAGGTGTTATGTCATCATACCTTAATAGAATATAAGTTTCAAGGCCAAATTAAAAAAAGTTGTCAAGTTTAGATACCAAGGTGCTATTTGATAAACTAAAAATTAAGTGCTATTTGATAAACTAAAAATTAAGTACCAAAAGTATTGAAAAATTAAGTACCGAATTATACATTAAGTGATAATCTACTCATCATTTTTCATGCTTTTTATTATGGATATCAAACGTATTTTAAAAATTAAACCATTGAAAATATTAATATTCAATTGACTTAATTATTTCAATAAGTTATCAAACAAGTTCTAAATGTTGCTTTATCCCTTAATTATATGGTTTGATTAAGTCGGGTCATGGTTCTTTTTTTCTTTTTTGTATTCTTTTACCTAATAGAATTGGTTTAAATTGATTTACAAAGTCGATATACTATTTAAAAATATATTTTGGATTAATTTCACTAGATATTCTAAAATTGTGATTCAAATTCTGAATTAATCTTAAGCTTCAAAACGCATACTAATTAAGTCTTTGAATATTAGTATCGTATTAATCAAAATCCTTCCATAAACCTAGCCATTAATTTGGGTGTTAAATATCAACTCAAATATGATGTGGAACATATTTAAAATATATAAATTAAATTATAAAGATGCATGTACCAACTACATGAACAACTTGGATCTAACACTTAAAAAGAAAGAAAGAAAGAAAGAAAGAATCCTCCTAAATTTTAATAAAATTATTTCTTCTTTTTTACACGTCAAATCTAGGATGTCCATGCGATTGATACATATGCATTTACAATTTAATTCATTTATTTTAAATATGATTTACTTCAAATTTGAACTAGCATTTGAAGCTGAAATTGATGACTAAATTGATGAAATGACGTATTGATACTCTAATAACTTAATTAGAACATTTTAAAATTCTGAAACCAATTTAAAATCTATACGATAATTTGAAGATGTTGGGTAAAATTAACCCAAATACTCCTATATCTTATAAGTAATTGCATTTTGATAACATTTTTTTTTATTGAATGTGTTAGAGTTTGTGAGACCCGAATCCTGTCACTTGTTGAAGAAATAAATACGGTGGCAAAATAAGAGGATCTGTGGGGGGTTTTCAACCTTTAAATAGATATAGTCGAAACTCCTCTTGTATCATTCAGTTTTCAACATTAGTGAAATTCTCCTCCTACGGCAGTGATTTTTTTCTCCCGAAAGGGTTTCCGCATAAAATTTATTTATTTTATTTTTCATTTTCTTATTGCTATGCGATTGTTCTATTATCATTATCGACATTTATTATAACAAAATAAATAATATATTAAGTAAGAATTACAAAATATCTTATGATTGAATCCAAAACAAGTATATATATATCCTTGCTATTAAGAGAGATGCATACACAGTATGGTTCACGTTGTACTTTAATGTTTGTCTCGTTATATCTTTGATTAGAACATTTATTTTCTGCATAAATTTCCATCTGTTGCAATACTAATTCTTTTATAACACCACTCAACAACTCTAACAACTAATCCAAGTAAAGAATATCCCACCACTCCGTTACCAATTCATATACAAATACATATATAGTATATGATACCCATCTCTTTAATTTCTCAATGATTGTATCATCTTTACATTAATTCGTAACAATTACAAGTCATTATATCCATCCAACATATTAGGTCTTTCATAAGTCATCTTTAAACACTCTTTAAAGCCCTACATCAATATAGTATTAATCATATACAATCTAATTAGGTTTTTAAAGTATCAGTATCTGATACAATACAGTGAAAGAAGATAGTATTCAAGTTATTCGACTTGATAAAGAAAGATTAGAATCTGACTCGAAAAGAAGAAACCAAATAGATTTAAAAACAAATAAAACAAAAACAACGAAAATAAAGAATTCAAGAACCAAGAATAAATATTCAAAACAATAAATGAAGAAAGAAACGATGGATTAAAAAATAAAAGATGGATCGAATAAATTGATGGATATATTAGTGCCTAATTAAACCCAAAAAATTCAATTAATGATTATAATCAACCCTCCAAGAAATAATCTTCACAAACTGAAGAATGAAAAATGAATTCTCGTGACTCTTCGAAGAAAATCGAGAAAAAAATTATTTCTAAAAATCACAAGAAAGCAATCTTACACAAAAGAAATTAACCCCAAAGTTGAAAATTTTCTTAATGAAAAACAATTATCTTTTTAATAAAAAATGATGAGGCATTTATATAAACAAGGTAATTGCATCCAAATAAAACTCTCAAGTACAATAAAACTCTAATTAATCTAAATAAGAAGTAGTTTTAAACTAAACTTTCTTATTCACTAAGAAACATAAAACTCCTAAACAACTTAAAATACTTTAAAAATCCTAAAATTTGGAGTAAATAAATAATAAAATAATAAATATAATAAATACGCTCATATATAATAAAAATTAAGCTTACAAATCGAAACCAGTATGATTTAAACTCAATTTAAAGCCCGAAACTCATAATTTTCTTTAATAATCCTATCTAAAAATTCTACTCATGTAGCCTTTACTAAAACGGCCATAACTTAAGCTCCCAAATTTGAAATCAAGTGATTCAAAGTGTGTTTCAAAGATAAGTGATAGCTCTTCAAATGCTATGCAAATATCTCAGCCCAAAATGCTTGGATCCCATCCAAAAATTTATTACAAGTTGATTGATCTTTTAAACTTGAAAATTGACAGCTTAGTTGAATTGACTTTAATAAATTTCACCCTATCCGTGTATGTATCAGTATCTTATCAATCATGTCCTTTTATCAGTTTGATCATTAGTTTTAGTGTTGAAATATCAGCTGAAAATTAGCGTAGAACATAATTAAAATGCATAGATCAAATGGTAAACATATATGCCTACTATATAGACAACAAGGATATAACATGTTAAGAAAAAACAACCCTCACACTCTATATTTTTTGAACAAGTCAAATTCAAGATGTTCATATGGTATATACACGAGCATTTATAATTTGATAGATAGGTTATAAATATGCTCCATGTCTTTAACGATTAAATTAACGTTTAGGTTAATGAAAGAACTTGGTTAATACAATATTAATGCTCTAAAAACTTAATTATATTATTTTAAAGTTTATAAACTAATTTAAAATCTAGATAATAATTTAGGGATGTTTGATGCAATTAGCCCTTTTTAATTTACTAATTCCAAACTTAAAAATTATTTTTTTTATACAATGTTAACTACTACCCCTAAATTGGAGGGAAAATGCTTAAGCACGGTTGAACTCACGTCCTTATTGTTGCAATAGCAATAGTGTCAATTGAGTTAAGGCTAAATTGACTGAACTCAAAAGTTGTAAAGATTCAATTACTAATTTAATTTATGTTAAAATATGCCATTAAGTCCATTAACTCTTTGTAACTTTAAAATTTAGTACCTATACTTTTATTATATAGTACAAATTCAATCATTCTACTTTTGATATTTTAAAGTCCAAGCTAATAAGTTATAAGTACTATTTTGACATTTACTACTGGAAATGTCTAAATGTTTAAACCAATGTAAAGTCTATAATGTCACCAAGTCAACAAAATAACTATAAATTTATGCAATATTCTCTTCAGGAAATATACTAAAATCTTCAAATATCGAAAAAAAATTATATTAGTCATCACAATTTTGTGCTTTTTAGATATTGATATATTAGCACTCCTGGAGCTTTCAACTAATTTTGTACTATCAAATATTTTATTAATATTTATTTATTTCAATACCAAATAAGATAAATATTTTCTATCTTTAACGATAGAATTCATTACTACATTCTCATAACTTTTCTCAAAGAATATTAACAGAAACAAAATATTTGGGCATACGCCACATATGTAACCAATAATATTTCATATCACATTGATAACATAAGTTATCTTTAACCTTTTGAAGAGTTTTTTTGAGAATTCTCATTATTATCTTATTTATTACTATGTTCCTAGGTCCATGATTATATCTTTTATTTTTTTATGTTTGCATGCAACAAATCTAGTAGGACAGACTTCTAAACGCCTCCTTTGATTCTTTATTTCATAATCACTATCGCAAAACATGCGTGGATTTCAAATCAAAATCTATCTATTCATGTTATCATGATTAGTCTCCAATTATAATAAACATGATATAATAAATCATAATAAAATATATCGAGATTTTTAACATCATTGTTATCACCACAGCTATTATCACAAGCACTATTATAAGTAGTAAAACAACTTTATTTTCATAATAACATTTACAATCTAATAGTAAAAAAATATCATTTAATAAATAAAATCAAAAATTCCGTGTACAATGCTTGAAAGTTATTCAATACACATTGTACCAAATTTCAATACTATATATATGTTATAAAATGTTATGAAGCTTCTAGTCAAATATTTACAAATTCAATTTAAAAGATATAATGCAATCTTTCAATATTAGCAAGTTAATAAAACTCAATAAATCCTATCAAATTTCCTTTAATCAACTATGGTAAGTTAATAACACTTTCCATCTTAATTTTAATCAAATTACAAGAATATTTAATAACAAGAATAATCAACTATTTAAACATCTAAATATTATGCATACTATAATTTAATAAAAGAATCTTAATTTAAAAGAAACGTTAAAGTAATAATATTTTTCATAAAATAATTTTACCGAAATCAATCAACAAAAGACAAAAAACATAGCACGTAAAAATTATATATATATATATATTTTGCATAACAAGGCAAAAAAAAATTAGAGATTTATGTGTACTTGAGTAGTTAAAGAATTTATTGATTACTTATAGTGCACAGGCCTCAATTGAAATAGTAACAATTCTAGGAGATAATTGACAACAATAAATTTTGGGATATTTTTGTGACAACAATTAAAAGAGAATCATGCTGATAACATGTTATAAAATAAAAAGACATAGAGAGAATGAAGAATAAAGTACATTAAAACTTATCTTGATCTTAATAGACATCCACTTAATAAGATATTCATAACAAATATGAATTTTTAAAATTGTCAACGTCATTAAAATTTTCTATTAAATCCATATTCATTATAATGTCATTTTTTTGTTATATCGATACTAAGTGAGTATTTTTTAAATTTCAAAATGTCACGTCAGCAAATTTAATAGAAGAATTATAACAATGTTAACAAATAAACTTAAATTTTAAATCAGATAAATAGGATGATTAAATTCTTAAAATTAAAAGTAGTGAATATTAAGTTTCATATATATAAAAAAAGTTTGAATATATTGTAGCATTTAATTTTTTTATTCTATAATTTAACTAATAATTAATTAATTAACCTAAAGCAAAGCATGAATGAAAGCATATTAGCATTTTTAAAATTATAATTAATTTTAAAATATTAATATACTGCCTATTTCAAAGATTTTAAAGATTGTAAATCAAAGCTGCGGATTTGAAATTTTTCTTTTTTCTTTTTTTTTTACGCGTAAGTAAAAGCGTACTGTTGTAACGGCGTCGTTTGGGTTCCCGGTCACGGTGACGGGAATAGCGGAGTTAGGACCACGTATATCATACACAGTAACAAAAAATGCGAATTCTTTTGAAAAAGATCAAATCTCCACCGTTGGTAATATCAACGGCTTAGAATTCACCATATTCTCACATGATCGTCTTTTTTAAGACTCTCTCCTCCGTTTAAACCTCAGAAATAGCAAGACAGAAAAAAAAAAGAAAAAAAAGCACAAGCAAAAATTGAGAAAAAAATGGGTGACTGTATAAGGAACTGTAAACGAAGTGCAGAAGCAGCTGAAATGGAAGCTTCAAGCACGAACTTCTCATTATCAAAGAGAAGAAAAACCGTTGGTTCTCGAGAATTGCAAGAATTAGAGTTAACTTCACCGGACATTGAGCTCGGAACCACTCGCATCCTTTCGAATACGCTGAACAAGCCTATTTACTTAGCTACTTCCTCGGATTCTTGTGGAGTGCTTACCGGAGATATGTGTTCCGGTCTCTTCTCCGGCGCTTCATCGGCTTCTCGTTGTTCGAGCAACGAGTCGTGTGATATTCTCAAAGATAGCTTGAGATTCGTAGATCTAGAGGTAAATTTCGAACTTAATATTTCGTGTTTTTTTTTTTTATGTTTCCGCGTTTGGTTGCATAGAAAAGAAAACGATTGCCGTTTCGAATGAAGCTTACAATCGATTGTTTTTAATATACATTTTAAGGCATGTTAATTAATTACGTTGATCATAGTTCATGAATGTGCCTTTGCAGGCCAAGAGTTTTGAAACTGAAATCTCAACGTGCACCAACGTAAACAAATTCAGGTTAATTTTCACTAATTCCTTCATTAATTACTACTATCGTTTTTTTTCGTTGAAAATTAAGAGAGAAAAAAACGAATTGTTTCCTTTTAACTCTCCTTTTTTTTTTATAATCTCGCCTTCACATTTTCTATTTTTCAGTAGAGAAACATCTCCCTTAAGCGAGCATTGTGGAGACTCGGACGAAATGCAATCGCCTGAGAAAAAACCTCCACTGACAACGACGAAACCGCCGAAGATTCCGTCACAAGCTGAGATCGACGAATTCTTCTCCGTCGCGGAAAAGTACGAGCAAAAACGATTTGCAGAGAAGTAAGCGTCTTCCTTAATTCCCCTTCTCCATTTTTAGATGCGTAGGATAAGGAGTGTCACCAAAACGGCGCATCCTAACATTCGTAGAATCAAGAATCTCAATCTCTAACTAACAATTAACAAACATTTAATTTTTTTTATTTTCTTTGTTTTTTTTTATTTTTATTTTTTGCAGGTACAATTATGATATCGTCAAGGATGTGCCTCTCGACGGTCGATACCAGTGGCTTCGCCTAAAGCCTTGAAGACAAAGAAAAAGAAAAAGAAATGTTACAGTTACACAAGGCAACACAGAAACCACATTTGACAAAAGAAACGACATGGGGATGACGTTGACGTGGCGATCTCTGGTTTGTTTGTTATTCACTAAATTGTACAGTTTTCCCTTTATTTCTCCATTTTCTAATTTAAGGAGGTGACATTCCAAAGAGCTGATTCTGAGAATCCTTTTGGAAGTTCAGACCAATTTGGAAAATAAAATTCACTAATTTCTCTCTCCATGACTATCTTATTTTTCTTTATTTTAATACATTTAAGTCGAGTCAGATCAGATCGTTTATCTAATCGGTGCCGGGAGAAATTTCTGTTTTCAACTTGGGAGTGGATTTTTGTTTAGAAATGCAGAGTATTGATGAATATTTTGGTTATATATTTGAAAGGTGTTTTTTGTTTGAGCATTCCTTGGCTGTTTTTGATTTCTTCTCTCTATTTCTTTTTCAGCCTTCCCCTTTCCGCAGGTTCTTTTTTGTTATATTGTTTTTTTTATAAAAATAATTATATTAAATATAATTAAAAATTTATTTAATTTTTTGTAGTAACAAAAAAAAATTATCCAAATCAAATCCAGGACATGATTCCTCCACATTACCGTGCCTGCCTTGCCGGGACCATTAAGAATTACTTTTTTATATGGCGTTGAATATTTTTTTAGATTCGAGATTTATAGATGGAAAAAATATTTTTAGATTTAAATTTTGTGGTTTTTTTTTTGATGTAATCAGTTGTACACAAAATGAGTAAAACTGATGTGAATGATTGAAAATTTGTTGACGGAAAAAATCACAAAGAAAGCATGATAACTTTCCATATAACTTTATAATACGTTAAAATCTTGAATCTCTTTTGTTTCGAAAGGAAGTGATACTTTTCGCTGCTCATTGGGTGTTTATTCATGACACCAAATGGGTGCAAAACAATACATTAGAAAATACAAAAAAGTAGAAAAAAGAGATTATTCTTTTCATGGGGATAAAAGGTTATAAGCATGATTGCATCTTTCCTCCACAAATATTCCCTTTTGGCGTATGGCAAAGGTTAATTAATTGCTGGATTAGTTCATAAATATTAATATTATAAACATTCGAATTTTAAATTATAACAATAAAATTAAATATTTAATTTAGCTTAAACAATTTTTTAATTTATTTTTTATTAGTTTAATCGCTTTTGCATTGATTCAATTTTTTTCGATTTCGGGTTATTGGTTGGATCATTGATTTTTATTTAACTAATTGTTTCAATTTGATTTAATTTTGACAACCGTATCTTAAACTATAATTCATTTTTGAATCATTTTTCAATCTTGAATTCATTTTAATTGATTCCTTAAAGTATTAATATCATATTAATATTGTCAAACTTAACTATTAGCTTGGATGTTAAATGTTCACTCAAATCTTACTTGAAATAATTAAAAACACGTGTAATTACAACAACATCAAAGTTAAATCAATAACTACACATATTTATAAATTCATCCACATATTACAAAATTTGTTCCGTCAAATTTAAAGCTAATGGAATATATATGTATGTATATGTTTATGGAATATATAATATATATATATATATATATATATGTATGTATCTGTTTGTTTTTATACAATATCTATAACTACTCATAACCCTTAAATAGGAAAATAATACACTTTAGCACACTCGAACACATGTCTTCCTGCAGTAATAATAATACTAATAATAATCAAGCTAACACTCAATCGATAATAATTTAATATAATTAACTCTAAATTCATGTGTGTATACATAATATATATCAAAAAGTACAGCTACTGATAACCGTTAAAAAGTGTAGCATAGAAAATATTCGACATGGGGGATGAAATAAGAGATGAGTGAGCAATGAAAGAAAGAAAAAAAAAAAAAAAGAAACAGCCACCCAGGGGAGCAGATGATTAAAGCGAAAAAAAAGGGTGTGGCAGAGAAAAAGGTACTGTCGGAAACTGAAGAAACAGGTACAATGCACACACATTTAGAGCTAATCTCTCTAATGGGGTTATCTTCTACATACAGTCGTGTCTAAATACTAGCCTACCCCTTTTTTATTATTTTGAATGAAAGGATGAAGATTGAAAAAGATGGTAAAATTTCGTATTATTATGTGTAATATTATGTTAGTTTTATTATTTTCGTATATTATTAAAAAGAATAAGTTAATAATTGCATTAAAACTGAAATTATTTGAAAAGTATAGATATTTGGAATGATAAATTTAATTCTATTATTTAATTAAACAGATTTAATTGTTAAAACTCAAAAAGTATAAAAAGAATTAAAATTGATCGATTTAAAAAATATAGGAAAGAAGAAAAGAAATTAACGAAAAAAGATATTGAGAAAAGAGAGAAATGCACGTGCAATGGTGGAGTAAAGGTGGTTTTTGCTTTGGATCTGATGCGCCTTAATTTTGGTTGCTGTGAGAGTGATAATGGTAGTGGTTTGGGGATACAAAGAATGTTGCTTATTAATGAAAAAGGGAATTTGTTTCGATTTTCATGTCTTCATTTTTTTTCCCACTAATTTATATTTTTTCTTAATTACATCAATTTTCAAAAATTAAAAAAAACTTATATAACATGGGAAGTCTGATTTTTAACATGAGGGTTTCAGTGTTAATTTTTTATTATTAGGGTTTAGAGTTAATTTAATATTAAATCTCAAAATTCTAGATGAAATTTGATTTAATCGATAATTTGATATATAAATTTTAATTTGATATTATATATATAATAGTAATTTTAATTCAAATGTATATACCGATATTTTATTTTAATTTAATTGTACATATTTTAAAAATACATCAATTTATTTATACATCATATAAGTATAACTACAATATGTAAACGTAAAAATAGTTTCTACATTGATGATTGTGTTGGTGATTTGTAAAATTGAAACAAAATGAAATTTTCATATATAAAATTTAACAAAATCAAGTTTATGTATAACATTGCACTTTGATCAAAATTGATGTATAGTTTTGATATTTA
The DNA here is from genome assembly GCF_025698485.1 of Gossypium arboreum. Classification (NCBI taxonomy): domain Eukaryota; kingdom Viridiplantae; phylum Streptophyta; class Magnoliopsida; order Malvales; family Malvaceae; genus Gossypium; species Gossypium arboreum. Next base: position 8,128,819 of record NC_069082.1, on the reverse strand, counting down.
TCCTTAAGAAATTTTATATCTTAACATGAAATTTTCATTTAAAATCTTTGAATGAAGAAACATTGTCCCCTTTCGGATCTTATTTGGTTTAACTCTAAATTTAATTAGGGCTTGATGTGACTATATAACACCGAAGATTATTTGTATAAAAATAAAAATAAAAAAAGCATGGTTTTCTTAGGTTTTAATTTGCTAAACCAATATTATTCTACTAATAGAAATCAAAATATGTTATTTGTTGTTTCATAATAAATATTGGAAGGGGTTATATGAAACTTTGATTCTACGTCATAAAAAGGTTAAAAATCAAAAGAAAAAATATGATTTGTTATTCTCCTATTGAAAAGGGATAAAGGATGACGTGGAATCATAATTTTATATAATCCTTTCTCCTAAACAAATTTGTGAAGAGGCATGATATAAACATAATCTTAGTTTGCTTTAAGTTTCATCATCTCTTAGGTTCAGGCTTCAATGCAAAATATGTTCAATTTTGGATTAATTTATTTTTTCATTGGTCAACTTTGAAAATGGGGATGGTCCCATTTTACAATTACATTTTTTTGGGGGGTTCAACATTGCAATATGAAAATACAGCAAAATACAATGAGCCATTGGCCTGCAAATTAATGCAGCATGCCATAAGAGGTCAACAAGGCAAGAATGAAAATTTATATTAAAAAAGACACACTAAATGTTAGCATCAAACAAATAATAAAAATTGATTAAAAGATCACCTTATTTCCTTGTACTTTTCTCACTAGCATGCAAATATCATAAATCCATATCATCTCAACAATTTGAACTATATATATATATATATATATATATATATATATATATATATATATATATTAAATATTAAATATATCAAAATATTAGAAACAAAAATAATATATATATATATATATATATATATATATATATATATGCATGTCCATTTTACGGTCTATGTTTGAGATTTGTGATTACCCTTCTCAACAATGTTGTCTCTAAAGTTCGATCATATCATATTATACTGATTCTATTTAAGGGAAAGAAATCCACTTTCATCTGTGTAAAACTAGCGCACTTTCATAGTTCTTTGTGTGATTAATATTGTAGGCATAATGATTTTTTTGGCCCTTCAATTTTACAAAAAATAAAAATCATTTTAACCCTCTATTTAATTTTTCGTTTTTTTTAGTCCTTGAACTTACATTATTTGTCAAATCACTCCAAAATAGATGAAAAATTTAACGTTTGTTAACTTTAATGATGTAGCATATGTAGTGGCGAAACTAGAGGGGCTGGCAAGGGCTCTGCCCCCTAAAATAAAATAAAAAAATTCATATGTCCCCTTTAAAATTTTTAAAATTTTAAATTAGTAAAGGTAAAATTGCACTTTTCCCCATTAAAAATATAAAAATTTGATTTAGTCTTTTAAAAATTATAAAGATATAGTCTATTAAAATGGTGAAATTGCATTTTTTCTATCGTAAAAATTACAGTTTATTTTCGGCCCCTAAAAAATTTTCTAATTTTGCCCCTGAGCATACGTGTGGATTGCCATATGTATGCCACATTAGTAATTAACTAATTTTTTAAATAAAAATGTTTTTTAATTATATATTTTTTTATTTTTAAACAATTTTAGTTTTAAATTTTTCTATACTTTTTAAAAATTTTAAATTTTAAAAATTTAATTACTTGTCGACGTAGCATTCACATGACAATCTACGTGTATACCACATCAATAAAGTTAACAACCATCAACTTTTTCATCCATTTTAGGGTGATTTGATAAATAATGCAAGTTCAACGGCTAACAGAGGCAAAAAAAATTAATGGATGTCTAAAATGACTTTTTTTTGTAAAGTTAGAGGGCCAAATAAGTCATTATGCCTTAATATTTTAACAATTCAATTGTTGAATTTATTAATAAAATTATACAATAATGTAGAATTTGAATCAATCTAATATTTGTATCATATTATCTAAAATATTGTCTATATTAATATATATATTTAACAATTAAATATTTTTGTATAAAAATATTTAAAATTTATTAATTTTACTCTAAACTAGACATGCATCATTTACATAAATAGAACAAGAAAATGACGAATTGTTAAAATATTAATGATACAAAAATTATAAAAGTGAGTAAAACTTTATTATTTTTACACTCTGCAACTGGATTCCTCCGGATTTAGATATATATTAAATTATTTTTATTATATTAATTTTTTACTTGTTTTCATATATAGGGTTAAAAATGTCTTTTATTTTTAAAAACCTACCCACTAAGACATTTTTTTGTGGTATCATAAAATCAAATTGATAGATAAAATTAAAGTTTGGAAGTACAAAAGTAAACAGTTTAAAAGTAAAAGTATTACAATAGAATATATTATAAAGTAAATGGACCAAATATATCATTAACCTTATATTTTTACATAATTCTTTTATAAATATATATTTTATAATTTTTCCTTTCAGTCATAGTGAATGTAACATAATTTAATATCAAAAATAATCTTTTAACTTATAAGGTTTTATTAAAAATATATAAATTATATACTAAAATAAGTATATGAGAACTTTATTTTTCCAAATATATATTTACCCATTTTGATCTCGTTGGATTAGGGAAATAATTAAAGATTGATTAAAACTACTTCGACCCTTGATTGTTGAGGTGGTACTAAAATTTTAAAAACCCAACTTAACTAATAATTAATAATATAATAATTCCATGTCAATGTTATTATCTTCAATTATTTGTTCTATTCGTGGATTTGAATGGTGGATATTAAAGGGATATTTTCCATCATTATGGAAAATGAAATTTATGCATTTCTGATTTCTATCTTTCAAGTATGGCGATAAACAAATTCAATATCATTTGAAACTTGATTGTAGATGCCTCTAGCTTTGAAAAGCTCACATTATATTAAACACAAATAATTTAATCTTTTTTTCTATTTAAAACATTACGAGAATAATATTTAATTTCATAAAATTTTAAAATAATTATAATAATAAAATATAATTGCAATAATATCTAATAAGAACAAAATTAAAAAATCGAGATAATAATTTTTCCATGTTTACGGCATGGTAAGCTTTTATGTTATTGAAACTTTAAAGTATAAACCATAAGATAAATAGATATTTTACATGAGTTTGTCGTCATTTGGGCCTTATTCCAAGGCCGGAGTATTATCACGACATTTGGGCCTTATTCCCCCACGTACGCAAACCACGACAATGGACTGTATACCTTACCCAACTGCACTGCAGTAATTAGGGTTGTTAATTGGGCGGGGCGGGTGCGGGTTACTCCCTCCGCACTCATTTCTGTCAAGAATTTTCATCCCCATTCCCATTTCGCAGCTCACTGCGGGAACAAAATCGAAAACCATATTCGTCCCACGACCCGCAAGACTAAAATCATCCCCGCCCCACCTCTCGCGTGGGTCCCCAGACCCACCTAATTCTCGCTATTCCCACCCCGTGACCCACTTCATATAATAAATTTTTAAGCATCAGTTAAATAAATATAAATCAATTTTTTATGAAAAAATATGAAATACCTATCCTCCGGACTCCCACAACATATGTGACATTATTCCAACTATCACCATTTAAATAAAAAAAAGTCGTCGTCACTCTTTAATTGGTAAATAAAATATAACTTCAACACGAGTTTAAAAATTAAGAAAATAAAGTCTCTACATAATATCCAACTACAAATAATGTTTCAAATACATCATAAATGTCTTCAAATGCAACACAAGTACAAAAATTAAATGCTATTAAATTAATCAAATTGTATTAAGGTAATTATTAAATTAAATTTTTTTAAATTTTTATTTTTTAAATATGCTTATTATATTATGCGGGGCAAACAGGGATGAGGCGGGTATAAATTCATACCCACGCCTAGCCCACCACCCACAACAAGTCTAATTTTTGTCTCCATCCCCATCCCACCACCCACGAAACCTATACCCATCCCTGCTCAATTGGGTGTGAAGTGGGGCGGAATCCGTAAAACCTGCTCCATTGACATCCCTAACAGTAATATTAATATTTTGGCCAGGTTGTCAGCATCATCATTATTCTCTATAGAGATATGCCATAGACTTCCATGCCCTGCATTTGTTAAAAACTGATGAACTCTCTTGACCAAAGCAGAATTGGAGTCACTTGAGGAACTATTTTAAATGGACTTAATTGCCTTGAGACTATCAGTTTAAATTATCATATTGTCATATCTCTGATCTAGTAAAAATGTCAAATCATCAAAGAGGCCTCATAATTTAGCATCAAGTACGAAAAAACTCTTCAAATATATACTATTAGTTAATATTTATTTTTAAAATATGAAGTAAGCATTAGAAAAGGGAATAGGACGGATGTGATGGAGGCAAAGAGATGAAAAAGGAAACAGTGCTGAAATCTTGTTAATTCCATTCCAAGCTCCGGCAACAGAGAATTTTGGATCAAATTTACTTGCATCAATAATATGAAGCAAACAAGGTGTCCTTTAGAATCTATTTGTCTCCATTTTTTCATACAAAATATAAATTTTGTACTTATTTTGATTGTCTAACCACAAGACTTCGTTTTTTTTTTAATTATTATCTCCATTTCCTCCACAAATTTCTTATCCTTAACTTTCCAAACTAATGGAGAAGCTAAGTGCCTTCTTTTACAAAGGTTCAAATATGCTATAGGTATATGTATTCTTTATAAATTTGAAATTTAGTTTTCATACTTTTATTTTTAAAAATTTAGTCCTTTTCCTTTTCAGATTTTAAAATTCAAGTCCAATTGTTAACATTGTTAATTTTTTTGTTAAATTTATTTGTGCGACCTTTCAAAATTAAAAGAAAAACTCACTTGCCAAAAATATAAATAAAAAAATGAAATTTTAATAAACTTGATTTAACAAAATACCCTTAACACTTGAATTTTGAATTTTGAAAAGTAAAATAACTAAATTTATAAAGATAATAGTATAAGGATTAAATTTCAAATCTTTAAAAAGTACAAGATTTATGACATATTTTATCTTTTACAAACTAGTTTAATTTTTTTTTACTTTTATTTTTGGTTTCTTTAGCAAAAATATTTACCAAGATTTTAGATTAAGTGTAGTAAAGGAAATGATAAATCAAACCTTAATCCTAGAAAGAAATAATTTTATGGACAATAAAATATACAACAAACATATTTAGGTCATATAAGAAATCAAAGGTTAAGCTTAATTTCATTTACCAAAATTATAATGAAATAGGTTTTATGAAAATTAAGAAGTTAGTCCGTTGTTAGTAAATAAATGAAGTTAAGATGATAGAATTTACTAATTTGTTGTATGTGGATCGTTCAACTATTGATTTTTATTAATTTCTTACGAATAAATTATTAAATTGTTGATTTTCAATCAAGTTTTTAACGGTAAATTTCAATAATATTATCAATTAGACTACTTTTTATTCCTAAAATAAAAAGCTAGAATTCTAGAGACTAAAGGATAAAATTCATAATCAGATGAAGCATTGTCTTATTACTTCTGCTAAAAATAATAATAGTAATAAAGCCTATGAACCCTATGGATCCTTTGTATTATTAATAAAGGAGTACAGCTCTGTTAGGATTTTCTAATAATTATCAAGTTGAGTTTGAGCTATCAATTAAATCAAATTCAAGTTATCAGATAACCTATATTTGAATATTATGATAATTTATTCTAATGACTTGCAAATTTAATCAAATTTGATTAGTTCAATTAAATTTCAAATTGAGTTCGAGTTTAAAAATTAATACTTCATCAAACTTTAGATAAATATTGAACCTTAAATTTTGAGTTCAATGATTGCTAGTTTACATCATACCTAGACTACTGATTGTTTAGCCTCGCGAGTGAATCTAGGGGATTTGGCAGGGCCCCGACCCCCTTAAAATAGAATTGGGCCTTTAAAATTTTTAAAATTTTAAATTAGTAAACGTAAAATTGTACTTTAACTCCTTAAAAATGATAAAATTTTAATTTAATCTTTTAAAAATTATATTTTTACTATCATAAAAATTACAATTTAATTTTAACCTCTAAATAAATTTTTTGGCTTCGCCTTGGCATATCATTTATTTTTATCCCCCTTGTTAGCTTCCAACTATTATCTGCTTTTTTTTCTGGATCTTACACATTGTTGCCATCTGTTACAGATTCAAGGGTTATGTTCTTGCGAGATATTGTTCTTTGTATGAGCAGTATCTAGAAACAAATAAGAGAAAAGTTTGAAAATCCGAGGAGCTAAATTTATTTGGTTGAAACTGTTTATTAGAGGATGCCATTTGCCGGTAGGGGAATTTGAATAAAAATATTATATATTTCTATGTCTATACTATTATTTAAGTTTTTAATTGAGTTAGTGTCATGAGTTAATCGGGTACCAACTTAGTTAAGAAAATTATGAAAGGTTCTTTCGTAATTAAATAAATTATATTATTCGAGAGTACTTTAATTTTTTTTAAAAAAAATTCAAGTCAATAAAAATTTTTGCAAGTGATGAGATTTGGACCCGTGCTGTTAACATCAATAAAATATTAACTTTACCAATGAACTTAAGTTTAATTTTAATATAATAATTATATTTAAATTGTATTATGCATATTTTATTTCCTCCATTAATTGTATATATTGGTAATATTGTTGATCGAATTAACGTTATAAGTCAACTCAATACTCACTCAAGATTGATAACAATATAATAATAAATAATTGTAATACAAATAGTATTCTTAATATGATATATTTATATGTTTAAATTTTATTTTATTCACACTTTAATTAATTTATTTTAATTTTAATATTTTATATATTTAATGTGTTATTATTAATTAATTTTAAACTATATATTTTACTATGTATTTTATATTATTTTTAAAGTAACATTTATGTATTTGCGTGTGATAAAATTTTTAATGCCTGTAAAATGATTTGCATGGTGTTGCAAAGTGAGGAGGTTTTTGGCTAATGATTTATACAATTTAAGGGTAGATAGATTAGTTTATATTTTGTTCCTCTATAAAACACGAATTAACCCTGTATTAGAAGTTTGAACAACGTGGAGCAATGAAGGCGTTGATTGATAGCCCCATTTGCTTATCATGTGGTGAGGATACCAAAAGCAGTATAGGTGCCATGAGAGATTACCGTGATTGGAGTAGTGTCATTACAGTTGAAGAACGCACAAGGTTTTTCAACCAACCTATACCACATTGCTTTGTATCTAATTCGTTGATCGATGTGAAGGATATAACCTTGATGACATTCCTTACCGTGCGGTATATTTGGAAGAGTGAGAATAATTTCAATAGTGGTCATCGTGGTGCTCAGGAAATTATGAATTTCAGCTTGTCTCGGGCTAGGTGCTACACTGTAGGAGAAGTAAGGGGTAATGGTGGTCCAAGTTTCAGTAAAGAAGAATGCTGGGAACCACCATCCGTTGGGTGGATCGGTGAAGGATGTCAGAAGAAGTGCAAGGATGATGGCAAGTGGATTTTGGGTGATGCTAATATATATCATTTACGTTAAATCACACATCATGATTTGTTTAGATTCGAAAATTCATTAAAAAAATAAAATATAAATTTAAAAAGTAGATTTGGATAAAAAATATAAATTTCATTTTCTAAATAAGCTGAATTTCGAGTAAGATTTTTTTAGCTCAATTTGAATTTGTTTAATTTCTTTCACTACTGCTTATTGCGTTTTGATGTTACTTTACTTGTCATTTTACTATTATATTTTTATTATTTTGTTGTTATTATTTCGATATTGTATAATATTATTTTATTATTAATTTTGTTATTATTTTAGAGTCATTTATTTGTTAAGTTACAACTATTTTAATGTTATTTAAATATAAGTTTTTTTAATGTATTTTCAATTTATTAGTAAATATTTATTTTAATATTTTTAATATATTTGATGTATTATATTTTTAATTTTTATATAAAAATAATATATAAAAAGTAATCTGAACGGACCGGGTCAAGCCAAGCCCGAGATTAATATTTTTTATTTGAATCAGACTTGAATAAAATTTTAAATTTATTTTTCAGACCAAATTAAACTCAAGCTTAATATTTTTTATTTAGACCGGACACAGATAAAATTTTAAATTTATTTTTGGATGGAATGGAGACCAAACCTAAAAAATAAAATTAAAATTTTACATTAACCAGCAGTAGATAATGAGATTTTGGTTAAGCCACATAGCGACTCCCCTTCTGCTTTGATTTTCGTAATTGATTTAAATCCGTACGAAAATCGGGACAATTTCTGACTTCCAAAATCGCCGTAATATAATTTGAAATTCAAAACTCTTAAACGTAAACGGCTATAATTGTATAGGGACTAAAATCGCGGTAATATAAGTGGTAATTGATTAATAAATAATAAATTTTAAAAACAATCGATTAAATTATTGAAATATAAGATAATTTTGTCCTATGTGAAAATAAATAATAAATTTAATAAAAATATAAGGACTAAATTTTAAAATTTTGAAAAGTAAAAAGCTTATGACATAATTTAATCTAAAAAATTTTAAATTTATATTCCATGTATCAAAATATTAATAATGAGTTTCAATAAATTATTTTTTATATTGTATTATAACTTTAGTTGATATATTTCATATATTATAACATTAACCAATTTTAGTATCATTTAAATGTATATTATTTACAAAAGTCTGTTGGTAAGTGGCACGCCCAAGTTCTTTCGTCTGCAGATAAGTAGCACGCCCAAGTTCTATCGTTTGCCCATAAGTGACACGTTTTGAAGGGTTTTTCTTCTCTTCAATTATTTAAGGTTTTTTACAGAAAAAAGTGGTTTGTCTTATAATGCCGCTAATGGAGGAGGAGTTGGCAAATCTCAATATTGCCGATGATGAAGAAGAACCAGTTCAGGCGTTTGATGATGAGGATTATGCTGAAGAAGATTTTAATTTTTGCCTCGTAGGAAGGGTATTGATAGATAGCATAGTTCACTTTCCATCAATGAGAAACTTGCTTGCAGAATTGTGGCATCCAATTGAAGGGATATCTATCACAAAAATTGAAGATAAAAGAATTTTATTTAGATTTTACAAACAAGGGAGATCTACATAGGGTATGGGATGGTATGCCATGGTTTTTCAATAGACATCTTATTATTTTCCACTATTTATTAAAAGGGGAAGACCTTGTACCAGTTCCTCTGAATTTTACGATGTTTTGAGTACAAGTCCATAATCTTCCGTTGGGACTTATGCCAAAAGGTCTAGCAAGATAGTTTGAAAATTTTATCGGACAATTCATAGAATATGATGTCGCACCAATAGTAAAAGAGGTTAGAAAATTCATACGAATTAAAGTTTGATTAAATGATTGTTTACCCCTAAAAAGGAATAATTGTCTTATATTTGGGCAAGATAAAGCTACATATGTGAACTTTCAATATGAGAAATTATCTCTATTCTATTTTCTTTGCGATAGGCTAGGGTATGGAGAAAGTTTTTGTCCAAGTTGTTTAACTTTAAAGTCATAGGAAGTAGCATTTGGGTGGGATATTTCTTTAAAAGCCCCACTGATGAGGGCAACAACAACTACTAGGAAATGGTTATGAGAAGAGCTAGTGGAAGTAAGAAATTCAAGAATGGATTGGGAGGAAAATAGGAGAGTGAGATTACATGAAAATCTTTACGTTTAAAGCCATAATGAAGAAAAGTCAAATTTGGAGTCGGAGAAAAAACTGATCGAGTTGGTAGTTGGAAAAAAAAAAGGCAGAGAATACATCAATCGGGAGCTCTAAACCAACGCAACCTCAACTCGGAGAATATGGAGACAAATTATGAATTATCGACAACCGCTAATAAGTATGTCGACCAGTCACAATGAAAGCCTTAAGTTGGAATATCTATGGTCTAGGGCAACCACGGGCAATTAGGCGTCTTAAGCACAAGCTGAGACAAGTTAAACCCTAAGTTTTGTTTCTTATTAAGACAAATGTTAATGCAAAGAGTATGGAAAGAATAAAGAAGAGTGGTGGTTCGGGAACGGAATTGATGTTAGGGCAAATAGGTCAATAGGAGGTTTGTTTTTAGAATGGAAGGACGTTATATCTGTTATGTTAAGAAGTTTCTCCCATTCACATATAGATGTTGAGGTAAATAAGGAAGATAGGAAGGTTCTATGGTGGCTTATTGGTTTTTATGAATTCCCGATGGAGAATCAAATGAAGGATTCGTGGAATATTTTAAGGCAGCTAAAGAGAAATTGTAACTTAGTAATAGAAGATTTTAATGAAATAATGTTGCCCTTTGAAAAAAGGGGAGGATGTTTGAGAGATGATAGACAAATGGGTACTTTTAGAGATGTTTTAGTGGAATGTGAGCTGCATGATCTTAGTTTCACTGGTCAATGCTTTGCATAGGAAAGGGGCAAGCTTCCTAACAATAACATAAGAGAAAGATTAGACAGAGGAGTTGAGAATGTAGCTTGGTGGGAATATTTCCTAGATTACATAGCGAATCATCTACAACACAATTTTTCAGATCATTGCCCAATTTTAATTTATACAAGAGAAGGAATGAGGGACATGACAGCATGAGGGGAGGTTCCATTTCGATTTAATGTTGATTGGAGTATGGAAAAAGGTTTTGAGGAGCATATTTCAAACGTATAGAAGGAGGCTGAAAACAAACTACCAATGAAGCTTGAAAACCTTGGGAAATTGTTAAAAGAATGGGCAATGACAAATATGGGTAATAAAGATAGCATAAATAATGCACTAAACAATAGACTGGGTGAATTAAATGAGAAAGATCTAGAGGAGGATATATTGACAGAATTATGGATGTTAAATTGGCAATAAACTTAGAAGTTGACAAATAGGAATTGTTTTAGGAATAAAGGGTAAGAATAAATTGGCTTCAAATGGGAGATTCATTGTCCTTAATTGAAATGGAAACAAAGTATTTCAAGGGACTATTCTCATCAAAATAAGTAAAAGATAATAATAAGTTAATGGTGGGAGTGCAACCACGTATTTCAGAAAGCATTAATGAGAAGTTGATGGTTGAATTCAAAACTGACGAAATTATTGAAGCAATAAAGTCTATAGCTCCTCTTAAAACTTCAAGTAATGATGGATTTCAGGCATTTTTCTATCATAAATATTAGCATATAATAAGGGGTGATGTAGTTAGCTATTATCTGGATGTGCTTAATGGTGGTAAGGATATGGAAGAGATTAATAGAACAAACATAGTCCTAATACCCAAAGTTACAACACCAAAAAATATAGGTCAATTCAGGCCTATAAATCTTTGCAACGTCATTTATAAAATTATATCAAAGGTTGTCGTTAATAGGTTTCGCAAATTTCTGGACCTTTGTATTTAAGCATTTGTACCCAAAAGGCAAATTACTAATAATATTCTTGTTGCATATGAAATCTTGCATTCATTCAAGAAGAGAATGAGGGGTGTTGTACGGTCATTTGCTTTAAAACTAGACATGAGTAAAGCCTATGATAGAGTTAAATGAATTTTTCTTGAAAAAATGTTGCATAAATTAGGATTCTGTGAAGCATAGATTACTTTGGTAATGAAGTGTGTTAAAAGCGTTTCTTATTCAGTGGTGCTAAACGGAGTGAAAGGAGAAGAATTTCGACCCACGAGGGGACTAAGGAAGAAATACTCATTGGGCCCATATCTATTTTTAATCTTTGCGGAAGGCTTCTCTACGTTGTTAAATATAGCTAATAGAGAGGACAAAATTAAAGGAGCAAAAGTGGGAAGGAGTGGAATGGCATTAACGCATTTATTTTTTACAGATGATAGTATTTTATTTGGAGAGGCTATAGATAGAGGCGGGCAGGAGTAATGAAAGAAGTTATAAAGAAATATAAAGAAGTCTTGGGGTAGATGGTAAATTTTGAAAACTCACTTATTAATTTCAGTAGTGACGTGATCAACAAAATAAGATATCAAGTAGGAAGTGTGTTGGGGGTGAGGATTTTGAATAATCTAGAGAAATATTTGGGCTTCCAACAATGGTGGGATGAAAGAAGAAGCATGCGTTCGTGGAACTTAAAGAAATATTATTAAAAAAATAAGTAGTTGGAGCGTACGCAATTTATCTTTAAGAGGTAAAGAGGTATTTCTCAAATTCATTTTACAAGCGTTACCAATTTATACGATGCAATGTTTCATTTTACCTGCCTCCTTATACGGTGAATTAGAAAATATTTTATGTAAATTCTGGTGGTGTAATTTAAAAACCAAAAAAAACATTCATTGGTGTAAATGGAGTACTTTCTGTGTCCCAAAAGTGCAAGGGGGGATGGGATTTAGGGAGCTTTCAAATTTTAATTTAGCCTTGTTGGTAAAACAGGGATGAAAACTAATCTCAAAACCCGATTCTTTACTTGCACAAGTATTGAAAGCAAAATATTATCCCCAAGGGGATTTTATGAATATGAACTTGAGGTCTTACCCTTCTTTTACCTAGTGGAGTATTTTGGGAGCACGCAATATTCTGGAACAAGGTATGGGATGGAAAATTGGTAATGGACACAGATGGTGAACATATGGAATGATGCTGGCTGCCGAGTCCTAGGGAAGGAAGAGTAAAAATTCAATATATTGACATCATATATACATCAGTAGCAGATTTGATTGACAAAGAAAGGATTACCTGGAAACAGGACATAATAGAGGCCATTTTTACAGAGGATATATCTGTACCGGTTGAACTTTATATTTTAGTCCCTGAACTTTAATTATTCTTAATTCGACTAATTTATTTATTCAAAATTCGATTAACCTATATAATAACCTCGTAGATATTTTTATTTAATATTTATGGACTTAGTTTACAAAAATAAGGTCTTGAAATTGCATTTTTCGACACCACTAGAAATTGAGTCGTTACAATTATGAACCTAGGGATGGCAATTGAGCAGGACAGGGATAAATATTGCTAAATCCACCATTGTTCCCTAGTTGGCACACTCTGTTCCACTACTTACCCCTCTCTACTATGGATTTATAATCTTGAAAACTACTATCACCTCCATAGATATTAGATACATCCATCTCCGCCCCACCCAACCCAACCCAACCCCGCTTCAATTTAATTTTTGCTACTTATTATTAACATTTTCAATCTTTTAAAATTCAAATAAATATTTAAACATAAATTTTCAAAATTTTTAAATATATAGTATATGAAATTTTTCTATATAATATTATTATTTTTACTTTTTAATAGTTTATATATATAAGAATAAAATGATATTATCAAAATCATGCAAACATAAAAGAAAAAAATAGATAAAGACAAATCACTTATCTCTATTTATTATAGATGAGATTTTTGGGTCATCCGAATGTACCAATTCATGGAGGATTCTACAGGAGAATTACAGTAGATAAATTGTACGTTTCTATATGCCTATAAAATGATTTGCATGGTGTTCAAAAGCGAGGCTATTTCTCGCTACTGTTTTATATTAAGTGTTAAATTATATTTTATTTTTTATTTTAAAATTAAATAAATTAACTCTAATATAAAAATTTATTCTAGATTAATTTATTCTTTAATTTAATATCTGAAAATTAATTTTTTATTTTTTTGAGAATCCGAGAGGCGGTGGATTCCAAATATTGACCCTTTAATTAATCATGTTGTAATGGATGGAGGGCCGATGGTTGATTTCACAGTTCGAGAGACTGTGGATGAAAATAGCAATTGGAAATGACATTTGTTTGGCCATTTAATCTCCTCCTAGGACTATGGTGGTAGTGATAAGTGTTGTTGGTGTTAGACACTTCGGGTTAGTTTACTATTAAGATTAAAAGGTTCTATGAAAAATAGTTTTTAAAAATATTTTTAAAAATTTGATTGTGTTTATCGTTACTTTAAAAAATGTTTTAAAGGATAAAAGTTAAATTAAAAGATTTAAAAGATTTAAAGGATAAAATGTAACTTTATTGAAAAATACTTTTCCCAAAGCTAAAAGATAAAGAATTTCAACTTTTAAACTTGGATTAAAATTTCTATTTAAAATTACAGTTTGATTTGACAAGATACTTTTCAGCTTTCTTTTAACGGCGGGGTTCAATCTAAGAGATGATATTTGTTCCTTTCTGTGGAAGTTTAGAGGTCCTAAAAGTCAAAGGGTACGAAACTTGCTGTGAGTAGTTGTCAATGACCGAATTTTGACCAATGTGTTGCAATGCAGGAGGGGGTTGATTGATAGCCTCGTTTGCTGATCATGTGGTGAGGAGACCGAAAGCAGTATACGTTCCATGAAAGATTGCAGCAGTATCATTACTGTTGAAGAACGCACAAGGTTTGCTTCGCTTCTATCTAATTCGTTGATTGATGACATCCCTTGCTGCGTCCATCCCACATATTTTGGGTTTTTTTTTTTTAAAAAAAGTATTGAATTGAAATTTTAAATTTAGTCATTTAAAGAAATAAAAATCTATTTAAATTTCATTATCATATAAAACTGTATAATGCATAATTTAAAAAATATTATAAATTTGAAAATGAGTTCAACTAGACACAAACTTTGAATAATAAAATTTAAGATAAATTTTAAACTTTTACAAATAATTTAATTTTTGAATAGGTTTAAGTCACATTGTATAAATAAAATTTATTTATTGTTTATTTCCCAGTTGGTGCAAAATTTTTTAATTTTTCTAGGATTTAGGTTTAATTTTTAATATTAGAAAAATATTATTCGAAAAAGTAATCACGATTCCTAAATGTAGATTATGAAACTGATATGAAAAGTAAATATATATATTTATTAATTTTAATTTTTTTATCACACAATATTAAGACCAAAATGAGGACAATTTCTGACTTCCAAAATCGCGGTAATAGAAATAGTAATTTGAAATTCAAAACTCTTGGACGTAAACAGCTATAATAGTGAGTGCGGCGCGGCGCACTTCTCTTTCACTCTTTGTTTTTTCCTCTTCTGCGACAGTGTGCTGTCTCTCATTTTCTTCTGTTTCGTTTCTAGGGCAAAAGTCAAAAACCTCAAGCCACCTCTTTTTTTTTTTCCCCAGTTTTTCTTTTGCAAAACTCAAATAAGAAGACCCTTTGTCTGTCATTTCTGTTTGGTTTCCTAGAAAATGGCGGAATCAGAGTTAAGCTATGAAGAAATGCGTAAAAGGAGATTGGAAGAGAACAAGAAGAGGATGGAAGAACTGAATCTCAAAGGCCTCTCGCAGGCTTTGAAGAGCAAGAGCGTCAAGTCATCTCCGGTGAGTATGTTATATTTTATGCACACTCATTATTTTTATTATTTATCTATAACTTTTTTGAGCTTACAAAATTCAAATCACGCAGGCAAAGCCCCGAACACCTCGGAAACAGGTGGAGTTGACGGCAGTGAGACGGTCTAGTCGTGTTGCTGACAAACCCAAACCGGACTACAAAGACGTAAGTTCTCTCTCTCTCCGTCTCATGACAACGGTCAACAGGATTGGAATTTTTGAAAGGCCCAGTTTTTATTTCCTTTGATTTTTCATTAACTTTGTAATAACCTCACCCAATCTAATTTGAATATAAAACTAATCTGAACTAAATATGATTTCAACAGCTAACTCGAAATGGTGTAAACCTAAACTCATCATAACTTCAAATATTGTAGCTTCAATCTCAGATATACTAAACTAGAAATAATTCCAACAATTTAAAAGATTAAGACAATCAAATTTGAAATCAACCCAAAACTCAAAATGATTTAAACTTGAAATGATAGGGATTTAAAATGTTTCAAACTTGATCATAATTTAAAATGTTTTAAATATACAATGACTCAACCTGAAAGACTGAAGCCTCACACTTAAATAATTTGAACCAAAAACAGTTAGAACTCAAAAATGACCTAATATTGAAACAACCAAATTTGAAATCGACTTAAAATTTAAAGGATGAAATGACAAGAACCTAAATTGAACTGACCAGCTTGAAATGTTTTGAATTTGTAATGACCTGATTGAAAAAACCAAGGCCTTAAGCTTAAATTATGTGAACCTTAAATTATTTTGAGCTTAGAAGTGTTCAAACGGTTAACCATTTCGAATTAATATTAATTGAATTAACTAAAATTTTTTATACTTTAACCGTCAATTGAATCGAAATTTATATGTTTTTATTTATTTTTGGTTAAAACAAATATAAAACATATAAAAAAAAATGCTCATTTGACTGAATTAACTGAATTAAAATTACGTATAAATTGTATTATTAATTATTAAATTCAGTTAATTTGGTTAATTACCCGTTTTCGAACCGAATTAATTGAATTTTTAAAAAATCATTAACCGACTTCCGATCGAATTAGATTGGTTAACCAACCAATTAACCAAATTAGATCGGTTTGAGAGGTTAATTCAATTATAGCCGAAATTTGAACACCTCTAGTTGAACTTGGAACCATCCGAATTTGAAACTAACCTAAACCAAAATGATATTTCTAATCCAAAATTAACAAAACCTACCCAATACACAGTTCTGTTTACTATATTGATTGTTAATGTTTCAATGACGACGGCACAACTGGATTTCTGACCCAATTTTCTTCATGGTTGGTATGGCAGGTTCCTCTTGAACCTTTTGAGAGACTCAGAAGGTTAACCTCCAATCGGATATCCATATATATATATTGTGTGTGTGTGAAGATTCTTGCTTTCTCAGATTGTTCCAGTCTTACATATTGTACTAGTGCAGGGGGTACAACCGAGGCCACAGCCACAGAGATCTATTTAATCGAGTTTATGCTTCGGCTGAAGAAAGAGCTTATGCAATTGAAAGAGCAGAACACCTTGAATCTACATTAGATTCTGAGTACCCAAGTTTTGTGAAGCCCATGCTTCAATCACATGTAACTGGAGGGTTTTGGCTAGTAAGATATCTTAGCTACTCTTTCGTTTTTCTTAGGCTCTTGATTTTTGCACTCCTTCAAAGTAAAGATAAGCCCATGAACTAATATCTTGGAACGTGACATATTGAATAGGGCTTACCGAACCAGTTTTGCAAGAAAAACTTGCCTCATCATGACGTGATGGTAACTTTGGTGGATGAGGAAGGAGAGGAGTTTGTAACCAAATACCTTGCAGACAAAACAGGTCTTAGTGGTGGTTGGAGAGGATTTTCAATTGACCATAATCTTGTTGATGGGGATGCTTTAGTATTCCAGGTAGTAGCTCCTACAGAGTTTAAGGTGACCAACACTACTCCCCAAACTTCAATTTCATGCTTTAACATTGATCAGCCACTATAATACTACATATACTAAATAATTTCTAGCTATGTCCTCAAACATGCCACTTTCGGCTCAAGATCATACTGCAAAAAGCTGTTTTAATTATGTCAACCACTACTGTTCCATAGGTGTATATTATCAGGGCATACGAGTCAGACGACAATGGAGGTGGAGAGGATGAAAAAGGAGGAGAAGATGGAAGGGAAGAAGAAAAAAGAGAAGATGAAAAAGAAGAAAAAAGAAAGGATGGTGACAAAGAGGCAGATGTTGAGCCAGATGTCCAAAACAGAAGATCTAAACGAATCCGTGCAAGTAATTACTTACCACTCCTAAACTTTCAATTTACATAATATATCTGCTACGGATATTTTAGTTCTTTTTCATATATTGTATCTCATATCTATGTTCATATATATTCTGTTTTGTAACTGATTTTTGCAGGGAAGTAGTAGATCTTCTCCAGCCAAGCCATGAGACAGTACTGATATCTTTTGTTTTCAGTTAAAAAAGAATATGCAGACATTTAGCTGATGATTTTGTATGGTATTTGCTACCTAAGGGTGATAAAAAAATATAAGATTATCATCTTACCATTAGCAATGCAATTAACAGTAATTGTCTAAACCTTTATTCAAACCATGTTACCATTTTCATGGAACTTATTATGTTTGAGGATGGTTTCATCATCTTCACATCATAACTTAGCCATTTTCTGTTCAAAGGTTGAATCGATGCAAACCACCACCTGTAATATAAAATGGCATTAGGAGCTTAGTAGTTGATTTGCCTGAATGAGGACCGAGGTTCATAAATGATTTGTGCTCACCTTGCCACTACTTCTACCCGAATGAAGATGCTCAACAGCATCTGGAACAGAATGCAAGCCTAAAAATCTTTTTGGATCTATTGCAACCTATTACGATTGAATGCATGTTAGGAACTTGAATCCCATCAATATTAAGCTATAAAATAATATCTAATGTATTCTAAATTGACAGCAACTTTGTTTACCACTAAGGTTAAAAAGCACTTTTCAATTTATATCATGATTTCAAACTTAAAAAAAATTGGTAAACCTTTGATTTTAGCTTTTACCTTCTGAAAAAGTGTTCTCTAATAACAATATGCCTAAAATAAATGTTTTATTTTTAAAAAGATACATTTTGATAACAATGGTAAAAATTGTCAATTTTTTTTTAAAGTAATTTTTCTTAACATTTTTCAACCGCTCAGAAGTATTTCTAGCATAAAACAATTAAAAGTACCTTAAGCTTCCCCGAAGAGTAAAGATCAAATTGTCTAGCCAGGTGTTCTTTCCATAAATAGCTATATTGTGGCAGGAAAAAGCCAGCCTGATTACAAAACAGTAAAAGCACAAGATTTCCTCAGTCAAGAAGACTAGATAACCATCTTAAACCAGAACAGCAAGTGTCTTCCGTGAGGATGCCCAAGAAAAATGAAGAGTGAGAACAACATAGAATCAAAAGACTGCTTCTAAACAGCTTAAAGTTAGTAATTGACAACAACATACCACAGATTGGCTTTTGGTTAAAAGCTTCTCGACAAGACCAGGATAATTTTTTGGCTTCCACCCATGCTCCCCTTGATACTATATATAAAACAAATAGTTTAATCAGAAGCTTTAAATTGCAAATATGAAGATTGACTACATTGAATTGAGGTAAGTTAATAATTCATTAGGAACAATATTAAGGTTGGGAACATTTAGTTTGATCAATTCTCTGACAATCTACAACTACTATATCCATAGCATGGAGAACCATAGCAAATAATTCAAGCTCCAAAACTCAAAGAAATTAATTTAACAAATGATCTATCTTAAAATTACCCAAAAATAATCATATTTGAGCAAAAAAAAAAGAAAAAAAAGTGCAAACACAACATAAAAGGTACAAAAACTAAAAGCTATGTGTCAAAAGCACAAAGAACTATAGCAAGTTAATTTAGAAATTTGTAAGTTCATTCTGAAAGAAACAACCTGAGAGATCATTCCTATCACAATGAGACGTCCACGGATAGCCAAAGCATTCAAACACATATCAAACATGTCACCACCAACAGATTCATAGACAATGTCAACTCCTTTAGGAAACTCGTTTTTCAGAACCTGCCAATCCACAAAGTCTTAGATTCCGTCCATTAATTCACGGCAATCAAGATCTTAGTCATGCAAACTGTGCTGTGATCAGAAGTTGGGGCATTGATGATGATTAAAGGATGGCAACTAAGATCGATGTCCATGGAAGAGGTGTTGAGAATAATCTCAGCTGGAAAAGAAATCAAGTAGACTACAATCCCTCTTAATTGGAGTTCAAAATTCAAATGATTGAAGGATATAATATTAGAGATAAGAGATACAGCGTAGCTAATTATTAGAGAATATTAGAATTAATAGTATTGAGAAAAAAACAGCAGCAATTATCTGATCAAATGTTATGCACTAAAAATTATTTGTATCAAACCAATGAAGTTAAGAATCCAATTGGTGCCCCAAATAAAGAAAAGGAGGAAAAAGAAGATAAGAATTTCAGACATACGGTTTTGATGTCTTCAGTTTTGTAGTCTATGACTCGATCAACCCCCAAATCTTTCAAAAGCCTGGCCTTTTCTTTTCCTCCACAAGTGGCAACAACTTTGTTTCCTGCCAGTTTTGCAAGCTGCACATATAGTTATGATTAATATTTTTGTTTACTGCCCAAAAAGGGTGGGGTAGGAGTTTACAAAAATGATATATATAATGCTAAAGTCATATAACAAATACAACCACAAAATAGAGCTACTTGAACTGGAGGAAGAAATTATGATGATCATATAAATATAAAGTATATCTCTGAAGCTATTTCCGTAAATAAATAAATATCAAAAGTTAATATGTATAAAACTAAGATAAGCAATTAAGAATAAAACAGAAGTGCAATAAGGTAATGATAGAACTCAAAAAGCTGGACTTTATTCAACAAACAATAGGGAAAACATTAAACATGTATCCATAATTATTCCTCCAGATTAAAGTTGGCCACTATTACATAGAGCTTGTACAAATTCAAGTAATATATCGTATTTTAGGACGAACCTGGACTGCAAATTGTCCGGTCCCTCCAGCAGCAGCAGTTACAAGGACAACTTGCCCAGATTCCATCTGACCGACCTATAAAGTTTTTTTTTTTTTAACAAAAAAAAGAGGGAAACGGAAACACTTTCAGAGAGAAAAATTTTGAATGGAGGACTACAATGTACACCAAGAAAAACATGAAGAAAGATGAGATATGGCAAGAAAAAATAATATGACATAGGATGATGGGTGAAAAGTTCATGAGAGACAAGGGATTGGGGAGAATGGAAAAGTTTACATCTAAATAAGAAAAAATGGAATAATGGACCTTTTCCAATGCGATTGATGCTGTTAATCCTGAAGTAAGCATAGCAACAACTTCTGGATCAGGTCTTCCAATGGGAAGTATGTGCTTTGACGGGACCTAATCATGTTCAACATTCAATATTTTATTCACTTATCAATTTAAATATGATTTAAGTAGAAAGGCATAAAAAAATTGAAATAGATAGATAAAACAAGATGCTTATAAACATAATAAATAATTAAAAAAAAGGATATCATACCGTCATGAATTCAGCATAACCTCCATAAACCATGATTGCAGCAGGAGTTCCAACTTCCAAATTACTTACAGAATCTCCAACTGCGGCAATTATTCCCACAGCCTGTAACAGCAAAATAACATGAAGTTAGTTAGACATTTACAAGTTTGGCCAAAAAAAATCTAGATATCACATGCAGTGATAATTTGAAAAATAATAAACCATAAGATATCAACATAATTGAATTATAGTACCAAATGTTGGCATTTAGTTAATATTTTTCCCGCACCTCAAATCCAGCATCAAATGGAAGAAGGGAACTCAGATCTTTCTTGTTTCCTAGGAAATACCTGCCTGAGCTAAAGTTCACCTGTGTGTAGGATGTTATTCAATAAAATAGATATAATTACACATTAAAGAGCAGTTATTGATATATAAACCTAATGGAAAAAAGGCAGAAAACAATACAGGAATAAATGATTAATGAATGGATGGTAAGACCAACAAAACAAAAAAGAAATCATGATACTTGTTCTCTTTCCTATGTCCACACCATTAATATCTAGGGGAAAAGATAGAAAAACACAAATGCTTTTTTTAATAGGAAAATGATGATGAATATGAACTTGCCGACCATCTCCCTTCTTACTTTCCCAAGTTTTTCCATCCTATAGATGCAAAGAACCCACAGCCAGTAGTTCCAAGTGATATCTTCTCCCCTAGGCTTGAAGGTGTCCTAAAATTAAAACTTGAAGAAGGAATTCCTTTCTTTCATCCATCTCTTATCTTTCATGTTCTTTCAAAATATCTACAGCCAACCTTTCTTTGTCAATAGATATCCTACATCCTTAAGCTCAATTAACCCTTTTTTTGTTCCACACAATCTAACTGTCAAGAACATGTTAAGATGCCAAGATCTCTCCTTATATCTTCAGTCTATATGATTTTGGTTATCATCCAAGCCTCTGCAATCATTTGCACCTCTCTTAAGTAACTTACTTATTGACTCCCCATCCTTTTTCATGCAAGCCATCTAAGCAAGTCGTACACAATCTTTACACAAAATATTTAATTAATAAAACTCCAAATCAAATTAATCATTAAAGGATACTAGAAAACTTACATCACTTGCGTTTACCCCAGCATAAATGATTTTCAGAAGGACGTGCCCTGATTCAATTGGTAGTTTCAATGGTGTACGTACTATGTGGGTAGCATCACGAAAATTGTGAGTCAATTTATGCACAACTCTGGATAGGGAGAGAAAAAAAGGCAGCACTCAGCAGCTACAAGAAACCAATAAACATCCTACCTTTTATGTTATTAGCAACTGATACAAAATAAAGTTGACCAGAAAATATTTATAAATGCTTGCTTCTGAGTTGAGAGTTTGAGATTAATGAGCAGATGCAGAACTAGAAACAAAAAAGAAAATTGATGTTAAGAAAGTATTGTATTAGTTAATTGACCAGGGCCTAGGCCATAAATGCTGTAAAAGCGGCAGACGGTACATAGTTAATTAGAGCCCCTCATTGTTTTCCCTACAGAGGCAAATTTAGCAGTTCACCCTGTATACATTTTCGGAAATATGCAGAAACTATTTATTGTATGTCACTTGCCCATCTGTTTCTACCCAAGTATTTAATATAATACACTTAACCCATCCAACTATCTTTTTTCTTTCTTATCGGTTTTCTATCTATTTTTCTTTTCTTTTTTTTTTTTTTTTTTGTGCTCTGCTATTTGATTAGGCAGGCTTCTAAAATGAGGAGATACAAGATTTCTGGATTCACTGGAAGAAATGGTTAGAATTTCTGCCTATTGGCATTTGAGGACGACAGGAAATAACCTTTTAAGTTTTTTTCTTTTATCACAAGAATGTTTCAGAATAAACATCCCATTAAGTGATTTGAGTTCACAAGTTTGACAAACAACTGGGTTACTTAAAAGTGGAAGGTTTTGGCAGCTGCCTCTATTGAGGCAGATCTTGACACAAACGAGGTAATTGAGTTAAAAAATGTCAGCTGAATAAAAGCTTTTAGATTCACATATGTTGTTCCAAAAATGTAGTTTTCCGAAACCATGCAAGAACTTAATCTAAAGTTTATACTGGCCAGCCGAAGAATCGTACCCGTTCCTCCCCTCAGGTAATTCTTCAAATTCTCAGAACTGAAGCAGTATTTTGACATTTTACTTACACTTTCTCAAAACTCTGAGGAAGTTGGGCGCCTAGAGGAGCTCGGAATGAGATTTTTCTCCTGGAACTTGAAGAAGAAAGCACCAGGTATTTTGCTTCTTCTGCTGGACCGGGCCAATACTCCATGCCTCTGCGGTTTGTAATCCATAGGCAAGAACCAGCTCTGCTCTCATCCACGATAAGGTCGAAAGCACCTAGAAATGCATCAGTGCATAGAAAGTAATAAATTAAAAATTTTCAAAAGTGGAAAAAGAGAACCTTGGGGCTGAACAAGAAGTGATTTGACATGCAAAAACTAATTTTAACTTCAGTGCTTATGTAACAGAGTTTGTCAATGACAAACCTCTGAAAAAGAAACTGCCAAGCAAGTGGAAAACCAATAGTCTTTTTTTTCTATCTGACGGAGCTCATTTTTTATTGAGTCTCAAATAGGCCTGATAAATCCAGAGGGGAATGCAGTACGCTGTTTACTCTCCTGTCCAATTAATTAAAGCATATTGCTTTTAGCACAACCTATGTTACCGACTCT
Organism: Gossypium arboreum; assembly: GCF_025698485.1. Taxonomy (NCBI): domain Eukaryota; kingdom Viridiplantae; phylum Streptophyta; class Magnoliopsida; order Malvales; family Malvaceae; genus Gossypium; species Gossypium arboreum. The sequence goes on along the minus strand of NC_069082.1, from coordinate 8,105,137 downwards.
TTATCCTCCCTAGACTATTTCTGTTCCAATACATGTGTACAAAGCATGATTCTTGTATATGAAAAAACTTTGAAAGCATCAAATATCTGACACGGGTCCAAATTTGGGAATGTCAAGCACAACAATGTAGACAGGACTTGGAGAAATATTGCTCTAAATAAGACTTCAATGAGCAGAGACTATTCTATAAATGATAATATACCTTTCACCACATTTTCCATCTGCACATAGCCACCCAGTAGGGTAATATATTTGGCGCCTGCTTTTTCTCCCATCTCTGTTTGAACAAACTACATCCAAATTCGAAGGCAAGTTATATAGATAAATAGTTTGCAGACAATATCAGCCCCCAACCAAAAAAACACAGTAAATAGTACTAACAAAATGAATACTTTTATGACATATCCAGGAGGCTGTGATGATTGAGAACATTCAAAATTCTGCAACCTAGAGATTTACCTCAGGGCAAAGAACGTTCACACGTATTCCTTGACGTCTGTAGGGAGCTAGTGATCTAGTAAACATGACAACACCGCCTGAAAATAAGATATTTTAAGCAAATGATCAAATTACATTAATGTCTTACAAGCAAGAATTATATCGATAGATAACTTTTCTCGGATCTTTATTCCATAAAACCCATTCATAACTTATCCATTTTCCCTTTTCCAGCACTAATCTCAGGAAACAATCAGAGACAACACGAACTGGAGGTAATGCATAAGCAGTCATCCGTTCTTTATAAGCTAACTAAAAAGATCAATGACCAAAGTCACATCAATTAACCCGCAAACCTTTTGTGGCAGAGTAGATGGGATCAATGTACATTGGGTAAAGACCTGCAGAGGACCCCATATTGATTATCACCCCAGGCTTTTGCAGAGCTTGCATACTCTTAATCTGTTCAAAGAATTGAGAAAATTATTCATTGCTGTACCTAGAGACTGTGGGAAACCAAAATTGCAGAAAGTACAAAGAGTTGAAGAAATACCGCGAGGCGAGTACAATCAATAACTGCAACGAGATTGACATTAATAGTATGTTTCCATGTCTTAGTGCCATCAGTTTGATCCTTCCAGAAAAGTGCTGTATTAGCAATGCCAGCATTATTGATGCATATATCCAGTCCTCCATATGTTGAGACATGCTTCTCAAATGCTAAATTTAAATCTCCTAATCAAATAAGAAGCAATGTTTTTTAAACATATATTGTAATTATCTGAAACAACTACATGAAAGAAACCCTATGAAAACTTACTTAAGCTAGTAACGTCGCATTTAACAAAAATAGCAGAAGGAAAGCCTAAATTTTGATGGAATTTGGAATTCTCTATCTCAACTAAAGAAGCAACTTCCTTCCCTTTCTCTTCCGAGAAATCTACAATTGTCACAAATATCCCTTTCGCAGCCAGAGCTAAGCACAAAGCTTTACCTGCACATAATTTCGAGAACAATCTGAATCAATTACATCATCTGCTTCACAATCTTAAGTTCAAGAGATTCATAACAAAACCAAAGCAACCGGTTAATGAATTCTCTGAGGTTTATTTCCATTAGAGATGCGATAATTAAAACTCCTGATAAATTGAAATAAACAAAGCTTTACCTGCACATAATTCAATAACAATTACATTATCTGTTTAACAATCTTAAAGTTCAACGATTCATAATAAACCAAAGGAATCGGTTTATGAATTCTCGGAAGTTCATTTCAATTGTAGATGCGTTAAATACAACTCCGGATAAATTGAAATAAACAAAGCTTCACCAGCACATAATTCAACAGGAATTCAAATAAATTACATTATCCATTTCACAATCTTAAAGTTTAAGCGGTTCATAATAAATCAAAAGCAATCGGTTCATGATTTCTCGGAAGTTCATTTCAATTGTAGATTCCAAATTTTTAAAAAAAAAAACTCCAAAAATATTGCAATCTCCAACAAAATATTAAGAAACAATAAGCTTATGAAAGTTTTTACCAATCCCGGAAGCACCGCCAGTGACCAGAGCTGATAAGCCAGGTTTAAGCTCCATTTTTTTTGTTTTCCTTTCTTTTGTTATTGTGTTTGGAATTAAGTTAAAAAAAAAAAAAGAAAAAAGAACGTATACCTGATTATTAGGAAATTGTTTATTATGGCACTTTGCTGCTACTTTGGAAATATAAATACTATTTTTAAAAAAAGAAATATAAATATTTATTTAATGTATTTCATATTTTGTCGCTATTGCTCGAAGGTATCGTTTCGTCGGTGATGAAAGCAAAAAACCAGATTCATTGACGCCTAAAAGACGTGGAAACACCGGCCATGTACTCTTTACCGTCATTTTTTTATTGAGTGACGACATCGTATTCATCTGTATGAAACCGAATAGCGCGATAGATCATACCGCCTTCAACAGCGCGTGATATTTGCCACCACGTGATAATTTTAAATGAGCATTGCGTATTTGGGTATTTATTTTTTTATAAATATAAATATAGTAGATTTCGATAATATTATTATATGAGTTTTTTAATATTGAAATATTTATTATTTGAATTCTTTTTTTTTACTGAATTTGGATTTTGTTATAATTATAACTAACAAGTTTGCCTTAGAAACTCATCTTATAATTTACCAATCTTGCTAATTAATGACATCTATGAAATCAAAATTTTGTTGACCAAGACATTATAAACCTTTTACCTTATAAGCTTAACTCTAAGAGCCATTCTCTTAACAAGAACAAAGTACCTATCATCTGTACATTACATTTATTTATTATCTTACAAGATAAATAATACCTAAAAAGAAGAATCGTCTACAAGACAAGTAAGCTTTAAAGGATAGAGAAGTAATAAAGGAACTATACGTGACGCCTCATATACTCTTTTAGGCCACCTTGCTCCAGTCGACCAAAAAGACAAAGAAAGATATAATTAGTCTATCGTTGAAGGTTTGGCTCGACTTCGTTCGCTAAGCTTTTTGCATTGCCTTTGTTAGATGCAGTTTGGTTATATGGCCTATTCATTCTATTTTGGCTCACTATGGTGAGTCTTCAACTAAGTGAACAACCAATTTGTGATATTTTGAGCATTCTAGAAAAAAATCCTACGACTCTTTGCCTATTGTCATTACTTCAGCTTTGTATCAAAATATTTAAATAATGGATATTTGAATTTGTTTTACTTTTAGAATAACAATTTTGAATCTAAATATTTGAATGCATTATGCATTTTAATTTTTAAAGTTTTTAGTTTAAATAATATTTTTATACTTATTAAATGAAAATATTTAATAGATTCAATTTTTTACGAATAATTTTATTAAATCAAGTTAGGTGATGTCTTAATTTAATACGGATAATAAGTGAAATTAATGGAAATAAACTTATGAGAAATTAGTGAAGGCTCCAAGATGTATACTAATGTCATTTTATTTAATGTTCTATTTGTCCCCACTTATATTTTGATGTGACAAAGAATTACCGGCAAAAGAACCTTGAGGATACAATGAAGTCTAATGACTATCCACATTTTATACTAATGGAAATAGTCCACTGAGTATTGAGTAGAGCATGGCAAGAATATCAATTTCAATAAAGAACTTTTGCATTAATTCTTTATAAAACAATTTAAGAATATTAGAAAATGGAGGAGAATAGAAAGAAACTTTTGATGTATTTTGGTGTTCAAACAAATAAAGTTTGACTCCTATAAGAGTTCTCATGTCTCTTCATAAAGATATAACTATCCAAATTGATAGTCACATCTTTTAGCAATAAACACAATTATTCAATAAATATCTATTTGAATTGTAACACCCTTTTCTCGACTTGATCGTCAGGTCTGAGCGTCAGGATTCTACATTCGTTGTCGGAGCAACTACAGTTAATCAAACAACATATAATCATTTATACATGTAACCAAGAGTTTATTACATTTAAAATTATTAAAAAAATCAATTCTAAGTCTTAATCGAGCTTATGAAAACTCTTTTATCAACCCGAGTACGAAACATGACCAAATTGTAAATAGTTATAGGATTGACGTCATGACATCATCAATTCCACATCGGGACATCGCCAAAATAGTATGTTAGGTCACGATGGCACGATATCACTTACTATCAATTGACGTTGCAACAAGAAAAGATGCTCGTTGGGATGTGGACTCTGTTTTTGATAAAAATGAACCATTTAATACATTTTTCATACTTTTATACCAAACATGTTCACATGATCAACAAATACCAATTTTCTTTGACTCAAAACAATACCAAAAAATGACAAATAGTTCAAACATCTATATTTAAGTTCTTAACAAGTCAATCACTATAACTTCTAACAATCAAGTCATGCAATCTCCAAACCTTACCTAAGCTAAATCATCTTGAAACATACTTGTAACAACCCATTTTTCAGTGGTACTGGAAACGATGATTTCGGAACCTCATTCTCCGATGGTTAAGTCCATAAATATTACAACTTAATATTTACGAATTAATTATGGTATTATATTGAATTTTGGTTTAATGAATTTGTTAATTGTATAGTTAATTAAGGTACGTGTTTTGTCCTTAAAGTCAGTGGTGCTGAAAAATAAGGTATTGGGATCTCATTTTCTTAAATTAAGCATGTAAATAATTTTATTAAATATTTGTTGAGTTATTGTATATGTTAATTGAATTTTGGATAGGTAATTTTGCCGAATTGGTGACTAATTAAGGTATAAGGACTAGATCGTAAAAGGAATAAAAGTTTAATTGTTATAAACTTTAATTAGCTAAAGGATCAAACGAGAAAATGAACCAATTTTAATTGATGGATGGTGGAATTTTATGTTAGCATCCATTAGTTTTAACTAATTAAGGTTAAGATTAATTAAGTATAGTTAATTAGATTAATCTTAATTAATTAGTGATTAATTTATGTGTATATATATATGATAAAATTAATGGAAAGAAAGAGAAAGTTTATCTTTCTGATCTCTCCTTAACCAAATATTCATCAAAAACGAGTGGGGAGTTTCACTTTAGGGTTTCAACATTTGATTCTTCAATTGGTAAGTGAATTCAAGTTCGTTTCTTGTAATCTTTTATGTTTTTGAGATCCCTTGTTCTTAATTTAGCTAGCCTAGGGATCAATTTGTGAAACTATTAAAGTTTAAAAAAAATTCATTTTTGGCTCTTGAAGCTTTTGGTACTATATTGATAGATTTTGAGCTTAGATATTAAAAATAACTAATTTGTAAAGTGAAAGTTGTTAGTTTTGAACATATTGACTAAAGTGTAAATATTTTGAAATTGAGGTTAAATTTCTATAATTTTAAATATTAGAAGGCTTTATAAGGATTAAATTGAGATTGGTTTCAAAATCGAAGCTCAAATTTGAAAGTTATGACATTTTCGATTTTAGGGACTAAATTGAATAAAATGAAAAACTTTAGGAAACATTAAAAAATCAAAATTCAATTTTCATATGCATATATTTAAGTGTTATAGGATATTTGGAATTGATAAATTAAATTAAATTGTCGTATAGATCAATTTTTGAATCAAGTCGAGGTTAATCGGGGAAAAGATAAAATTGCTAACTAGTTTCTATGATTCAACTTGTTTGCTGAGTTTTGTCGGGTAAGTTCATATGTTGTAATTATGTGTATTGGTAATATAAATGTGATTGCAATATGAAATTACTTGTGAGTAAATAAAGTTTTAAAGTTGTTTGATTTGGTACAAAAAGGTGAAAGATGGAATAAATTGTAAAGAAACGTTCTGTTTTGGGATGATTTAAATAATACGAATATAATGTTAATTCCTATGTAAAATTAGTAAACAATTATGATACGATTGACATGCCAATAAGATTTTGTGATTTGTGAAAATATGATATTCATTCTCGTACAAGTAGTGTTTCTAAATTTTCAGATCCAAAACCATTGCAACAAGTTCTAGATCATGAGAAGGATAATTCTTCTCGTGCGATTTAAGCTATTGAGAAGCATAAGCAATCATTTTCCCTTCTTGTATCAGTACACAACTCAAACTATTAACTAAGCGTCGCTAAACACATAAATTTCTTTTCCAGATTCAAGCTGAGTTAAAACCGGAGCTTCATTTAACATTGTTTTCAACTGTTTGAAACCTTGGTGACGCTATCTTTTACCAAAAAAAGTTGACATATTTGTATAATAACTTTGTTAACGGAAGAGCTATTATCGAGAATCCTTTTAAGAATCGTAGATAGCATCTGGTCAATCCCAGAAAGCTTCATACTTCATTGACATTCTTTGAAAGCTTCCAGTTAACAATAATTGAGACTTTACTCGGATCAATTCGAATGCCTTCAGCTGATATCACATGGCCTAGAAATCCCACTTCTCGTTACCAACAGTCACATTTGCTAAACTTGGCATACACAACTCTCAAATGTTGATCATGATCATTTTCATTCTTCGAGTAAATCAATATGTCATTTATGAACACAACAATGAACCAATCAAAATACGGATAAAAAATTATGTTCATCAAACCCATAAATAAGCCTAAACTAGAAGGGTATACTGACTTATGCCATACGACCAAGACACACGCCCGTGTACTGGGCCGTGTAGAGCATACTAACTTGATTTCAATTTCAACACCAAGGGACGCACGACCATGCAACGTAACCTTGTGCCACACATCGCTGAGACACACGCCCGTGTCTCTGCCTGTGTAGACAAAAATAGGTTATTTATCAAGCCAATTTGCCACCCAACTTATCATATACCTAAAACAATCCATTTGGCACCAAAACAAGACATAAAAAGGCATTCAATCAACCTCATTCAAGCATCATTTATACCATCTCATTACCAACCAATACCAACATATCAATACTACAATATGCTATTCAAATTATACTAAAATCTCATAAGCTTAAATCAACATTACAACCACTTTCAACCATGCATCATTTATCCTAATCTCACAAACATACCAAATTCAATTCTCAACTATTTAATAAGCTTAATTACCAAATATCAACAAGCATAACATATCCATAATCAAGCACATAACAAGAACCATTTACACAACCAAATCAGCTAGAGTAAGCCAACTCTAATGGCTATATACAAAACCAAATATTAAACATTTACAAGCCAACTCAAATGGCTAAATTCATAGTTAACACATATGTACCAAAATGACCAAACTCCTGTACATGTCATATACTCAAGATACTTAAGTTCAAAAGTACCAAATTGATAGTAGGATAGTGTGATGAAGTCTCCGACAATCCCAAATCCGAGCTAGCTTTAATTTCACTTTAAAACACGAAAATAAACAAAGTAAGCTATAAAGCTTAATAAGCTCGTATGAAGATAATAAGCAAAATTCACCATTTAATTTAGCATTCAAAACATACATATAACATACCACAAAATAATTAACCACAATTTTAACATGTATTCAATCATTTATATAACCATGAGTTCACTTCTTTCATAAGTTCGATGCATATTCAGTTTCTATACATACCTGTTCTGATACGTATTTATTCTCACCATTTCATATCTTCGATATACCCGTTGAACCATTAGGAATAATACAGGATACTCGAGAATCTCGCACCCTAAGTGTCAATATATATATAGTCGAAGCTATTTCAATAAATCTTTCACCGAAGCGCCAATACATAGCTGAAGCTATCTCAGTATCATATCTCAATAATGCTCACTCTCGAGCTATCAACGGGTCTATTCACACAAGCTGACGGTCATGACGAAGCTACACGGTGCTGCTCACACAAGCTGACGAGTATCCACAACACATGCCGGATACTTCAGCCATCGGTAGAACGTATGGACCAGCACTCAAAACAATAATAACCCTTAATGACATGTCATTTTGTATCCTAATCTATTCCTAAGGTTCAACCCGGATTTCTCACTTGTTGAATCATCATCGAACATATCTGTAGAGTCGTATTCACAATTTATGCAATATCAAAGCATTTTAAATACAATTATAATAAAGATTATTACATATGTGCTTACCTCAGATGCAAAAATGGCAAAACGAGTCGATTAATCCAAAACCTTGTTCTTTCCCCGATCTAAGTCCATATTTCGCCTTTCTTGATCTAAATGTAATCAAAATTAACTTATTCAATAATATATTTATTCAATTTAGTCCAAATTATACATTAAGGAAATTTTACACATTTGCCCCTAACATTTCACATTTTTTATAATTTAGTCCCTATTTCATAAAATCACAAATTCATGAAATTCAACCACAACCCATGCTAGCCGAATTTCAATTAGGTCCCTAATAGCCATATTTTTCATTTATTTCACAATTTAACCCCAAAAATTACACATTTCACAATTTAATCCCTAATTGGACATTTTACTAAAAATCACTTAACAAATATTGTTTTTTTAACAACAAGCATCCATTTTCTATCATCAAACATCAAAAAAAATACAAATTCATCAATGTAAAAACCTAAATCTTTAAATTTTTTTCAAATTAGTCCCTGGACTAGCTAGATTAAGTTACAACGACTTCGAAAACATAAAAATTATTAAAAATAGAATTTAAAACGTACCATGCATGTAGAAAAATGAAAAACAGGAGCTCCCTTCTTCAAAAATGGCTATTTTAGTTATGGAAAGATGAAATGAGAAAGATGATGGCCATTTTCTTTTCTTTAATTTTGATTTATTTTAACAATTACCTATTTACCCTTTACTTAAACATTAAAACATACAATAATAATGTCCATAAATGTCCACTTAAGCAACCAATGGTCTAATTACCACTTAAGGACCTCCACTTTAAATTTCTATAGCTATTAAACACCTTTAGCTATTAGAACTCAAAGTTTAGACTTTATGCGATTTAGTCCTTTTTATCAAATTGAGCATTTAAACAACTAAATTTCTTAACGAAACTTTCACACAATCATGTTGTAAACATTAAAATAATAATAAAATAAATACTTTAAATTTAGATTTGTGGTCCTAAAACCACTGTTTCGATTTGACTAAAAACGAGCTGTTACACAACATTTATCAATTCACCATCCACACTCTGTAGTGATATTCTTTTTTTTACTGTTAACCACAACATTATAAAGAGTTAAATAATCCATACCGAAAATTATAACAAACTCATCAAACAGCAGCAACATTAGATCAACTAAAAACTCTCGGCCTCGAATTTTTAGTGGATAGTTCATACAAATTTTATTAACAACAACACTTTGACCTAAAGGGTTGGTTACCTGAACATCAAATTTTGTCAACTTTACCCAAACATTAAATTTCATCAACTCTACTAGTATATCTCTTCCTACTACTAATGAAGTGCAAATGTATGAATGAATTGATCTAGAATCAATCAAGGCATGTAAAAATTTATCAAATAGTGAGAAAATACCAACAATAACGTTGGGAGCAGTAGCCTCCTCTTTGGCCCTAATAGCATAAACCCTAGCATGTGCACGAGCCTCATACCTCACTGACATGTCTCTAGTTCCACCTTGATTAGCACCAATACTACCACTAGTTCTCGATCTTCTACCCGTTGTAGAACTAAAATCGATTTTACGCTTTGTTCATTGCTTTCATATGACCTTTTCGAGCAATCTCTTCTTAAATGTTCTTTGTAGCTGCATAGAACACAAGCTCCACTTTTCAATCTATACTCACCATTTGATTTCTTCTACAATGTCTATAAATTGGTCAATTTGCATTACAAACACTTCCACACTAATTACCGACGTAGTCTGGGGTCGTAAAATACTCTGTCTTGGTACATTTTTCTAGAAATCCCTAACGGAGTGAAGAAACAACTTTGAAAATCTCTCAACTTTTTAGATGGAGGAGTCGAGAAAGATCTGCCATAGTCCACTTATCGGAATCTCAAATCTTGGATTTGGCTTACTTTTTCTCAATACCCATATCTTTCATTTTTTGAGCCCCCTCAAATAGAACAACGAACTCTTTCAATTCTAGAGCTCCCACTAATATACGGATGTCTTTGTTCAATCCCTACTCATAGTTAGCTACTAATATGTTCCCCTGTTTTAGTTCTATAAAATTTTCTTTTCTTCTTCTCTAGGTATAACTAGCTGATATATTTCTTTTTAAACTCGGTCAGGAAGAATTCCCAATTTACTCAATGTCTCAGAGTTATCAATGTCAAAGTTACACATTATTAATAGGCTTCATCTTTAAGCAAAGACACACCACACCTCAAGTAATCTTCCGGAGTACACAATAATTTATTAAGAACTCTCAAGGTATTTTATAGCCAATACTCGAATTTCGCAGGATCGACATCTTTCTTGCCTTAAATTCTTCTACCCCGTAATTATGGAGTTTATCAATTGGAGGACGGTTTATGGTTATTGAATTGGGACCTTGAGGAGAGAGGGGTGCCATAAGAGGCACTATTGGGAGAGGAATGTGCATTTGAGGCTGTGAAGTTGAAGGGATAGCTCCCATAAATTGAGTGAACTATTGGTTCATCATCTATAAGAAGACATCTCTTGCATCACTTCCTAAACGTTGCAGAAATAGCACACTATGAGCAGCTCCTTGTTCGAAAACAAAAATATTACTTTCTACTTCATCAGATACGACTCAATTGGATTTGACCAACATGGTTTATCTATATGATAATATATTCAATTCAGATCAAAAGGCATCACATTATCACAGGTTATTATGGCATGTATTTCTAGACTCAACATGCGCTATGTTTTAGTCTTAGAACTGACTAAACTGTAGCTTTAATACCTTTAAATGTAGTATTGATGCTTAAACTCGACGATCGGATCGAACGAGGTGTGTTACATGAATAATTATGACTCTTAATTTATAATTAAGTAACATAACTTTTGGTAACAAGAGATATAACTCATCACTATGAATAGTTACAACTTTTGATTAATAACCAAGTAACATTTACTACTTATAACTTTTCATTTGTAATTATTGGAACACTATATATACTTTAAAAATGTTCCAAAAATCCCACCTATTTTCAAAATATTCTAAATTTTGATAATCTTGGAAATCAATTGCATAAATGAATGTGTCTTACAGTTGAACCTTCACCTAACGAAACATGTTAAAGTTAATCGAAATTACATGGTAGACTATGCTTTGAATCAACTATTTCATTTGATTAACTGAATGCATCTCACAAAATGATTTGAACATCAGTCAATGCACAGTATATAGGGACACTATTATGGTCATGTTTTTGTAACCTCTTTTTTTAAGTGTTTTTATAGCCAAGCCCTTGAGCTCTTAGAAGCAATCAGGCTTCCACTCATATAGGTAGGTCCTATCGAGAGTGTGCCCATAATTATAACACTCTAACACATTTATGTTATAGGCCCATTAAGAGTATATTACTCATCATTCCTCTTACTATTACAAGTACCTAACACTTTTTGTAACATTCTGAAATAGGGTCTAAACGGAATAGTGGTTGCAAAACCACAAATTTGAGGTCAAAAAAACTTATTCCGATTAATTTTTAAGGTTTATTCATTGATTGAATAATTGTGTGAAAATTTCGTGAAGAAATTTTATGTATAAGTGCCTAATTTGATAATTAGGACTAAATTGTAAAATTAGCAAAATGTGTGTTCTAGATAATAAAGGGGATTTAATTGAAATGAGTTCTTAAAGTGGAGGTCCTTATTTAGTAATTAGACCATTATATTTAATTTTGGACAAAAATGGGCAAGAATAGGACAAATTTGAAAGAAAAGCCTTTAAGGGTATTTTGGTTATTTAGTAATTAAAAGAATTAAAAAAGGAAAATAAATCCAAAATTGGTCCATCTTCTTCATGGAGGCCGAATATAGCATGGGGGAAGCCATGGTTAGGGTTTTCAAGCTTTCCAAGCTCAATAATCCCTAAAAGTAAGATTTGGACCTAAAACGGGAGAAAAATAAAAAATCGAGAAAGTTGGTAAAATGGTCGTTTTGGTATCGAGGTAAGTTCATATGTTTAATAAGCATTTAATTATGCATATTTGAATGATAAATTTATATTTTGGCCATAAATACTTTAGTATTGAGTTTCAAATATAATGATTAATGTTCGATAATAATTCGATATTGGAAAGAGAACTTGTATAATTTATATGTAAGACCATATATTGTATTATGGCTTTGTATGATAAAAAGAAAGTATTGACTAGCATCGTTTGATGAGAATAAGTTAAGTTGATGATATGATGAGATTGAGAATGTAAGTAAGTAAGTTGAGTAACATTTTATTATTATACAATTATTGTTATTAGTATTGTTATTATTGAGTTATGTGACTAACCTTGAGAATTTGAGCAAGTATGTTTCAGCTATGACTTGACAAGGCATTGATATCTCAAAGCCCATGGTTGTACCATGGCAATTAAGGAAGAATTGACGAAAAAGTCCATGTTCATAACATGGCATTTAAGGAGGAATTGACGGTTAAGGATACTATGTAAGACCATGTCAAGACATGGCATTGGTAAGGCAAGGATCCCGTGTAAGACCATGTCAAGACATGGCATCAGCATTGATTAAGGACTCCATGTAAGACCACATCAAGACATGGCATTGGTAAGGCAAGGATCCCGTGTAAGACCATGTCAAGACATGGCATCGCCATTGATTAAGGACTCCATGTAAGACCACATCAAGATATAGCATTGGCACTAAGACAAGGATACCATGTAAGACCATGTTTGGAACATGGCATTTGATAAGACAAAAATACCATGTAATACTATGCTTGGAACATGGCATTTGGTAAGATAAGGATATCATGTAAGACCATGCCAATGCATGGCATTGATAAGTTTTATAAGGCAATGAAATCATGTAAGACCATGTCAAGACATGACATTGATGAGTTACTATAAGGCAAAGGTCCCATGTAAGACCATGCCAAGGCATGGCATTAGTGAGTTCATAAAGCAAGGATACCACGTAAGACAATGTCAAGACATGGCAATGGTAAGTTCAAAAGAAAAAGGTTCCCGAGTAATCCAAAAAGGAAGTCAAAGAAACGATAAGGTGAGAACATGAAGAAAGAGTACAGGTATGCATTTAAGGCTTATTTAATATTGAGATTGTAAGTAATTGAGATTATCAAGTATTAAGTAAGTAATGAGTTTTCAGCTATGTTTGTGACACTTTATGACATGATTGGCAATATGCCTATATTATGAAAGAGTACTCATGTGTTAAGTGAGATGTTGCAGGTATGTAAGCAAGCTATTAAGTAAGGTGCCTTTTGTATTCTAAGCCTTTGGTAAGGTTACTGATGAGTAAGATGGGAAAGTAATAACTGAACATTATTTATGCAAATTATGACAGCATAGTAGTAAGCTAAATTGATTGCTAATGCTTATTATCTTACATGTGAACTTACTAAGCTTCATAAGCTTACTTCTTTCACTTTCCCATGTTTCAGAGTACTTAAAAGCAAGCTCGGGTTGGAGGTCGTCAGAGATCACTTCACACTATCGACTATCAAGTTACCAAATGGGTATCTTCATTTACAAACGTTCTAGTTTATGGCATGTATAGGGACTTAGCCATTTTGTGTGTATGTTCTTATATGGCTAAAGAATGGTATGTAAATATTTGATAATGATTAGCTATTGAAATGGCTAATGAAGAACATGTTTCGGTGTTATGAATGCCTAAATGGTAGTTAATACAAAGAAATCATGAAAAAGTGAAATTAGCATTAAAACAGTATTGAACAACAGCAGTGACGTGATCTTGAAAAATCACCAAGAATAATAGAAATGGAATTAGGTGATGAATGAGATATAGAATTAAATATTATTGAGCTATTTTCATATGAAAGAAACAGAGTAAGAAAAAGAAGTGTATATTAAGAGATATTTTAATTTTAGTGAGACAGGGTCAGAGCGATTTCTGAATCCCCTTTTCTGACTTTATAAATTCACTAAAAATGGTACAAAAAGAATTAGGAGTTATAGTTTATATTTTTAGATTCCTTAGTGAATCTACTTTCAAGAGAAATTAATGAATCTACTTTTAAGAGAAACAAACAACATGGTTATTTGAATTCTGTACAGGTATAAAATTGATTCATAGTGAGGAGAGGTCAGAGTAGTCGAATAGTGCAATAGGGGAAACTTTAACTAATAAACTGTACTAATTGGCTAGACCAAAAATTCTAAAAAAAAAATAGTAAGAAGATATATGAGTCTAGTTTCAGGTAAAATTCACAAATTTAAATTTTGAGTTTTGTGACTCGATTTATGATTTATTTAGTGACTATGACGCAGGTGGGCAGTTTTATAAGAAATAATGAAATAAACTGTTTTGATTTGTCTAAGTATTCGGAAAATTTTTAATGTTCCTGGTTTGGTCTCGAACCGTTTCAATTGCATGTTTTAGGGTCTCGAGGGCCCTTTTTCGGGACATATTGAATGAATGTAAATAAATTAATTTTAAAATCAAATTTTATGCCCCAAATGAGTAAGTTAAGTCAGGTAACGCCTCGTGCTCGACTCCGACGACGGTCTCGGGTAAGGGATGTTACACTTTTTTTCTTGGGATGATATATTATATATTTTTTTATAGTGCTGGCAGTCACATACTGATGATGTACTTTGTCTCATTAAACTCAAGATTTTACATTATACCAAGTAATGATTCGAGTTTCTTATTGGGAAATGTGTCCATATTGTTATAAACATGTAATTGTTTTCTATGTATCTCATTATTATATTCTTTGTGTTTTTGTCTTTCATGTTTTGCATACATAACAAATTGTAACAAGCAAATATTAGCTCATTGATTGTTTAAGTTCAAACTGATGATAAGTGGCAATATAAGAACGTTTACATTGCGAGAAAAATAACTTACTTCAGTAGATAATCTAAACGAGTTCGTAATCTCGTAAAAGAATCAAAGTGAGCATTTGATTCAAATACATAGAAGGATTATTATGTCGTATACAATTCCAATTAGGAAGATTACAAGTCTTGGCTATCAAAGTAATTGATTCCACGAGTAGAGACATAGATGTACTCATTAGAAGAATGATATATTAGACTGGGCCGAAGTTGAATTAATTCTGAATCCATTTGTGAATCAATTCATTTGTGACGTTCATGGTGTGACTTGCCTAAATCTTGAGTTAGTCACTGACCATGCATATGTAACTCATGTGCTTTGATAGAAGTGGAGGCTTATGCTCTAAAGATGATCAAGTCGATAGTCGGTATATTAGGTATATGACTTGTGTATGGTATGGCTTTACTATCAACAATGGAATTCGTAGCTTGATTAAAGAGTAAACGATATCCTCTCATTGGCATTGTGTGAATTGATAAATATGGAACTTGGCCACGGGCTGCTTGCTCTTGAATGAGAAATTTATCACAGTCATTAGTTGACAGTGATCATATTAATCATTTAAAATACATAATGGTGACAAGGTAAACATGATTGTATTGAATGCATGGATTTAACTCAAAGGAATGAAGGATATCATATGAGGGTAACACACACATGGTGAGGTAATTAGGTGAAGCAATTGATGAATTGCTTTCGTAAAGAGTATACAATAAGTAATTTTCAATAATGGTACTTCTTGTGCGCTGACTCCATGATTAAGTAAATTGCTAATTACCGAATCGATGCTTCTGGACAAAATTACAATTAACTCGAGCCTAATTGTATATGTCTGATTGGTCCCTTTGCTAGCTCAACAAAAACTCGATCGAACTGCATTTGAATAAGAAGAAAATTTTATGACTTTGGAAATAATTTAATTGAGTCAATTTATTTGATCTGGAATTAAATTAGGTGGTTGTGAGAATTGTTCAACTAGAGAATTTGATTAAATAATTTTCTTGAAAAATTAATTTGGAAAATATCAGTGATTTTTAGGAAATTTAATTTTGGTTAAGTAAAATCAAATTAATTAAAATAAATATGATATTTTAGAAATCAATTTTCAAGTCAGACAATTAACCCAATGGGTAATTGAACTTGAAAATTAAACCCAAGATTGAAGATTAGACCTGAGAACTAAAAACTGAAACGAGACCCAAAACTAATTGAACCATGCTAGGTGTATGAAACTGGACCGATGGTCCAATTAGTGGTTGGACCGGACTGGTCAAGCCTTCATTGGCCCAAACTAAACTTGTAGTAGCCGAATTAACAGTTGCACCATCTACTAGGCATTCACATGCTTGGCTAGTGCGACACCATTCGAATGGCCAACACCTGTTGCAACCATGACACCAGTGGCCTTGTGAGGAGATGTCGACTTGACCAGGTTCATTAGGGCAAAACGATGACAATTCGAAGAGCTGGGGGAGTTGCATCAGCGATGGCACCGTCAGGCATGGAGGTTGCGATGGCACTATCGGGCACGGAGGCTGCGACAATAGCGATCTGGTAGCCAGGGAATGGTCGACGGCAGTCGTTCTTCAGGGGTAAAGCAGTGGAAAAATCATACTCCTAATGGGACTCTACCTAGTAATTTGATTTCAAATTAATTTTTCTAAAGATAATATTATTTTAATATTTATCTAAATAGTATTTTATTAATTTAATATTAATATGAGATATTTAATTTAATTTAACATTTATCTAGATAATGTTTTATTAATTTAAAATTAACATAAGATATCAAATTTAACTTAATATTTATCTAGATTATATTTTATTAATTTAATATTAATGTGATTAATTCTAATCCTAGTTAAACTCTCTCTACACTCTCTCTATATAAAGAGAGCATGGATCATTATTCTTATACACTTTTGTTTGAGAAATGTTGTAAAGATAAAATTCTCTGAAGAAATCATTTCAGAAAATTTCTTTAGATTTTCTTGTTATTTACAACTTGACCTCAAAATTTTAAAGAAATTACGAAATTATCGCACTGGTAATTTTTTGAAAATTTTTCTAATTCGAAGCGAGCTTACAATCGACAAACATGAGCTTGAAGATAGCAGAAAAGACTACCCGATCGAAGCATTCATCCTAGACGAATTATAAAGGTACAATTTTGTTTAAGGGGGTTTTTGGTTAACAGAGTTTAATTTAGGCCTTTGTTAGCTGATTTGGGCACAAATAGAGGACTGGTTAGTCAAACCCTCTAATTGTAGTATTTGGTGAATGGAGGTTTGTAAGAGCTTGTTGAGCTAAAACCTCTAAAACAAAAAATGCTATGATAGACAACTTTTTTCACAGCTGATTGAGAATGAGATATATGAAATGACATATTTGAACATAATTGCTCAAAAATTACACCATTTGCCACATGCTCTCAGACCTAATTATCACTAAGAATATAGTTTACAATTATATTGATACATTAATAAATATTTATCAATTTTTACAAGGGTAATATTTGCAAATAAGGAACTTAAGAAATTTTTTATTTAAATTTTCAAAATATTCACTAACTAATTTACATAATGGATGTTTTAATTCATTGGTAATAGGGTTTTATTTCAATAATTTCACCTAATAAAGTCTAAAGTACTATAAACAAATAAATACTTAATAGTAAAATGTGTGATGCCCTTATTTGTCATTTTACACATATCAACTTTTAACTATCAGCTAAGTTTTACCAAACACTTTTAAATAAACAGTTAATAGAACTAGTTGGTTAAACCAGCCACTGCAATCAGCAATCAACTATTAGTCAATTGCCAAACAAAGCCTAGGTGTTTATTACTTTAGTAACACATCCAATTTTTTTTTTTAATTTGAAGAAAAAAATTAAAAGGTTTTCCCTTAAACCAAATTTCCTTTGCTTTTTCCAAACTTGATTTTTCAACATTTCCATCATAGGTCACTCAAATATTTTGAATTTGTACTTTATCCGTAAAATTTTAAACTTCCAACATAGTTATGTTAATTATTTATACAACATGATGAAATTTTATATTTATTTGTGTCTTGAATGTTCACAAGACCAACACCCTCACCATGTGTAATTATTCATTATTTCTCAAATGAATGCTATCAATGATATATCATTTATACAATTACCAAATTATCATGATCACTTTATTTTGTTTTTTATCATGATAATTTCATACGTGACTACTTTATTTCTTGCTACCCAAGAAATTAATTTCACAATCACCAAATATATAAAATCATATATCGTGTCTTTTTCACCAAGTACGTTGTTATAAAGAGGCCTCATATCCCTTAATGAAATAAGACAACATATTTGTTATTTTTCATATCTTCTTTTCATAGTCAATAGATGGCCTTTAAAACTTATCATGTATGCATACTCAAAGAACATTATTTCTTAACAAACCAAGGGTGTTTTATATATTTTAGTACATAATCATATTAGTGGACCATCAACTGTCCAATCATTTGACTATAACATCACATAGTTACACCCTTTATCATGGACATTATTAGTCAATTGTGGCTATGGTCAAAACCATGTCCACCACTTAAATAGATCAAATAGCATTAATATTGTTATTTCCTTACTCATGAGATTTTTTATTCATGGCTTTTAAAGTGAATTTCAAAAGTTCACTATATCTATAATTTATAAAATTATGAGATCATATATCATATCTAAGCAATAAATATATATATATAATATAAAATACAATGTGCACCATCATAAGCATGCGCAATATGATCTCGATCTTCAAATGTATGATTATCACATTCACATTTTCATTAGAAGATTTCACACCCGAATAATGATTTTGTGATGTCAACTAATGTTTTCCACTATTCTACCTTGACTAAAAAAATTAACCATACATATATTATATGGCATATTTCATTTCTAGTCAAAACCACTTCTAGCCCAACATTTATAACATAGACTAAAGCATGTGCAATTATATATAAATCTCATTTAGCTTACGGTTATTTTAAATCAACCAAGATAACTTATATTATATGATCATTTATAAACTTTGGTTCAATGTATCATATAGCAATGAATATACTCAAAATAATGTCCCATGAATAACATACAAATTCTAGTTACTATTAATATCATGATTTGAATAAAATAAATAACTTCATATCTCAAGTTAAATATATATCCTGAAAAACAAATACTTTTGTACTAAAAGTTTCACTCACAAATTGGATAAAATGAATTAAATTTCAATTCTCCAGACTTTTGTCTATTTATAATGTACCAATAAGTGCCTAAGTGACTCTTGGAAACTATATCACTTTTCAAGTTACACTTTTTGGTTTCAAGAAATCGTTTCCACCCAACCTTTTGAAAGCAAATGTTAGATTCAAACACAACTTTTTGGTTTGGAAAGCTCTTCCAAATGGTTTATATTGGATAGAAGTCTGTTCAACTAAAGTTTGAACAATGTCATTACCATTCAAAGCAAAAGTATTGTTTCAATCCATTAATAGATCATTTTTCAACCAGGCATTGTCATTCCATCTATCTTCTTTCTTTATTTCTAGCATGATATATAACATATTAACCGCTATCACGCGTGTGTGTAAAACAAACAATTTTATAAGGCAATTTTAAGGGTGCAGTTTTAACTACAAACATACAATTTCGATTGTAATATTTATAGTGTCTGATGGAACACCGGAGTATTCCAAGGGTTTGAACCCAAAAGAGTCAGTGATTAAGCAATTCCTAAACTATGAACATGCAATCAAAGGAGTCTAGATAACTATTAACTAAGTATTATCTAACACCCCTAACCCATATTCGTCGCCAGAATAGGGTTACGGAGCATTACTGGAGTTTACAGAACAAATAAATTAATTCATATTATTTACTACTCATATCCGAAATCAATCATATTGTCCCTAAAATGGGCCATCGAGGCCCAAAATATGAATTCAAAACAAGTCGAGACTAAACCGAAAACTCAAAGAATTTTTCACAAAATCTCAAAAAATTTTCAAGGTACAAGGGACACACACCCGTGTCTCTGCCCGTGTAGACAAAATCAAGCCATTTCCAAGCCCTATTTCTCACCCAAACTTGTCTTTCACCTACATTAACATTTAAACACATTCCCAATCCAATATAAATCATTCAAATCAAGCCAAAATAATTTTTATTAAGGCATATCAACATATATGTTCAAGTATCTATACTTACCAAAATACCATATGTACATATAGGCATGTTCTATCAATTTTACTATCATAATCAATATGCCTATATGATTTTCATTAATCATCCATTTCAAACACACATTAAGCATATTAAGACCATTTTATATGTCAAAACATACCATTTACAAGCTATAGCAATGGCTAATCCCAACCAAACACATATACGCCATCCTTGACCACTTTAACCTATACATGCCAGTATACTCAAAAGAAATTTTACTATTTATACCGAAACGAGTTGTAGGATAGTGCGATGTAGCTTTGACCAACTTCCAACTTTTACGAGCCTCTGAGTACTATAAAACAGAAGAAATAAAACAAAGTAAGCAATTAATGCTTAGTAAGTTCATATAATGAGAATTAACTTACCATTCAAATGCATTTAAGGTAAATATACATAATATATTCAAATCAAGTTGGCCAATAGCCTATACACATATCCTCATAGAAATGTTAGTCATTTATTTCACTTGAATATAAATAAAAAAGTATGAACTTATCATTAATCAAGTTTCCTTATTCATGTACTTCACATATCATGTATTCAAGTTTCATATTCAAGTCATGTTCATGTAGTCAAATATATGTCCATAATCTTTCATCACAAACTCATATTGTCATTTATCATAACTTTACCCGTTGAACCACTTATAATATCGATGGATACATGGTTAGTACACACAAAGTGTACATACTATATTCCCTCAATTCATATTTAGGAATGCTTATTGTGCATTTAAACAAGAAGCTCTTCTAAGCCAAATAACAGAAAGCTCATGTGAGCTTGTAACGAGAAACTTATCCGGGCTTAATAATAGAAGGCTCATAAATGCTTAAATTAGAAAGCTTATGCGAGCTTAACGGGTAACTCTGAAAAGCTATTCTCAGGAAGCTTATGAAAGATCTTTTAATCGGGAAGCTTCGGATAGTCATATATCAGGACGCTCATAAGAGATACGGTGTGTCCACAACACATTCAGGATCACTACTGATCAAAATGCTCATAAGAGCATATAAACGAAAAGCTTGGGAAAGTCATGTATCAGAAAGCTCAAGAGAGATTATATCGGGATGCTCATGTGAGTTATAACAGGACGCTCTTGCAAGCTATGGTGTGTTTGCAACATATGCAGAACCACAACCATTCCGAGAACCCTGTATCCATCTAATTTCATTTGTTCAAACGGGATTTATTTCTTGTAGAACATTGTCCGATATGTGATTTATTTTCATACTTAACAATTATACAAATCACATACATATAAATCAAGCATATCACATAAATATACAATTTAGTTGCACAAACTTACCTCGACACTTGGTCGGGTACAAAAACCTACCAATTTGACACTTTTTCTTTTCCTTGATCTAACTCCTTATTTGATCTTTCCGGATCTATATAAATGAATTTAATATCAATTTAACACATTTCATATCCAATTCAATCCAATTCACATCTTAGGCAAAAGTACCATTTTTACCTTTATAATTTTGATTAATTTCAATTTCATCCCTAGGTTCAGAAAATGAATTTCATGCAACTTAACCCTTACTCCAAGCCTAGCAGAATTTTTTGTATAACAATAAAAATCCATGTATTTCAAAAAAATCATAACTTTTCCATAAATTTTACATCTTTTCAATTTAGTTCCTAAATCACAATTTCATGAAAATTTCCTTTACAAAAGTTGTTTGTCTGTCAACAACATTTCCATTTCTACTATAAAAATTCATAATTCATGCATATTCATCCATGGAAAAGCTTTAATACTTTGATAACTTTGCATATTAGTCCCCAAAATAGTTAAATTAGGTTATTACGGTCTCGGAAATATAAAAATTACTAAAAACGGGACAAGAAAACATACCTAATTAAGCCAAATAAGATTGCTTGAGTTCTTTTCTCTTAAATAGGGTTTCCATGTATTTTAATTTGCGAAAGATGATGAAATAAGATGATATTAGTTTATTATCATCTTTAATTATTTCCATTTTCAATTTAGTCCTTTTCTTTTTTTAATTTTCCATGGATGATTCATCAAACTTATCTACTAACTCCTCTTAATGGTCTATTTACCATATAAGGACCTCAAATTTTGAATTCCATAGCTATTTGATCTTTTAGCTACTAGAACTCAACTTTTACATTTTATGCAATTTGGTCCTTTTTATCGGATTAGACATAAAATCAGTAAAATTTATTTACAAAATTTGCCTACGACATTTCTACCATAATTCAGAGTATGAAATAATATTAAAATAAATTTTCTTTTAGACTCGAATTTGTAGTCCCGAAACCACTGTTCCAATTTCACTGAAAACGGGTTGTTACATATTATATTACGATAGGTCATTCACAAGTTTAATTACACTAATTAATTACCTAAAACAACAAAGGACTAAATTGTAAATGAAATAAAATATGAAACTAGCAAATTCGAACAAATACGATAACAGACAGCGATTGATAGATGTTAATGTTGCTTATTAACTTTTGAATTAGGGATTTAAATAGCTAACACTCCTAGATTAGATCTATTTTACCTCTCGGTCTCCACTTTACCAAATTAGACAATTTAGTCCAATTTATCTCTCGACCTTACCCAAATAAATTAGGGCTAATGAATTGGTACCAAACAAGATTACTTCTCGGTCTCACTTATCGTTATTTTTACTTAGGGGCGTCAATCTTAAGTTTTGAAGTTTATTCAATTTAGTCCAAATTTGCAATTTAGTCCATGACTCTAAAAATCAATTACCCAATATTTTCATCAACCAACCACTTAAGATTTAGTTACTCATGCTAATATCTAAACTCCAAAACAACAAATGAATATGTAAAAGTAGCATTAACTTAAACTTGAAGCAAAATAAGTAAAAACCCAAGCTTTCTTGCAAATGCTCTTCTCTCTCCAGTCAAACTTTGGCCTTTTTTAGCAAGCATAATACCATTTTTTACCAAAATGCCCTTAACCCACATTTTTTATTAAAGTTAAAGTTAGACAAGGACTACCCCTGCAATCATCTTTTGTCCCTACAGTGATATCCCAATACCCTCATCAGTCTTGAAATGGGGGGTCCTTGGGAGGTTGGGTATCACGATACTCATGGCTGGTGTCGCAATACCCTTATTCTAGGTGATGTTTTCACTCACATTCAGGCCTCCATTGACTCGCTACAACACTCAATCAACTGTTAGGTTCCCTAGGGCGCATTTGGCCATTTCGGGTCTCAAAAATGGCAGAAAATGTATTATTTCACTTATTAAGGCAAAGAATGAAAACTAAGTAAAAACAAGACTAAAACATATATATTGCTTGAAAACAAGTCTTTAAACGTACTAGGGAGCCTAATTTGACATATCAAATTACGACATATCACATATATTATATAATTGTGTACCAATCATAACTATGCATGTAAAATATCAATTATATAATAAACTAGTATTTGAATTTATAAAAAAATTAATCCAAGAGACACTT
The DNA here is from genome assembly GCF_025698485.1 of Gossypium arboreum. Classification (NCBI taxonomy): domain Eukaryota; kingdom Viridiplantae; phylum Streptophyta; class Magnoliopsida; order Malvales; family Malvaceae; genus Gossypium; species Gossypium arboreum. The sequence continues at coordinate 8,081,501 of NC_069082.1, read as the reverse complement.
TTATTATTTTTATAATATAATTAATCTTAATAAAACATGACCATAAAATCCAATTCATGTAGTAATAGGAAATCAAACTTTGGCGTACCTCTTATTAATGTAAAGATTTTTTCTAAATCAATATTTAGATCATTAACCTCAATGTTGTCACATTACTTATAGCCAACCTTGTAGTACCATGCTTATAGGGTCATGTGAATGTGTGGTAAATATATGTGCCTTTGTTAATTTCTCATGATTTGTGAACATAGAACCTTAAAATTGTTGGTGCATAGGGATAAAAATAAACTTTGAGAAATTAACGAAGGCATTAAGGCATGTACTAATGTCACTTTCTTTAATGTTCTATTCGCCCCACCTATATTTTGGTGTGTAAAAGAGTTATTAGCAAAAGAACCTTTAGGATACAATGAAGCCTAATGACTGTCTACGTTTTGCACTGACGGAAACAATCTACTGAGCATTGAGTGAAGCACAGGAAAAATATCAATTTCTATAACAAACTTTTGCATTAATCTTTTATAGAACAATTTAGGAATATTATAAGATGGAGGATAATAGAAAGAAACCTTTTATGTGTTTTTGGCGTGTCAAACAAATGAAATGAAATGTGACTCCTATAAGAGTTCTCATGTCTCTTCATAAAGATATAACAACTCAATTTGATAGTAACATTTTTAGCAATAGACACAATTATTCAATAAATATCTACTTAAATAATTATGGCTCTTTGTTAATAATTAAATAATCTAAGTTTTGATAACAAGAGACAAAATTCATCACTATTAATAATGACAATTTTAGTTAATAATTAGGTGATATAACTTTTGATTACCTATAATTTTTCATTTATAATTATTGAAATATTATATATTTTGAAAATGTTTCTATAGTATCATGCTCCAATATGATATTATTATCTAAATCCTCTCAATGGAATTATAAGATTTTCTTTTGCTTTATTAAACTTTAGTTTTGATTTTTAAAAATTAATGTTGTTAGTAATGAATTGATCAATTAAATTAAAAACCAAACAATAATCAAAGTATCGATCTAATTAAAGAAAAATTAGTATCAACTGAACTATAAATTAATTAATTGAACCTGTTTTTTTTACTTTTTACTTTTTATTTTAATAATTTGTTTAATTAAATTAAAGCAACGGATAATATGAATTAAATAAAAAATGAGTTTAACTAATTGTATAAAAAACACATCCTCCTTGAAAATTGCGAAATCTTATGTGGGATGAGTGGATGATGGATGGGCAAAATAGGTGAGTGGGCAGGCCATCACATCAAGACTTTGTTTTGCGAGCCAAGTGATCCGTTTCGCATTGACTATAAATTTTTAAAATTTTATTAAAAATACCTGAAAAAATAACATGTTAAACGTTAATAAATATGGGTGGTTAGCAATATCAGATCATTTTCAATAATTTTTTATAATGATTAATGTTGTTTATCAATTTCAAGTGAAATTTAAGTTTAAATTATAGTAATTGCATTGATAATTCGAATTTTTTATTATTATAATTCATCAAAATATATATATACATACTCTTATTGAAGAAGCAGTTAAATTAAAAAATATTTCATGGTTTTGATTTTGTTTGTCAAATAAAATAATTAAATTATAATTTTGTAACCATTATAAATTTATACCGTTATTTGAATTAAAATTTCAACAAATTAAGAACTAACATGTATAATTTTGATAATAATAAAATTTTAAATTTAATATTAAATAAAAATTAAATTAAACTTATTTAATATTATTTTTCCTTTCAACCCCCAATATCTTCATTTTTTTCAAGGTTTTTACCTAATAATATAAAATAAAATAAAATATCAAAATAGACTGTTTCAAAGATTAAGTATCAAAATGGTACATTTCACTTGATAGAAGGTGGTGTATAGGCGGCACCACCCTGAATTTCTTACCCAAAATAGTAAAAAATAATAATAATGATTTAAAAGATTTAGAGACCTTTTATGAATTTTTTTTATCTTTGAATGGTTGCTGAAAAGGAAGAAAAAGGGTGTCGCCTAGCAATGTGGCAACACCAAACTTTAAATTTGGATAATTGCCTTGTAAGCTCTTTTTATTTATTATCTTTATTTTATTCCCTTTCAACTCACTATATTGTATTTAAACAAACCATTAGCATATTTTTGTAGTTAAATAAGCCATTTACTTATGGTTTTACTCATAAAAGCCCTATAGTTTAATATTAAAGTAAATATATATTTTGAATTTCAAGCTCTTATCTTATTTTTGTTGATGCAATAAAAATTATACACTTTAACATCAACATAAAATCTAAAAAAGTAATCAAAAATTCAAAAAGTAGTTAAGAATATCATGTATACAAGCACTCTCAAGAAATTTAAAATTTTATTTTATTATTTAATAAATTATTCTTATCAAATTTACATCGACATAAAATGTGAATTAGTTTATATATTTTTTAAATAGCTTTACTTTGAGTAAAATATATTTACTTTAATATTAAAATATAGGGCTTTTATGAATAAAATCATAAGTAAATAGCTTAATTAACTACAAAAATAGTTAATAGTTTATTTAAACACAATATAATGAGTTGAAAGGAAATAAAAGAAAATAATAAATAAGGAGGGCTTACAAAGTAATTATCCAAATTTAATGTTTGGTGCTGCCACACTGCTATACTGTACCCTTTCCTTCCTTTTCAGCAGCCATTCAAAATGAAAAAATTGCATAATAGCTCCCTAAATATTTTAATTTTTTTTTACTGTTTTGGGTCAGAAATTTAGGGTGGTGCCGCCTATGCACCACCTTCCACCAAATGAAATGTACCATTTTAATACTTAATCTTTTAAACAACCTATTTTAGTATTTTATTTTATTTTTTATATTATTAGGGTAAAAAAACCCTTCTTTTCATCTTCACCCCTCTCTTTCTCTAATCCTCCAATGTTGTAACTCATGAGTCATTAGCCTCTCAATTAATTTATTTATATATACTCATTTGTTTATTTCATCGGCCAAATTGAGAAGACAAAAGAAAACCGTTATGGATAATCAGAATCGGCAATTTTTTCTGATCACAAGACATGAAGGAGTTGTTTCTGAAGCCAACTCCTTCCATGGTTGTGCAATTTTTAGATTTTTGAACTCAAAATAATATTTTTTTAATGAATAAATAGTTAAAATATTCACAATTTTCTTTCTAGGTTTAACCTATTCTTAACCAAAATTAAATTCAGTAGCAAGCAATATCTTGATGTCTATGGTTTTAGTTTAACTACAAACCAACAATCTCATACATGTAAAATTCATGACAACTTACCTACATGAACTGATTATGGGTCGGATTATTCGTCTAAATCTGAAGGTTTACTTGAAAAATGGAAAGATTTAAACAAAAATATAAACTCAAAAAATAAGCTTGGATAAAAATAAGGCATGTTTCCTAAACAGTTGGGACTCAGGTAGAATTTTTTTACCTAGGCCCGGCTCAAATTAGTTGTTTTGTTACCATTTTGCAATTACATCGCTATTATTTTATTATTATTATTTAGATGTTGTATAACTCTTATTTAATTGTTAATTTTACTACTATTTTAGAGTCATGCTTGCTAAGTTACAATTATCTTAATGTTATGTTAGAATTAAGTGACCAATTCTTATTTAATAAAATACGATGGAAAATAAAATAAAAGTAAAATCCATATAGAATTAGACTTCTTTTATTTTATTTTAGAATAAGATTTTAAACATTATTAAACTCCATCTATTTTATATTGATTAGGATAAGATGTTCCAATCCTACTAGAATATGGCTTTACAAGCCTATAAATAGATATAGTCTATTCCTCTTGTATTGGATTCAAATTTTCGACATAGTGAATTTTCTTCTCCTTTGCCCGTGGTTTTTTCCCGAAAGAATTTCCACGTAAAATTTGTATGTTATTTTATTTTATTTTATTTTTCACAAATTCGTATCAGAGCTTTCGGGTTGTTCATCTCAATCATAGTAATGGCGTCTTTAAAGTATGAAATTCCGCTGTTGGATCGCAACACCAGATTTGCATTGTGGCAGATTAAGATGCAAGCAGTTCTTGCGCAGATGGATTTGGAGGATGCCCTGCTAGGGATAGATAAGATGCCTTCGATATTAACAGATGAAGAGAAGAAGCGTAAGGATCGAAAGGCGTTAACACAATTACATCTGCATTTGTCCAACGAAATTTTGCAGGATGTGGTGAAAGAGAAGGCTGCCGTTGCATTATGGAAGAGGCTAGAACAAATATGTATGTCGAAAACTCTAACAAGCAAGTTGCATATGAAGCAGTGTCTTTATGCTCATCGTTTGGAGGAAGGTGCGTCTGTACATGAACACTTAACAGTTCTTAAAGAAATTCTTTCAAACTTAGAGGCCATGGAGGTTCAGTATGATAAGGAAGATCTAGGGTTGATTCTACTTTGTTCGTTGCCCCCGTTTTATTCCACCTTTAGAGACACGATTTTATATAGCTGCGAGTCTCTCACAGTTGATGAGGTTTATGATTCTTTAACATCGTATGATAAGATGAAGCATCTTGTGGTTAAACTTGACTCTCAAGAAGAGGGTCTCATTGTTCGTGGGAGACAAAATAAGAATGCTGATGATGATCGTGGTAGGACACAGGAATGGAATCCTCGTGGTAAATCTAAGGGTAGATCGAAGTCTTCAAACAGATGTAAAACTTGTAACTTCTGCAAGAAGAAAGGGCACATTAAATCTGAGTGCTATAAGCTATAAAATAAGATTAAAAGGAAGGCTGCGAATCAAAAGGGAAAACAACCAGAAAATTCTGGTGAAGCTGATGTTGTAGAAGATTACAGCAATGGTGAACTTCTAGTCATTTCTATCAATGATTCTAAAGTAAGCGATGAGTGGATACTTGATTCAGGCTGCACCTTCCACATGAGTCCTAATCGGGATTGATTTACAACTTACGAAACAGTGTCTGAAGGTGTTATTTTGATAGGAAATAATGCTTCGTGTAAAATCGCAGGTGTTGGAACAATTAAAGTTAAAATGTTTGATAGAGTTGTCAGAACACTTAGTGATGTACGGCATGTTCCAGAATTGAAAAGAAATTTAATTTCGTTGAGTACTCTTGATTCAAAAAGGTACAGATACACAGCTGAAAGTGGGGTTTTAAAGATTTCCAAAGGGTCCCTTGTTATATGTTTTGCAGGGTTCTACTGTTACTGGTGATGCAGCAGTCGCTTCCTCTTCCTTGTCAGATGATGATATTACTAAACTTTGGCATATGCGCCTAGGGCACATGAGTGAGAATGACATGACAGAATTGAGCAAAAGAGGACTTTTTGATGGGCAAGGAATTTGCAAACTGAATTTTTGTGAGCATTGTGTTTTTGGGAAGCAAAAGAGAGTTCGATTCATTAGAGGAATCCATAACACGAAGGGAACGTTGAAGTATATTCATTCTGATCTATGGGGGCCATCCAGAGTGTCTTCGAGAGGTGGAGCTAATTATATGCTAACCTTTATTGATGATTTTTCCAAAAAAGTTTGGGCGTTCTTCCTGAAGCATAAAAGCGATGTGTTTTCCGCATTTAAGTCTTGGAAAATTATGATTGAAAAACAGATAGGAAAATAGATAAAATACCTCCGCACAGACAATGGCTTAGAGTTCTATTTTGATGAGTTTAATAGATTGTGCAAGTCAGAAGGGATCATGAGACACTTGACAGTTCGTCATACACCACAGTAAAATGGTGTTGTAGAATGAATGAACAGAACGATCATAGAGAAGGTTCGATGTATGTTGTCAAATGCCAACTTACCGAAGTTATTTTGGGCAGAAGCAGCCTCTACTGCATGTTTTTTGATCAACCGATCTCCATCCATTGCCATTGAGAAAAAGACTCCACAAGAGGTATAATCTGGTAATCCTGCTAATTATTTTGATTTAAAGATTTTTGGGTGTCTTGCGTATGCTCATGTTGATAATGGAAAATTAGAACCGAGATCCATTAAATGCATTTTTCTTGGTTATAAAGCTAGTGTAAAAGGGTATAAGTTATGGTGTCCTGAAAATAGAAAAGTTGTGATTAGCAGAGATGTTGTTTTTGATGAAACTGCTATGCTACCTAACTTATCTCTTAAAGACTCTTCCAATAAAGGAAATCAAAAGCAGGTAGAGCATCAGATTAATACATAGTCAACTTCTCAGGCCAGAACAAAAATTGAGAATAGAGTTGCTTCTTCACCATAATACTCTATCGCCAAAAACAAAACTAGAAGAGAAATTAAACCTCCAAAGAAGTATGCCGAGGCTGATCTAGTTACTTATGCTTTAAATGTGGCTGAAGATATAGATGCGAATCAAGAGCCATTTAATTATTCTGAGGCGGTTAGCTGTGAAGACTCGGAAAAGTAGATGTTTGCTATGCAAGAAGAGATGGAATCACTCCACAAAAACAGAACATGGGACCTTGTGAAACTTCCTAAAGGTAAAAAGGCTATTCGTTGTAAATAGGTGTTTAAAAAGAAAGAAGGGACTCCAGGAGTTGAAGAACCCAGATATAAAGCAAGGCCTGTTGCAAAGGGTTACAATCAAATTTCAGGAGTGGACTTCACAGATGTGTTCTCTCCAGTTGTTAAGCATAGTTCGATTCGAGCTTTGCTTGGTATTGTGGCCATGCATGATTTGGAGCTTGAGCAGTTAGATGTAAAACCTGATTTACGTATGGAGAACTTGAGGAGGATATTTATATGCAACAACCGAGGGTTTTATAGTCTCGAAAAAGAGGACTATGTTTGCTTGTCGAGAAAGTCCCTTTATGGTTTGAAACAGTCACCAAGACAAGGGTACAAGAGGTTTGATTCCTTTATGACTTCTCATGATTTCAAAAGAAGTAGTTTAGACAGTTGTGTTTACTTTAAAAAAAAATGATGGTTCTTTTGTGTATCTACTTCTTTATGTTGATGACATGTTGATAGCGAAGAAAAGATAAATGAGAGATAAGAAAGGTCAAAGCCCAACTAAGTGAAGAATTTAAGATGAAAGATTTAGGACCAAAGAAAGAAGATACTTGGTATGGAGATTCTCGAGATAGTAAAGCAAGTAAATTGTACCTAAGTCGAAGGGTACATTGAGAAAGTTCTTTGCGTGTTCAATATGCAGAGCTAAGCTCGTTAGTACTCTTTTAGCGACCCATTTCAGACTTTCATCGACTTTGTCTCCACAATCAGATGATGAGATTGAGTACATGTCACATGTTCCATACTCTAGTGTAGTGGGATCTCTCATGTATACTATGGTTTGTTCACGTCCAGATTTATCATATGCAGTTAGTGCAGTTAGCAGATACATGGCAAATCCCGGTAAAGAACATTGGAAAGCAGTTCTGTGGATTTTAAGATACTTACGAGGCACTATTGATGTTTGCTTACAGTTTGGAAGAACTAAAGATAGAGTCATAGAGTATGTTGATGCTAATTTTGCTAGAGACCTTGATAGAAGAAGATCTCTCACAGGTTACGTCTTTACAATCGGAGGTTGTGCAATTAGTTGGAAAGCCACTTTGCAAACTACGCTTTGTCTACCAAGAAAGTGAGTACATGGCAATTACTGAGGCTTGTAAAGAAGCTATTTGGTTGAAGGGACTATTTAGTGAACTCAATTAAGACCTTCAAATCAGTACAGTATTTTGTGACAGTCAAAGTGCCATCTTCCTTACAAAAGATCAAATGTATCATGAGAGAACAAAACATATTGATGTTCGGTATCATTTTGTTCATGATATTATTCCTCGTGGTGATATTGTTGTGAGCAAAATTAGTACTCATGAAAATCCTGCAGATATGATGACTAAGTCACTTCCTATAACCAAGTTTGAGCATTGCTTAGACTTGGTTGGTGTTCATTGTTGAAGTTAAACCCTTAAGGGGTTTTATGGAATAGGTGGAGAACTTGTTCATTAAAAGTTCGCGATGAAGAACTTGTTCATTGAGAATTTGTGTAGCACCCCAAACCCGGCCCAGACGTTATGACCGGATCCGACATGCCACATCGAAGCATTCAAAACATTTTATATTGTCGAACCAGAAAAATTACTTAGTGTTTTAAAAGATAATTTCATTATAGGTTAAAGTGAATGGAAGTCATGCACCGTAGGAAACCGGAAAAGAGGTGGTGAGTCCATCGATCGCTAAGTACCAAGCTCCCTTCGGATCCAATCCTAGACATGCATACCGCCATTGCCACACCTTAACGTCATGGATATTTCTAGGAAACCGATTCGATTAAGTCATTTTAGGAAAAGTGATTAATTTTGGAAAATACTTTCATTACTAAGCTTTGCTTGTTGTCGTGTTATTTTGAAATCAACTGTTGTTTTTGAAAACGCTACTAAAGCTATCCAATTTCAACAGTTAAAATAAGTATTACCTATCTTAGTAATACATATTAAAACCATCAAAAATAAATAAGCGGCCTTATTACATTTAAAATCCCAAAACCTCAAACGTAATTAAAAGGATGTCCAGTTCACCGAAGAAAATCAAACTTTCGAACGGGTGGTCACTCCGATTCCCTCACGTTCTAAGCCCACTATGGTTGGGGATTTCTGCGTGGATGAAAATAAAAGGGTGAGTTTGGGGAAACTCAGTGTGTAAGGAAAACCCATTCAAAGCCTAAGTCACTCAAGCCCATTGGGCCTAAGCCCATTCAGTATAGTGGTCTGGCCGAGCCCTTTTCAGATTACAATAAAGCGGGTCTTAGCCCTTATTCAGATAATGATGATGGCCCATAGGCCCATTTCAAAATACATGCAACATCAAGAACATATGCAAGCCCATTTGGGAGACTACTCAACCCACCAACCACTACACTCCACCGCACCAGCCATACACTCCATGTGGGAATAGCTCAACCCACCCAAATTTAACACTCCACAGCTTGCGCCTTTGTCGCTCGCTTAAAAGAATTGAGGCAAAGCCTCCAAGACGTGGACAAGCCACTTTCAGTACTTCCTCGTCAATATTCCAGTCCATGCATCAGATAATAACATGGCATGCAGTAACTAACAACAGTCAAACATGCATTTAGGTCAATTTAACCCTAGGGGTATTTCGGTAATTCATTTACTAGGGGTAAAATTGTAAATTTTTCACTTGTAAAGGTATTTCAGTAATTTATCTATTTTAGGGTTTTTCATGCATATTCCTACCTTTCACGTACTACAGAATCACGTACCGAGGGTTCTTACCGAATTGGGCTCGTTGGCCCATCATTCTAATTTTGGCCTATTAAGCCCAAAAATATCGAGGGCACAGAAATCATGCACTTTGCAGTCCAAATTTTGCAGTTTACCAAAAACATTAATCGATTTACCTCACGAGCATTCGCACACTCGCAAATCTACAAAATACCGATTTTCGACATTTCGGCTTTTCGACTTTTGCCGATCCAGACTAAGAAAAAGGTGTTAGTTACACACTGCTTGCGATGATATCTTGACGAGATCCACACACGAACGCCTACAATTGGATTACTAACACGTTAATCTAACTATTCAAATACGAACTACGATTAACCCCTTACAATATTCAGTCAACCACACCTACATATCATAGTAAGCTTATAAGAAATCAATAAGCAACTCATTAACAAATTTTTGTCAATGTTTACCACATAATTATAATTTCACTGCAAGCTGTCTTCCTGAGCAACAGTCACTAAATCATTTATAACTGGAGCTACGAAACTCCAAATCAAGTTCCGTTAATTTTCCCTGAAAATAGACTCATATATCTTCTATCCATAAAATTTTTAGAATTTTTGGTTTAGCCAATCAATACCATAATTTTCTCAAAGTTTCCCATGTTTCACTGTTTGACTAATCTGACCACCCTTCATTACGAATCAAATTTCTCATTGTACAGAATTCAAAATATGTTATTGTTTATTTCATTAGAAACTAGACTCAATAAGCTTTAATTACATAATTTATTTAGCTTCTAATTCATCTCCCACAATTTATGGTGATTTTCCAAAGTCACGTTACTGCTGCTGTCCCAAGCAGATTTATTACCAAATCACTCTTTCATACACCTATCTTGCATGCATGTTATTTAAACATGTATATCACCAATCAATCATCACATATCTATGGTTTTTACTTAAGCATAATCTCCATTTCATCATTTTAAAGCACATGTTAGCTGATTTTTCCCTTTAGCATCTAAGGCACATGCATGCTCATTTGTTTGGCTCAACTTCACATATCTTCCATTTTTCATCAAAAGAACATGAAACAACAACCATTTCCTTTATTTTAATTCATGACTAAATGCTCACAACACAACTAAAAATCAAAATATACTTCAAGAGTTAAGGTAGAATCAAGAAGAACTCATGAACCTCAAAATAGAAGCAAGGTACCAAGAACTTACCTTCAATTTTCCTCCTCCTAATGACCGAATACTCAAGAGCTTTCTCCTCTCCTTTCTCTTCTCTAACTTTCAGCTATGATGAACAAAGATGGACAAAACTTTGTTCTTTTCACCCCTTTTTTTTCTTTTAATAAAATTTCATATTTCATCCATTTAATTCTTTAATACAAAAGACATGATATTCTTATCATGCCTAACCCATTATCATGAAACATTTACCTAACCCATTATCATGGAACATTTACCTAACCTATTATCAATTTGTATCAATTTGTACCATAAATTATGGATATCAAGTGTACATTTTGTCTACAACAACATGATGGTTGGCCACTTCATGTAAAATGGGAGGTTTGTCATGCAAATCCTCCTATTTTGCACTCCTATTTATTTGGCCACTTCAATTTAGCCTATAGCATTTTCAAACATTTTCACATAGGTCGTATTTCATCATTTCACCCCATTTTTCTTATGGAACAAAAATTAACTAAAATTGCCGGGTTCTATCTTAAGCTTGGGCTTTCTAGAGGCCCACTAACATAATTAAACCTATGCCAACATTCACGAATTCCCAAAATTGGGGCGTTACAACTCTACCTCCTTAAAGAAATTTCGTCCTCGAAATTTACCTAATCCAAACAGATGAGGGTATTGTTGTTGCATCGTCTCTTCGCTCCCAAACTCGAAGTTTCCTTCCTTAACTTGTTGAAAACGAGCGACCAAAGACTCATCGTTAAACTGTTTTTCCTTAATCGATCCACCCAGTTGGTCTCACTTGCAACTCACCAACAGACTTCAATCATCATACTGACTCGCACGAGCAAACATGGCTCTCGGATCGAATCTGACTCTACGACTTAGAGCATCGGCTACCACATTAGCCTTGCTTGGTTGATACTCGATCGAATAGTCATAATCCTTAAGCAACTCAATCCAGCTCCTTTGCCTAAGGTTCAGCTCCTTCTGAGTCAACAAATACTTAAGACTCTTATGGTCGTATATAATACACCTTTCTCCGTACAAGTAACGTCTCCAAATCTTAAGTGCAAATATCACTGCGCCAACTCTAAATCATGAGTCAAATAGTTTCCCTCATGAGGCTTAAGCTATCGTGATGCATATGCAACCACCTTACCTCTTGCATTAACACGTAGCCTAAACCCACGTGTGATGCGTCATTGCATACGAGAAAATCCTTCCTGCACTCGGTTGAATTAACACAGTGCTTGATCGAAACTTTCTTCAACTTCTCAAAAGCTTCTTACTGCTTCTTAGTCCATACAAATGGTACTCCTTTCCTTATGAGTTTTGTTAGAGGTGCTGCCATCACAGAAAAACCTTCTACAAACCTTCTGTAGTATCCTGCCACTCCTAGAAAACTCCGTATTTTCGACACCGTCCTAGGTGGCTTCCACTCCAAAATTGCTTCAATCTTTCAAGGTCCACCTTAATCCCTTGGCAGAGACCACATGTCCTAAGAAGGTTACCTCCTCAACCAAAATTCACACTTGCTGAACTTGCGAAGAGTTCCTTCTCCTTAACACTCATGACACTATATGGAGATGCTCATCATGTTTCGCTTCAGTTTCAGAATATACCAGGATATCGTCAATAAAGACGACTACGAACTGATCCAAACATGGTTGGAACACATGATTCATCAGATCTATAAAAGCTGCAGGAGTGTTCGTTAGTCCAAATGGCATAACCAAAAACTCGTAATGACCATACCTAGTCCTGAATGCTGTCTTATGGATATCTACCTCCTTGACTCTTAACTAATGATATCCAGATCGAAGGTCGATCTTGGAAAATATAGAAGCCCCTCTAAGCTGGTCAAACAGATCGTCAATCCTTGGTAGTGGATACTTATTCTTAATTGTCAGTTTGTTCAACTGGCGATAATCAATGCACATCCGCATTGTACCATCCTTCTTCTTCACGAATAGCACCGGTGCTCCCCATGAAGATACGCTTGGCCTAATAAAGCCCCTATCCAACAACTCTTGGATTTGAGCCTTTAACTCCACTAACTCCTTCGGTGCCATCCTATACGGTGCGATGGACACAGGCGCCATTCCAGGCAACAAGTCTATTCCAAACTCAACTTCTCGATTCAGAGGCAATCTTGGAAGCTCCTCCGGAAAAACATCTTGGAACTCCTTTACGGTCCTAACCTTATCCACTGTCAGTGCCTCCTCTTCCGACTGACTTACAAATGCCAATTAGGCCTCACAACCTTTCCGAATCCACTTTTCGACTCTTAATGCCGACACCACATTGGACAAATAATCCCTTCTCTCACCTATCACCATGACCTCCTCATTCTTTGTAGTTCTTAACACCATTCGTTTAGAAGCACAATCCAGAGTCGCCTTTTACTTAACAAGCCAATCCATTCCCAGAATGAGGTCAAACTCTCCGAACGGTAACTCCATCAGATCTCCAGGAAAAACCTTGCCTTGAGTTTCTAAGGGTACATTCCTATACAGTTTGTCTACCCTAACCGAGTGACTCAAATGACTTAGTACAGATACTCCACTCACAATCTCCTCAGAGCAGTCCAAGTCGTCAATAATCCGTTCTGCGGCCTCCAACCAATATTCCGCCACATTCGGGGCTATACCAGACACGCCCTTAAAGATCTTCATTCCGTTAGTCCCGAAGTCATTCAGAAATTGATCCCTGAATTTCGTTGCCCGAACTTGCTCCGGCAACCCTTTTCGAACATGAAGCATTGCTCGTGACAAGGCATCATCCTCGTGACCCTATCATACGGCCCATTCTCATCCGTCGGTGGTGGTCGTGCTACTCCAAAGGGTATGTGTTCAAGACGAAGATCCGACTTGAGTACTACCTCGGCCTCGACCACGGCCTCTTCTCCGAGTAGCTCTCGTACTCATATCGATTTATCTTGATTACGAATTTTATGCATCAATTAATATTCCAAAGTGTTTATTACGGATGTTTTATGAATCGATAAAGAGTTCGAGTTTGTTTTCGCAGAATCAAGTCTAGCTACGCTTTTAGTCTCTTATCGATTTTCCTATGGTTTCAGTATCATCCTATCTAGAGTATCCTAGCGGGATTTCAAAGATGCAGATAAGTCGAAAAATATTCGAAGAGTTCGAGTAATACTTACGTGCTTGAGCCGAGATTGAATGCCACCTTCTAAAGATCTAAATTTTGAAAATCAAGTTTTTCGCATTCTTTATAAAATTTTCGCTTTCAAAAATCTTTGTTTTGTAAACCCATTCCACACCGAGTTGTTGTAACCTAGGCTCGATACCACTAAATGTAGCACCCCAAACCCGCCCGAAGTTATGGCTTGATCGGCATGCCACATCAAAACGTTAAAAAAATTTTCCATTCTAAGTCCGAAAATCGTACTTGATGTTCAAAAGATTAATTCATTAAAGGTTAAAGTGAATGGAAGTCATGCACCGTAGGAAACCGGAAAAGAGGTGGTGAGTCCATCGATCGCTTAAGTACCAAGCTCCTTCGGATCCAATCCTAGACATGCATACCGCCATTGCCACACCTTAACGTCATGGATATTTCTAGGAAACCGATTCGATTAAGTCATTTTAGGAAAAGTGATTAATTTTGGAAAATACTTTCATTACGGAAGCTTTGCTTGTTGTCGTGTTATTTTGAAATCAAGCTGCTTGTTTTTGAAAACGCACCTAAAGCTATCCAATTTCAATGAGTTAAAATAAGTATTACCTATCTTAGTAATACATATTAAAACCATCAAAAATAAATAAGCGGCCTTATTACATTTAAAAGCCCAAAACCTCAAACGTAATTAAAAGGATGTCCAGTTCACCGAAGAAAATCAAACTTTCGAGCGGGTGGTCACTCCGAATTCCCTCACGACTCCAAGCCCACTATGGTTGGGGATTTCTGCGTGGATGAAAATAAAATGGGTGAGTTTGGGGAAACTCGGTGTAAGGAAAACCCATTCAAAGCCCAAGTCACTCAAGCCCATTGGACCTAAGCCCATTCAGTAATAGTGGTATCTGGCCGAGCCCTTTTCAGACATAATAAACCGGGCCTTAGCCCTTATTCAGATAATGAAGATGGCCCATAGGCCCATTTCAAAATACATGCAACATCAAGAAACATATGCAAGCCCATTTGGGAGACTACTCAACCCACCAACCACTACACTTCACCCGTACCAGCCATACACTCCATGTGGGAATAGCTCAACCCACCCATTAACACTCCACAGCTTGTAGCCTTGCTTTGCTCGATTAACGATAAATTGAAGCAAAGCTTCCAATGACGTGGACAAGCCACTTTCAGATACTTCCTCCGTCAATATCCCAGTCCCATGCATCGATAATAACATGGCATGCAGTAAATAACAACAATCAAACATGCATTTAGGTCAATTTAACCTAGGGGTATTTGGTAATTCATCTACTAGGGGTAAAGCGTAAATTTTTCACTTGTAAAGGTATTTCAGTAATTTATCTATTTTAGGGTTTTTCATGCATATTCCTACCTTTAACGTACTACAGAATCACGTACCGAGGGTTCTTACCGAATTGGGCCCGTTGGCCCATCATTCTAATTTTGGCCCATTAAGCCCAAAAATATCGAGGGCACAGAAATCATGCACTTTGCAGTCCAAATTTTGCAGTTTGCCAAAAAATTAATCGATTTACCTCACGAGCATTCGCACACTCGCAAATCTACAAAATACCGATTTTCGACATTTCGGCTTTTCGACTTTTGCCGATCCAGACTAAGAAAAAGGGTGTTAGTTACACACCTGTTTGCGACGATATGTTGACGAGATCCACACACGAACTGCCTACAATTGGATTACTAACACGTTAATCTAACTATTCAAATACGAACTACGTATTAACCCCTTACAATATTCAGTCAACCACACCTACATATCATAGTAAGCTTATAAGAAATCAATAAGCAACTCATTAACAAATTTTTGTCAATGTTTACCACATAATCATAATTTCACTGCAAGCTGTCTTCCTGAGCAACAGTCACTAAATCATTTATAACTGGAGCTACGAAACTCCAAATCAAGTTCCGTTAATTTTCCTGAAAATAGACTCATATATCTTCTATCCATAAAATTTTCAGAATTTTGGTTTAGCCAATCAATACCAGAATTTTCTCAAAGTTTCCCATGTTTCACTGTTTGACTAATCTGACCACCCTTCATTACGAATCAAATTTCTCATTGTACAGAATTCAAAATATGTTCTTGTTTATTTCATTAGAAACTAGACTCAATAAGCTTTAATTACATAATTTATTCAGCTTCTAATTCATCTCCCACAATTTATGGTGATTTTCTAAAGTCACGTTACTGCTGCTGTCCCAAGCAGATTTATTACCAAATCACTCTTTCATACACCTATCTTGCATGCATGTTATTTAAACATGTATATCACCAATCAATCATCACATATCTATGATTTTACTTAAGTATAATCTCCATTTCATCATTTTAAAGCACATGTTAGCTGATTTTTCCTTTAGCATCTAAGGCACATGCATGCTCATTTGTTTGGCTCAACTTCACATATCTTCCATTTTTCATCAAAAGAACATGAAACAACAACCATTTCCTTCATTTTAATTCATGACTAAATGCTCACAACACAACTAAAAATCAAAATATACTTCAAGAGTTAAGGTAGAATCAAGAAGAACTCATGAACCTCAAAATAGAAGCAAGGTACCAAGAACTTACCTTCAATTTTCCTCCTCCTAATGACCGAATACTCAAGAGCTTTCTCCTCTCCTTTCTCTTCTCTAACTTTCAGCTATGATGAACAAAGATGGACAAAACTTTGTTCTTTTCACCCCTTTTTTTTCTTTTAATAAAACTTCATATTTCATCCATTTAATTCTTTAATACAAAAGACATGATATTCTTATCATGAAACATTTACCTAACCCATTATCATGAAACATTTACCTAACCCATTATCATGGAACATTTACCTAACCTATTATCATGAAACATTTACCTAACCCATTATCATGGAACATTTACCTAACCTATTATCAATTTGTATCAATTTGTACCATAAATTATGGATATCAAGTGTACATTTTGTCTACAACAACATGATGGTTGGCCACTTCATGTAAAATGGGAGGTTTGTCATGCAAATCCTCCTATTTTGCACTCCTATTTATTTGGCCACTTCAATTTAGCCTATAGCATTTTCAAACATTTTCACATAGGTCCTATTTCATCATTTCACCCCATTTTTCTTATGGAACAAAAATTAACTAAAATTGCCGGGTTCTATATTAAGCTTGGGCTTTCTAGAGGCCCACTAACATAATTAAACCTATGCCAACATTCACAGAATTCCCGAAAATTGGGGCGTTACAATTTGTGTCAAGGTAGAGATTGTTAGAATTAAGTGACCCGAATTCTTATTTAATAAAATACGATGGAAAATAAAATAAAAGTAAAATCCATATAAAACTAGACTTCTTTTATTTTATTTTAGAATAAGGTTTTTAAACCTTATTAAACTCCATCTATTTTATATTGATTAGGATAAAGTGTTTCAATCCTACTAGAATATGGCTTTACAAGCCTATAAATAGACATAGTCTATTCTTTTTGTATTGGATTCAAATTTTCGACATAATGAATTTTCTTCTCCTCTGCCCATGGTTTTTTCCCGAAAGGGTTTTCACGTAAAATTTGTGTGTTATTTTATTTTATTTTATTTTATTTTTCACACGTTATTTAAGTATAATGATTTTTTAATATATTTTTAATTTGTTGAAAATATTTATTTTAATATTTTTAGTATATTTGGTATATTATATTTTTAAATTTATTTTTATATAATAAAAATAATCTAAAAAATTAATACAAGTAGGTTGAGTCAAATTTAGGTTTAACAATTTTAATTTAGGTTGAGTTTGAGCAAAATTTTAAATTTATTTTTCAAGTCGAATCAAATCTAGACTTTAAAAACAAACTTAAAATTTTGTATCGACCCATCATCAAATCTATTATGATGAGAGGGTATTAAATTTATGCTTATCCAAGTGTCAAACTATTCAAAGATGTTGAAACTGAGCATGTGAAAAAATAAAGTCATGGTTTTCTTTTCCATTCTGGGAATTTGATTACCTTGTTTGTATTCTATGACCAAACTTGCCAAAGATATAAACAATGAGTATATATATATATAATCAATTTGGAAGAGTATGTAGAGAAGGGTGAAGATGAAAAATTATATTAAATAAAACTTAAATTTAAATTATTATTTAATATTAAATTGAAAATTTTATTATCAAACAAAAGTTGTCATGTGTTAATTTTGATTAATCGAAAAGTTTGTTTAAAAGAAATAACCATATAAGGGTCATAATTGTTACAAATTTATAGTTTAGTTATAAGAAAGTTTGTTGAGATGAGCCAAAATTTGATTTTTTTATATGATATAATTTTTTTATTTTTAAGGATAAATTAAATTATTAATAAATAAATAAAATTTTAAGAAAACCAATATTTGGTACTTCCTCTGACTTTTGGACACTCCTCGTAATTTGTATGAATAAATTTACAAATATTTAAAATTAAATAAAGAAAGAAACAATATTTTACACTCACTCATATTTTTAATATTCACTCATAATTTTAAATATTTCTTTGTAATTTTTATATTTCATATTTTAGTATTATCTTGTATAATTTTCATTTATTTTTTATCGGATTATCTCGTACTTTTCTTTTAACACTAACAGCATATTTGGTTCGCTGTAATTGGTCAATATTCTTTTATTTGGTTCATTGAATGCTATTCCACGGAATGAGGGTTGAATAGCCATTCAGGCCCTCCCCCTTCGAATGGATAATTCAATGCCTCCCGTAATAGGCGTTTCCTTTTTCTGACCAAAACACCCTTATACAAGGAGTTCTTTGGAGAAAGAAAATTCAACACCATTAATAACTCACAAACAGGTAAAACAACCTTTGAAGGTTTAAATAATTAAGAAAAATAGAATGAACAAAAAAGAAATCAGAAAAAAAAAAAAAAGAAAGATAAAAAAACTTAAAAACATGAGAAAATTGAGTTTTGGGTTGTTGATCTCCAAGCATGAAAACACCATTAAAAGAGGAAGAAAGTAGGTTGATGATAAAGACGAAAGAGAAATAACTAGCATGATGGAAATCAGGAGATGAAATTTCTAAAATTTTCAACGTGACGCCAACTGATGGCAGCGAATATAATGGCTAGCAGTGGACCTATTAAAACTGAAAAATAATGTATTTTTCAACCTTTTCTAATTTTCTTACCCTATCTTTTTTTTTTTTGTAAAAAGAAGATGAAGGTTCTGGATAAGAGAGAGTGTGGAAAGATTTTAAAAAAAAGGTAATGAAGGTTTTTTCTGATATTAAAATAATAGTAGAAATTTATATGTAAAACTAATATTTAAATATTTTATGATTTTTTAAAAATATTTTATAATTAGTTGGGTTTTAAAGAAATTTTCTATTTTAATTATAATCAATTTTAAATAATTTGTTTAAATATTAATACTTGTATTAGATAATACTTAAAAGAAATTTTGTTAAAATGAGTATTTTTATCATTTGAGCATTTATTTTTATGCTATTACACCACTTATTTCCTCGAACCAAATATAAGAATATTACTGCATCTCTATTCTATTCCACTCAACTTAACTATTGTTGTACTCATTTCATTCCATTCTAGCCATATTTCATTTTCACATAATAGCATTCCTTTACAGCTTTATCTTATCCTAACAAATTAAACATACGTAAATGAAAGTTTATTGAAAACTGACCGTAGAAGCTTCCGTAAATTTTCCTTATTTTACAGCTATTTTATTTGTTTAAAATTATATAAAAAAATTATAACCTTTAAAATGGACGTAAAAGTTGCGTTAATTATAAAATAAAATATCCAAATAATGCTTGGCACTTAGGAAATTTTACTATTATTTAAGTTTCTTTTTGAATGTTGGCAAATTATATTGATTTAACTATTCATAAAATTATCTAATTTGATTATCGAAAATATTTAATTCATGTTTAAGTATTAATTAGCTCAAATTATTATCTTTTATAATTGTCAATTAGCTTAAAATTTTTAGAATTATTTTAAGTTTGAATTGCTTTATATAAAAAATAAATAAAAACACTTTCACATTAATATTTTTTATTTTGTAAAAATAATAAATTTTAATTATTTTCAACTGAATTGATGTTTAGTTAACTTATGACGCTAACTCAAATAAAACTTAAATATAAATAGATTTTATTTGGATGAAACCTTAACAATACTTGTCTTGATACAAGTTAAATTTTATATGGTTTAAATCAACTAAACATCCTCTATGATCTAATTTTTAAAATACTGTAATTGAGTTCTCAAAATATAATGTAACAACCAAGTTTTTTTGTCAACTTAATCATCAGTATAGGCATTAAAGATTATTTTGAATATCACGTAAAGTATATTTAAAATATGTTAGTAAAATTTTAAAACCTATCAACCTACTGCATGCATAGTTTAGATCTATCGAGTTGAAGAAAACATGTAACATATCCTATTCAAGTTGGAGTACGGTAGGTCCAAAATGACTTTTAAAGCTCAAGATAAAGCTTACACTAATAGATGGACTCGTAGTTTGAAAAATCAATTATAATTTTTTAAAGTTGTGAAAGCAATCAATAATTCAAATAATGTGCCCTACAGAATATTATCAATCGGCTTAAGAGTATTCTTCCCTCTCTTATCACTCCCTTTCAAGATGCTTTTATTCTTAGATGTCTCATTTCAGATAATATTATTTTAGCCACAGAAATCCTTCACTTCATCAAAAGAAAAACCAAGGGCAAAGGTTCTCTAGCCATTTTTAATATTGATAGGAGCAAGGCTTTTGACAAGATCAATTGGGTCTTTCTCCTATCTGCTCTTGACTCTTTGGGTTTCAATCAATATTGGATCAACCTTATTAGATAATGTATCCCTATGTCTCTTATCAAGTGTTGATCAATGACTCACCATCGAAAGGTTTTGCCCCCAACAGAGGCCTACAGCGGAGAGACCCTCTTTCTCTTAGCCTTTTTTGTCATCTTCATGAATGTGCTTTCTCATATGCTTTAAGATGCTGAAAATAATGGTTCTATTCAAGGAACTTTTCGCTGATGATTGCTATATCTTCTTTAATGCTTCGATTCAAGCATGCAGGTCACTTAAAGCTCTTCTTAATTTTTTTTCTCTCGGGTCTCCAAATTAATTTTGAGAAGTCTGAGTTTTTTCTCAGCCCCTCCCTTAAGGTTCAAGCAAGAAGATGGTATGGTAGTATTCTTAATGCAAAAAAAGTTGATATCCTTGGAAAGTATCTTAGCCTTGAACTAGGTAAAATTCGGAAAAAGAGAATTCTTTCACAATTTGCTAGACAAGATAAGAGCGAAATTGACTTCTTGAAAATCTAAATGCCTTTTAATGGGAGGAAGACTTGTTCCTCAATTCCTCTTTACCACCTTTCTGTCTCTAAAGCCCTTTTAATATTTGTGAGGAAATTGGTAAGAGAATTAGATCCTTTTGGTAGGGCCATGACCCAAGCACTAGAAAATTGCACACTTGTAACTGGGAGACTCTTTGTGCTCCCAGGCCTTGGCATTAGTAAAATGAGTATCTTTAACGATGCCTTGCTTTCGAAAACTGCTCGGCGTTTTCTTACTGATAAACATTGCTTGCTCATCAGTGTTCTTAATGGAAAGTATTGCAATAACTGCCCTTTGAATTGGTAAGCCTAAACCTTCTGACTCGTGGGCAGGGGAAAACATCCTTATTGGTAGCGATATCTGCAATAGCGGTAAACATGTACAACTCTGGAGTGGGGACAAGAGTTGGATTTCCACAGGCCTGCTACGCCCGCTTATTGGCACAGTGACACATCAAGATTAGGCCCTCAAACAAATTCTTTTATCCAATCTTTCGTTCTCAACAAAACGATCTCCAACCGATCTAATAGGATTGTATGAAAATCGAACTTTAATGGCCTCTTCTCGGTTAAAAATGCTTATACACACCTCTATCAAAGTAACCTCGGTGCTTTTATGCAGGATCCTCAGCAAGCTGCATGGAAAAGTCTTTGGCACCTTAAGATCCCTTTTAAGATCATCATTTTCTTGTGGAGAATTTGCAAAAATGATTTTCCCACTAAAGATTTTCTATCAAGAGGCTCTCAATGAAACGACTCCTTTTGTCCCCAATGTAAAGAAAGTAGAGAAATTATTGATCATCTCTTTCTAAATTGTACCTTTACAATAGCAGTCTGGTTCGGTTCCCCCCTTGTTTCCGCACGGATTCTTTGAATGGTCACTTCCGTTTCAAACTAGATTCTTCAGTGGTTTCAAGATAATGATATCTCAATTGCGTTCTCAAGAATTTTCTACATGGCGATGTCCTGCACTCTTTGGATTATCTGAAAGTCAGAAAACAACCTCATCTTCCAAGGTACATGTCTTTGCCCCCTCGCTGCGGCCAAGAATAATAGAATATCTCAGATATGACTCTACATTCCTCAACTCCTTTCCAACAATGTCGACCTCTCTCAACAACAAAGACTTTAATTGACCCAATCTGTGGATGCCATTAATATTCAATGGTTGTTTTCCTCATCATTATGCACAGCAGACAAAATAGTTTAATTGGAGGATATGCAATTGCCTAGAATAAATATGGATCTCAACTCATATATGTTCTCAGTTTCAGACTTGCCAGCAAGCTTCTTGTCTGTATCCTTATATACTCCTGCTTTTTAGAATTCATAACCTTAAAATGTTGCAGCTTATTGAGCGCTGACAAGAAATGGAGTAACATAATCACAGGACGTCTAAAGAGGGATGGAAACTTCAACTAGCCTTTGAAGATATTAAATCTCTCCTCCAAGACATTAACATAGTTCTGCAACCAGCAAACAATCGCTATCTAAAGAGCAAGGCTTTTCATTGAGTGAAGACCGTTTCTAAATATTTCATTAGCTTTACTTGGCCTTAATTGTTATTTTTCTTGTACCAAAAATAAACCATGATTTAAATATAGTTTTTTAATCTTGTTTTAAAATGTAGTTTTTTTATTTAAATAGTTATTAAATATATATATCATATCGAATCCAGCAAGTGTTCTATTATCATTTTTTTATGTTAAAAGTGATTATTGTGGAAAAAAAAAAAGTAAGTTATATATGATTATAAGTTTTTTTAACTAAATAATATAAAAAAATAAAATATATACTGAAATAGAATAAGGGTCTTAATATTTATTGAGCTAGGCAAATTGAATTGTGTAAAACCGGTGCCACCTGACTAATCGGCAGCACCTCTCTCCCCTGCCACTAATGACATCACATTGTAAATAATATTTTTTTTAGATGCCGTCTGACACATTGACAACACCAATATTTGACAACTCAAACTACTCATTTTTTATACGTATAGACCAAAAGAATTAATATATAAAACAGGTCCAGGTTCCAAAGGTGGGTGTTTCACAAAAAAAATTATTTAAAATATTTGGGTGCCGCCTAACACATCAGAGGCATCAATATAAAAAATATTTTTTCAGCCTATACATATATCAAATACAAGTATTTTGAGTTGTCAAATACTAGTATCGCTGACGTGTCAAGCGACACCCAAAAAAATTTACTTTCTTATACAATATGATGTCATCGGTGGCAAGGAAGAGAGGTGTCGCAGATTAGTAAGGTGCACCAATTTTAAACTATTCAGTTTGCCTAGATCAATAAATATTAGGACCCTTATCCTATTTTAATATATATTATATTATTTGGATAAAAAATTCATGTTTAATAATATGCAAAAATATCATAACATGATGCTATTTTTTAAGTATTTAAGTGCTTTGGTGTAACTTATCTTACAAGTTCTCTTTTCTATTTACTAATTGTTAGAATTAAGTGACCCAAATTCTTATTTAAATAAAATACGATGGAAAATAAAATAAAAGTAAAATCCATATAGAACTAGACTTCTTTTATTTTATTTTAGAATAAGGTTTTTAAACCTTATTAAACTCCATCTATTTTATATTGATTAGGTAAGGTGTTTCAATCCTACTAGAATATGGCTTTGCAAGCCTATAAATAGACATAGTCTATTCCTCTTGTATTTGAGTAAAAATTTTTCGACATAGTGAATTTTCTTCTCCTCTCGTGGTTTTTTTCCGAAAGGGTTTCACGTAAAATTTATGTGTTCTTTATTTTTATTTATTTTATTCTATTTTATTTTTCATAAATTGGTATCGAGCTTCCGGTTATTCATCTCGATCACGGTAATGGCGTCTTTGAAGTATGAAATTCATTGTTGGATCGCAACACCGATTTGCGTTGTGACAAATTAAGATGCAAGCGCTTCTTGCAGATGGATCTAGAGGATGCCCTGCTAGGATAGATAAGATGCCTTCGACATTAACGATGAAGAGAAGAAGCGTAAGGATCGAAAGGCATTAACACAATTACATCTGCATTTGTCCAACGAAATTTTGCGGGATGTGATGAAAGAGAAAACCGCCATTGCATTATGGAAGAGGCTAGAACAAATATGTATGTCGAAAACTCTAACAAGCAAGTTGCATATGAAGCGGCGTCTTTATGCTCATCGTTTGAAGGAAGGTGCGTCAGACACGAACACTTAACAGTGTTTAAAGAAATTCTCTCAAACTTGAAGGCCATGGAGGTTCAAGATGATAAGGAAGATCTAGGGTTGATTCTACTTTGTTCGTTGCCCCGCCTTATTCAACCTTTAGAGACACGATTTTATATAGCCGCGAGTCTCTCACAGGTTGATGAGGTTTATGATTCTTTAACCTCGTATGATAAGATGAAGCATCTTGTGGTTAAACCCAACTCTCAGGGAGAGGGTCTCATTGTTCGTGGGAGACAAGACCGGAATGTTGATGATGATCGTGGTAGAACACAGGAACGGAATCCTCGTGGTAAATCTAAGGGTAGATCGAAATCTTCAAACAGAGGTAAAACTTGCAACTTCGCAAGAAGAAAGGGCACATTAAATCTGAGTGCTATAAGCTACAAAATAAGATTAAAAGGAGGCTGCGAATCAAAAGGAAAACAAATGGAAAATTCCGGTGAAGTCGATGTTGTAGAAGACTACAATGATGGTGAACTTCTAGTTGCTTCACAATGATTCTAAAGTAAGCGAGGAGTGGATACTTGATTCAGTCTGCACCTTCCACATGAGTCCCAATCAGATTGGTTTACAACTTATGAAACAAGATCTCAAGGTGTTGTTTTGATGGGAAATAATGCTTCATGTAAAATCGCAGTGTTGGAACAATTAAAGTTAAGATGTTTGATGGAGTTGTCGAACACTTAGTGACGTCGGCATGTTCCGAATTGAAAAGAAATTTAATTTCGTTGAGTACTCTTGATTCAAAAGGGCAGATACACAAATGAAAGTGGGGTTTTAAAGATTTCAAAGGGTCCTTGTTGTGATGAAAGGGCAAAGAAAGATTGCCAAGTTATATGTTTCTGAGGTTCTCTTATCATATCGTGATGCAATTGCCGCTTCTCTTCCTTGTCGATGATGATATTACTAAACTTTGGCATATGCGCCTAGGGCATATGAGTGAGAATGGCATGGCGTAATTAAGCAAAAGAGGACTTCTTAATGGGCAAGGAATTTGCAAACCGAATTTCGTGAGCACTGTGTTTTTGGGAAGCAAAGAGAGTTCGATTCACTAGAGGAATCCATAACACGAAGGAAACGTTGGAGTATATCCATTCGATCTATGGGGCCGTCCGAGTGCCTTCGAGAGGTGGAGCTAATTATATGCTAACCTTTATTGATGATTTTTCCGAGAAAAGTTTGGGCGTTCTTCCTAAAGCGAAAAGCGATGTGTTTTCCACATTTAAGTCTTGGAAAATTATGATTGAAAAAGACGGGAAAAGCAGATAAAATACCTCCGCATGCACAATGGCTTAGAGTTCTGCTCGATGAGTTTAATAGATTGTGCAAGTCGGAAGGATCATGAGACACTTGACGATTCGTCATACTCCACAAAAAAGCGGCGTTGCGAACGAATGAACGAACGATCATGGAGAAGGTTCGATGTATGTTGTCAAATGCCAACTTACAAGTCATTTTGGGCGTAAGCGACCTCATCGCATGTTTTTGATCAACCGATCTCCATCCGCTGCCATTGAGAAAAAGACTCCACAAGAGGTATGGTCCGTAATCCTGCTAATTATTCGATTTAAAGATTTTTGGGTGTCCTGCGATGCTCATGTTGATAATGGAAAATTAGAACCGAGATCCATTAAATGCGTTTTTCTTGGTTATAAAGTGGTGTAAAAGGCTATAAGTTATGGTGTCCTGAAAATAGAAAAGTTGTGATTAACAGAGATGTTGTTTTGATGAAACTGCTATGCTACCTAACTTATCTCTTAAAGACTCTTCCAATAAAGAAAACCAAAAGCGGTGGAGCATCGATTAATACGTAATCAACTCCTCAAGCCAAGACAAAATTGAGAATAGAGTTGCTTCTTCACCGCAATACTCTATCGCCAAAAACAGGACAAGAAGAGAAATTAAACCTCCAAAGAAGTATGCCGAGGTTGATCTAGTTGCTTATGCTTTAAATGTGGTGAAGATATAGATGCGAATCAAGAGCCATTTAATTATTCGAGGCGATTAGTCGTGAAGACTCGAAAAAGTGGATGTTTGCTATGCAAGAGGAGATGGAATCACTCTACAAAAAGCGAATATGGGATCTTGTAAAACTTCCTAAAGGTAAAAAGGTCGTTCGTTGTAAATGGGTGTTTAAAAGAAAGAAGGGACTCAGGAGTTGAAGAACCCGGATATAAAGCAAGGCTTGTTGCAAAGGGTTACATCAAATTCCGAGTGGACTTCACAGATGTGTTCTCTCCAGTTGTTAAGCATAGTTCGATTCGAGCTTTGCTTGGTATTGTGGCCATGCATGATTTGGAGCTTGAGCGATTAGATGTAAAACGCATTTTGCATGGAGAACTTGAGGAAGATATTTACATGCAACAACCAGAGGGTTTTATAGTCTCGAAAAAGAGGACTATGTTTGCTTGTTGAAAAAGTCCCTTTACGGTTTGAAACAATCACCAAGACAAGGGTACAAGAGGTTTGATTCCTTTATGACTTCTCATGATTTCAAAAGAAGTAGTTTTGACAGTTGTGTCTACTTTAAGAAAAAAGTGATGGTTCTTTTGTGTATCTACTTCTTTATGTTGATGACATGTTGATAGCAAGAAAAGATAAAAGAGATAAGAAAGGTTAAAGCCCAACTAAGTGAAGAATTTGAGATGAAAGATTTAGAACCAAAGAAAGAAGATACTTGGTATGGAGATTCTCGAGATAGAAAAGCAAGTAAATTGTACCTAAGTCATAAGGGGTACATTGAGAAAGTTCTTTGCGAGTTCAATATGCAGAGTGCTAAGCCTCGTTAGTACTCCTTTAGCGACCATTTTAGACTTTCATCGGCCTTATCTCCTCAATCGATAATGAGATTGAGTACATGTCACATGTTCCATACTCTAGTGCAGAGGATCTCTCATGTATGCTATAGTTTGTTCACGCCCGATTTATCATATGCGATCAATGCGCTTAGCGATACATGGCGAATCTCGGTAAAGAACACCGGAAAGCGTTCGATGGATTTTAAGATACTTACGAGGCACTACTAATGTTTGCTTACGCTTGGAAGAACTAAAGATGGAGTTATAGGGTATGTTGATGCTGATTTTGCTGGAGACCTTGATAGAAGAAGATCTCTCACAGTTACGTCTTTACAATCGGAGGTTGTGCAATTAGTTGGAAAGCCACTTTGCAAACTACGGTCGCTTTGTCTACCAATCGGGTGAGTACATGGCGATTCTTGAGGCTTGTAAAGAAGCTATTTGGTTGAAGGACTATTTAGTGAACTCAATGAAGACCTTCAAATCAAGACAAGATTTTGTGACGATCAGTGCTATCTTTCTTACAAAAGATCAAATGTTTCATGAGAGAACAAAACACATTGATATTCGGTATCATTTTGTTCGTGATATTATTGCTCGTGGTGATATTGTTGTGAGCAAAATTAGCACTCATGAAAATCCTGCAGATATGATGACTAAGTCACTTCCTATAACCAAGTTTGAGCATTGCTTAGACTTGGTTGATGTTAATTGTTGAAGTTAAACCCTTAAGGGGTTTTTTGGAAGAGGTGAAGAACTTGTTTATTGAAAGTTCGCGATGAAGAACTTGTTCATTGAGAATTTGTGTCAAAGTGGAGATTGTTAGAATTAAGTGACCCAAATTCTTATTTAAATAAAATACGATGGAAAATAAAATAAAAGTAAAATCCATATAGAACTAGACTTCTTTTATTTTATTTTAGAATAAGGTTTTAAACCTTATTAAACTCTATCTATTTTATATTGATTAGGATAAGGTGTTTCAATCCTACTAGAATATGGCTTTGCAAGCCTATAAATAGACATAGTCTATTCCTCTTGTATTTGAGTAAAATTTTTCGACATAGTGAATTTTCTTCTCCTCTTGCGTGGTTTTTTTCCGAAAGGGTTTCCACGTAAAATTTATGTGTTCTTTATTTTTATTTATTTTATTCTATTTTATTTTTCACACTAATAGCATTTTTTCCACAAAATTGATTAAATTTGAAATCAAATTTTATTTCTCTTAAATGTTCTTTTTAGAATGAAATTTTAACTAGAAACAATTGATTTATCAAATAACAATTTGCCATTTCTACACTATCTATAAATCGCATACTTTTTTTTAAATCTAGCAATTTATATATTTACATATTGTTTTGTATTTTAATCATGCAAATTAAACAAAACAAAAATTTATATATCAAAATCACAAACATAAATACACTAAATGAGCTTAGCATGTATTTCTTTAAAAATAACCTGTATCAATTGCATTTAAACCTATCATATCATGTTCATTACATTATTTTCATGTTTATTTTTTCTATAAAAAAAAAACCAAAAAAAGCATGTTGCCAAAAACTCTATTGAAAATCATCATCATGTTCTACAGAAGCACGAGAAGATCTTTTAAGAGGTAATTGAATTCCAAGAGAAGGTCCACTAGATACGGTCTTATGAAGTGTACCTTGTAAAGGGATGGGTGAAGTAGATGATGGTGGTGGTGGTGGTGGTGGTGGTGGTGGTGGTGTTATCATCAAAGAATTTCTATTGGAAGAAACAGAATTTAATAGTTTGTGATGTTTGGATAAAAATTTTGACCTATAATCCAGGTTTTGCTTCACGGAATTCTGGATTTTATTGCGTTCTCTTTCTATCATGTGACTAACCTTTCCAATTTTCTGGCTTTTACCGCCCTCCCTTTCCTGCATCCTTGGGTTTCCCTTTGATTCAATAGGAACAAGCTTCCCATCTACTTGATTGGTGAAAACAAATGTGACCTGCAATATATGTTTATGTAAAGCTTAGTGCTTGTCCTACTCACGCTCAAATGTGAGAGTTAAATACAGGTAGATGTATCATATCCTCATAACCATGTCCGGATATGAGTAAGGCAAGAATATCAGTCACAACATGGAAAAACAAAATTAAAGATCGAACAGGTTCAACCAATTCAACTAGGCAATTCAATAATCTTGAAATTTTTAAAAACACAAATTAATGATAGTTGAAATTTCCATTAGATAATAAGGAAAATTTTAAGAAATCAGGAATAAAATAGATATATATTTACAAAAACCAAGATAAAATGAACCAGAACATAATAAAATGCCCAATTTTTTGTTAAAAATTCAAAATTAATAAATAAACAAAAAGCCCAGTTTACCAGTTTTTATTTGGCTTTTTTCGATTCTAGTTCCCAGTTCTTTTTCCAATTCCAGCTGATTCTCTATTTATTTATTTTTTTTGTTCAACTTATGTAATTGAACTAGATGGATTGGTTTCCATTCTAACCAATTGAATCAGTCAATCCGGTCCAATTTTTAAATCCATGCTTCATGATAAATTCCAGTGGAGGAAGTTGCTCTACATAAGGTCAAGATCATTAACTAGCAAAGAATTATAGTGCGGCTTTACGATTGTATGATACAAAGTAGCATCAATATTTGCATTACCTCACCGCCAGCTGAAGCTTGGAGAATAGAATCAGGTACTGATTCTGAGTGAAAATGATGCCCCCAGCTAACTAAATCCTCTTCTAAGGGACTCCCCACCTGAAAACAATCCCAAAGAGAAGATAAACAATAGGAAACGAGAGGCACAAGTAGTATATTCCCTTAATAATAGCCAAACCTGTTTTTCTGAGCTCTTTAGCTTATCCAGACATCCAGCTATTCCTGCAAATCCACCTATGTCAGAAACCTCTTGATCTGATCCAAAGCTTCCATTTTCTGATTCACATCTCTCCTGCTCTCCTATGTTCTCAGACCCATCATTTTTACACCGATTGCAGTTCATCTTTCCATGAATTTCAGACCTGCGTAGTTGATGAGATAAAAGATTCATGTCACACAAACATGAAGATGAACTGCAAACTGCTCTAGCTAAGATAAATTTGAAGCGATGATTGAAAATAGAGTGAACTGGAATTTCCAGCATAGCTGTATACAAGTGAAATAGCATAAATGTGGCTTGCTTGAAAAGACATGAAAAAGGGACTTTATAGTCTGAGATAATGTCAAGTCTTGTTGCAGAATTAGAGGTTTACAGGAGCTTATGCTGTGAATTCACGTTGTCTGATAAGGATACACCTACGGTTTTGTGTAACCTCACAATCTCTCATGTGCTCTAGAGGAGATGTTACTTGTAAATCTACTGAATAAACAGATGATATTATGTAATGCAGGTATCATTCTTTTAGAGAAGACGTATAAGAGTATGCTGTAACTTAGAAAAATACACTACCTCACATTATCATAAAATGTGAAAAGGTCACGTAAATCTTCCGTTGAGAAAACGTTTCCCTGCAACTCAAAAGTCTCGAGCAGTTGTCATATGATGAACTAAAAGCAAGCTTCAAGGGAACACACATAAAAATTGACAAATAGGAACCTGTCCCTTAACGCTGTCTACTTGCTCCTGCTGGATAACTTTTTGCAGCCCTTCCTTTGACATTTGCCGCTGGTACACCTACAGAAATATAAATATGCTCTCTCATTACAACTATCTATTGGCAACTTTCATACAAGAAGACTGATTTATATTGAGTTAAAGTCACATCAAAACCTTTTCTTCAATTGTTCCAGTACTTAGGAATCTGTAAATATAAACTCTTTTTTTCTGCCCATCTCTCCAAACCCTTGCAGCAGCCTAAGTTATGTTAGCAAAGGGTCAGAATATTGGTTCACATGACAAGTGCCTACTTTATCAATGACAAAGAAATAATTGGAGCTCAGACAAGATATTACTTGCTTATCGTTAGCTGGGTTCCAATCAGGGTCAAACAAGACCAGTCGATTACCACCAATCAAATTGAGACCACAGCCACCTGCCTTGCTACTTAATAGGAACACAAACTCATCCTGCAAAATGTCAAATCATTCTGGATTATCACTGATAAAGCCTCCCGAGAAATTATGAACTAGAGAATCCTAATCCACAAATTTATTCACGTAAAGAAATTTTATACCTTGGTTGAGTCATTAAAGCGATTAACGAGTTTCTGCCTTTTGCTAATTGATGTGGTTCCGTCAAGCCTCAAGTATGGATATCTTCTTTCTCGACACAATTGAGCAAATAGGTCCAGTGTCTGATGCATAATAAATTCAGTTTCACAAAAATTGTAATAGATTGTGATTTATCCCAAGGGGTCTATCTAATGCTAAATATAAACAATGATACGGGTTAGAGTAGGAAAAGAAGATGTCCATGACTAAATGGGTCTGTCCACCATGAACATGTTGTTTCTATCCTTGAAAGACAGTTAAAAATAAGCAGTACCTTTTGCTATCAATGATTTATGATAGTCTCCTATAATATGAATAGAGCAATGTGACTGTTATCACTGAGCAGCATATATATCATGACATGCAATCATCTCCCAATTCCTAATTCCTACACCAGGTTGTAATTGCTTCTAAATTCACATTGATCAGAACAGTAGCCTGCAAGTGCAGCCACCTTTTGGTTTTGCTTCTTTAACTACATGTTTTCCCATTACCAGATACTTCAGTTGATATTTTTATTGTAGTTTATTTAGCTGAAATGGTTATTGAAACAACCTAAGAGTAGTTAAAGTTGAGAACATTTTGACCAGAAACATGAAACAACTATGATAATTTTCTATAACAACTTGTTAACCATTTAAACTGACCTGTGTATAGTTTGAAACAAGAACAATGCGATCATCAGTTCTCTGACGTAAATGAGCCAGCAATCGAGCTAATACATGCATTTTCCCAGATAGTTCAACCCAAGCCCCATCACCACCAGTCCAGGATCCCGATCTAATAAAAGGACAAACAAAGTCTTCTGAGATTTCAGATCGTTAACATAAAGCATAAGTATATCAGATACTGAGAAGCCTGCCTTCCTGAGAACATCTCTGGTGGGAAAAACCGCATACAGTCCTCAAAACCAGTAGTTCCCGGACTTCCACTTTTTATGGTATCATAAATGAGCTACATAGAGAAATATCATCTATGAGAACATGGTAAATTCCTTAAAATTAGTAAAAGAAGAGAAATCAAGTAGAAAGGTAAACAATACAAGTCAGATAACACAAAGGCCAGCACACCCAGTTAATTTTGAAATGCTGAATGTAAAAAAAGGGCATTATGCCAGATAAGGAATGGAAAACTGACAGCACACAAATAACAGATTAATCCTTTTCCACCACTAAGTTCAATAAGTACACAAAACTCATCATAAACTAAGAATCATGTCAAGAAATATGTTTTTCCCTCAAACTAGGGTACCTTCGGATGATTGCAGAGCTTCTTAAGAGCTGTAATATAAGCCAAAATCTTTGTTTGCTTTGTTTCTTCAGTGATGACTTTTTTAACCTGAATTCGAGAGGGACAAGAAAACAATTGCATTGGTCTACAGAGTGTAATCTTTTGGTGGTCCATTGTAAAGCAATAACAAATCAACCAACATTTTTTGAGTGTATAAAATGGTTGTACAACTCAGACTGAAGAGGAGTCAACTTGCAGCATACTACTTCAACTATCTGCAAGAAGAACAAAATGTCCAGAAGGAAAAAAAATCAGATAACCCATTAAATATTTAGTCTAGTCACCAACCTCTATTTTAATATTATAAGCCTTTAGTAAAAGATAATTTTGCAAATAGAGTTTAAGAAGATGACAATATATAAACAAAGTAAGATGTAATTCAATATGAGACCCATACCTTTGGAGGCAGATGATTTGATAGCAACGCATTAGTCCTCCTCAATATGAACTGCAATCACTTAACTTTCAGTCAATTTGAAAAACACTGGAAGTGGTTATTCAAAAGAATTACAGCCATGTCAACACAAAAGGATATGTATTTCAGGAAGTGAACAACTGCTCTATAAAGTTCAAATACCAAAGAGAATGTAGATATAATCCTCAAGAAACTTCTAATTCTTGCTAAAAGTAACAATAGTAAACCAAGATTACCTGATTCACTATGGCACTTAATTCTGAAGAACGTTCTGCAGCTAGCTTCTTCTCTTCTTCACTAGAAGTTGGTTCTCTTCCACAAATTATTGGTGTCTTCATTATTTGTAGGCAGGACAGTATATATAAGAAACAAGCAAGTGTTGTTAGAGTGGAAAAGACAAAAGCAAAAAGAAACAGCAGGAATAATTAGTCACCAGAAATACTAGTTATAGAAGGTCCAAGGAAAGCATATTCTTCTAGTGCAACTATAGCATACATTCCTAACTTCTCTAATTAAAATTTATTTAGATGAATTTAACAATATACTATGATGGTTTCCACCATGATACTATTATCCTTCACAGATTAGGAAACCAACTTGACTATATATATTTTCTACTGCATGACGACAAAAGCCTACTATAAGGTTATCTGCATAGACTTGAATTCTAGACCTTAAGCAAATCAATTGCAAAACATTTTAACTGCCCATAAGCAACTGGCCTTTACACACACAAGGTAAAGAGTCCAGGGAAAAAAAAATGCTTACTATGGTAGAAAGGGGATCAAACAGCTATTTGGATATGCAAGGTATATTTACTGATGCAACACAAATAACAGCATGTATGTAAGCTTTACCCAGTTCAAGGGCAAATCCTTTTTCATAGGTTTTTAGCAGACCAGTGTGGCAGAAACAATGAAGGGATATGCACTACAAATTTTACGGTAAAAAATGTATGCGACTTTTAAGGGTAACTAACATATGGAGCAGTGGAACTCAAACAGGTACAAGCATTTATATGTAATTTTTGCATTTATTTAAACTCTGAAACAACAATACTAAGTGATCAACAGACCTCGTAGTAACGACGAAAGAATGCAACATCACCCAAAATCCCTGGATTTGTGAAGTTCACCATGGCAAAGAACTCTTCAAGATCATTCTGTTTGGATAGAAAAGGACAGCAAACTATATGTTAAGAAGACAAACAGCATTCATCAAGCATATCATGAATCATATAGAAATGACTGTTACCTGCATGGGGGTTCCAGATAACAAAATCCGGCGTTTACAAGAGAGAGCAGCCAATGCCTAGACCATGGACATGTTTATGGAAATTTTTCAGAAAAACCAACAAAAGGAATGACTACTACCACAGAACAAACAGAAGAGAAAATAGTTTCTTCAGAAATATACCCTGTTTGTTATTGTCTGGTCATTTTTCAGCCTGTGAGCCTCATCACAAATAAGAAGATCACAAGCTTCACTTTGGCAAAATTTTGATGAATGCATCCTAAATGTCTCATATGAAACAATCAATACCTGGAAACCATTGATTAAATTGATAAAAAAATTTCGAAAAGAATGTACTACCAAATTATGAAGTGCAAAAATTACCTGCAACAAGCTACGGGGACTTGTGAAGCTGTCAATTCCAGAGACAACGTCATCTCTGCTGCTTTCACAGAGAGCTATAAGTTGAACTCTCTGTCCAACCCACTTCTTGATTTCTGCCTCCCAGTTACTGACAAGACTGGTTGGGGTGACAATTATGGCCTTCTTAACCATCGGCTTCCCATCAAACCCTTGACGAAGAAGAGTATATAGTAAAGTGATTGACTGCAATGTCTTTCCCAAACTGGCAATATCGAAGGATATGTAAATAAAACCAATAGTACGACAGCTGAAGTCATAAACTCAGTATAAAGGGATTTACCCTGAAGGGATAAGATATTTACCCCATATCATCAGCAAGAATGCATCCGTTTATATTGGCAGCACTATACAACCCGGATACACATTCAAACATGAACTGAACTCCTTCTCTGCATTATAAAGGGAAAAATATAATGTCTCCCTTAAAATAAATTATAAGAAGATAAAACCTACAACCAAATTACAGAATTCTATAAATGATAACACGCTCATTCTAAATATAATGCATTGTCAATGACCTATACCATATTCAAATAAAATCCATATTCGGTCGGCTTTAAATACTACAGTTTCAAACAGAACATGATCATTTGTGAAATTGCATTTACTGGCACATGCACCCAGACACAAATTTACATATAAAAACACATGCAGCTATGTAAATAAAGCTCTACCCTGCAAATCCCAAAACCGAACTGCAGGGTCGAGACTGATGAACAATGAATAATACCTTTGATGGGGTCGAAGGAAACGAACTAGCAACGGATCCACTGCTATGGGCACTACTTCGATGGGTCCATCTTCGGATTGTTCAGGTTGCCATAAAACCAAAGGCTCAACACCTGGCGGCAGAGTCACAATTTCCTCCACAATATCAGCCTCATCTGATTCTGGTCTAGCTATACCCAGCGGTTTGGCTATTGCAACTAATGCTGGCGTCAAAGAGCCCCAAGGAACAAACCGCTTCCGAGCCCAAAGACGACGTGCAAGATTTTCTTTCCCGTTACTATAGCCATAAGAACATGGGGGCTTAAACGGTTTCCTACAAACTGCAGCTCCTTCTGTCACTGAAAGAACTCGTGGAAGCAGCGATTGTCTTCTTACAACAAGGTTGCCCCTAATAAACCATTACCATATATGTCAATAAACTAACAAAAAAAATCCCACCAAATATATTTCACTACGATCGATATTCCAAGACTCAAAACATAACAATAAAACAATTCTTGCATAAACAATAACCAATTGAATCTGCAGTATTCCAGTTCAAACTTAAAGGAAACCATCTTAGATTAGCTTAAATGAAAAGTCTCCGGTCGCTCAAGTTATTCGGTTTTTCTTTCCAATTACGTATTGAATTTTTGAAACGAAAAGAACACCTCAACAAAGCATCGACGTTCTTAGATTTGAGATCTCCATCGGACGGTGGATGGTGCGCGGGGGATTCTCCACCATCGTCGTCGTTTTCTTCTACTTCTCCTTCTTCTTCTTCTTCTGAGCAATCAACGGCAAATTCGTCGCTTGAATCGCTGGAATCGGAACCGGAGGAAATTTCTTCGTCTTCATCCGTTGATGACGTGGACCGTCGTTCTCTCGCCATTTTGAGCGGTGAGTGTGGAGGGGGGAGAAGAAGATTTTTGAAAATCAGAAAATTTGGCGGTAAAATAAAATGGAATTGAAAATAATGTTGGACTTTGGATATGGAAATATTACAGGAAATGGGTTGGGTGAGAGAGGGCTACCCGACTATGGCTTTGGTGACTCTATGGGTTGGATTCTGCTTCATAACCCCCAACCCGGGTTTTTTACTGAAATAAATTAAAAAAAATTTATATACCAAAATATGTTGTTAACTGGATTATTTATCAAAATGAGTCTTTTTTCATTTTGTCTATCAGATAAGTACGACTATTTTTTATATTAAAATATATTTCTTTTGTTTTTAAAATAAAATATTATTTTTATTTTTATTAAAAATATTTAATTTTATATACATGTAAAAATATGGTCAACGGGTCAAAATACGGATAAAAAATACACGAGAATGGGTCGCGCCTGTCAGATAGGCCCGACTAATCGTGCCTGACAGGTAGGTGCAAATGGTACTGTTCAAGACAAAGGCACAAACAAATTTCTGCGTGCCATCTATTGTTTGCTACTGAGACTCTTTTCATAAATTTATACACTTTAAAATTATTTTTATAAAAAATGATTGTAGAAATATTGAAGAATATAAATCAAGTATTAACATACCAATACTTAACAGCAACCTAAAAAAATTAAAAATTGATAATAGTACATTAATAGTATCAATTAAAAGCATTTCTCAAAACTCATAATTAAGAAATATTTTAAACAATGTTAGTAGAGTTTTGGCTGTGTGAAAAATATAGGATATGGTTATTTATATCTACAAAAACAAGTAGGATATGAATCTTGAATTCCATTTAATGCAATCGTTAATTCTAAGTGTGAATTAAGATATTGACAAATGTTTTTATTAAAATTATTTAAAATTTTAATTAAAAAATTAACACCCACAAATATCAATGTTGTGTTTAGTTTAGTATCTGGTGAATTTAAGATTAAGTTATAAATTATTTAACACCCACGAATATCAATGTTTCTAGTGTTTTATATTTTCTTAATGTAATGTTTATATACTGCAATTTTATTTGATTTTAGGCCCTACCATTTACGCTTCTGAGATAAGCACAATTAGTCGCGCCTCTGAGAAAAGCTCAACTAGTCGCGCCTCTGAGATAGGCGCAACCTATATTCGTATCTATACACGGGTCATACTGATCCGAAAATAAAAAATAATATTTTATTTTAAAAAATAAAAAAATATATTTTTTAATATAAAATAAAAGAGTCGCTCCTATCAGATAGGCGCGAATGAAAAAAACAACCCATTTTGGTAAATAATCCAGCTGACAACCTATTCTGTTATATAATTTTTTTAAATTTATTTCAATAAAAAACCCCCCGAACCCATATGGAGAGAGAACGTTTCGGATCGATTCTTGAAATAATGTACAATTACTTTGGAGTGTTACGGTTCTAAACAATGTTTTTAGAATTGATTGGGATGTGAAACTAATTAGTTAATTGATTTTCGGTTCGGTCGATTCGATTAAAATTTTATGAAAAATAAAAATTTAAATCAACTATTGATTAAATTTGTTTGTATCAATTCACTATTCAATTGATTAGATATTATTCTTCAGATAAACACCTCGACTAATTATTGATCCATCCAGTCTGATTGACTATTCAATCCAGTTCAAATATCATCAGTTCTAAAAATACCAAACCAAATTATGCATATTTGGATTGATTCAATCTCCCTTATCTCTCGAGCTTCTTGTCTTACTCTATTACTTCGACTCTCTACCTATTTAGGTGAATTGGCCTCCTTGTTACCACCACACCACCATCTCTTCCTTATCTCCTCCCTTGATGAACACTTATATCAACAATTAGTGTATTGAGCATGAATTGTACCATGGTTTCTTCGAGAGCGAATCCCATTAACCTAGTTAACCCAACAAACCCTACCAACCCTGAGCTTCCTTCAACCTATTGTACCACTCTCTTAGTGTACTATCCCAAAATTTAGGTGCTAGAATTCTTATAATAAATAAGAATTAAAACATAGCATTATTGGTAAGAAGCCTAGTAGGAAGTCTTGAGAACTCAGGCTCAAGTCTTATGTAACATCCTCAAAACCCCTTTTGTAGTAAATAATATGAGATAAAATCTTAGCGAAAAAAAAGTATAAGATCAATGGAAACGAAATTTGAAAGATATCAAAAGAAAGTTAAATTAAGAAGTAAAACATAATGTATTAAATTAAGGATTGGACTAAATTGTAAATATGTAAAAAGTTTTGTGGCATAAGTATAAATATGAAAAATTTGAAGTGAAAGGCCAATAGTGCAAATATCTTAAAGGTAGAAGAATCTAAAATTAAGGAAAATGGATTAATAAGGACCAAATTGAATAAGAGAAAAAAGTATAATAGATTAAATTGTAATTTTACCGAATTAAGTGATGATTCAATGATGAAATTCTAAAATATCATAAAGGGAAAAATGGTCAAGGAGAAAGAGAGAACTCTAGAAGGCAATAATGATGTTGGAGATATTTTGATGATATTTTATAATTATTTAATTAAATAAATATTATTTTATTAATATTTTAATGAGATATCTTACTAATATTTTATTATAAATAGCTAGTAGAAAAGGAGAGAAAGATGAAGAAAAAAAAGAAAAGAAGAAGATCCTCCATCTTTCCAATGTGAGTGAGGGCGAGAAAAGAAGAAAACTTTGTTGTTTTTACAATTTGGTCCTTTTACCAAAAAATCCACTATTTTCACCTAGAATTTCAAGGAATTTTCATAATCACCAAGAGAGAAAAGTGATAAGGAGACTATGAAGAACAAGAAAGTCACCTTGGATTCAAGAAAATGGAAGTTTGAGGAGAGAGAAAATCAAGTTAAAGTTTGAAATCAATAGGACAAGGTAAGAACATCAAGATTTCAATATATTTTTAAGTTTGATATTATTGAAAAAACATGAAATTGATGTTAAAGTAGAGTTTTCTTATATAAGGTTTTATGTTCTTAATATGTTAGTGAAAGGAAATAAGAGAAAGTGATGGGAAACATTGTAGAGAAAGGAAAGGAGGGTGTTATAAACTTGGTTATCAACATTTTGCACTAAAACAATTTTGAACCGTAGCAGTAGTCTAAATTTGAAAATTCACCAAAAATTGTAGAAATGAATTAGAGGTTAATTAAAGTATTGAGTTTAGTTTTACATAGAAAAAACGGTGCAAGCAAAATAATTTCATATTATGAGATATATGAATTTTTGTGAGACAAGGTCAGATTGATTTTGGATTCCCTTGTTCTGACTTTGAAAAACCATAAAAAATTATAAAAAAAATTATTAGGGGTTTAAATTTATATTTTTAAATTCTCAATGAGTCTATTTTCAAAATAAACAAACGGGAACATCATCTAAACCCCGTAATAAGAGATAATCAATTTTTAGTAAAGAAAGGTCGAAGCTATCAAGAAGCAGAACAGGGACAAATTTGAAGAATTTACTGTACTTATTGGCTAAATTATAAATCGTTAAATTTTTATGGTAAAAAATTATTTGAGTCTAGTTTCAAAAACATCAAGCGAATCTTAATTTCAAATTCTGTAGCTCAAAATATAAATAATTTAGTAACTATAACTCAAGTGGACAGGTTTGATATGAATATATAATTAAATAATGAAATTATAGATAATGTTATATATAAGCATGTTATACACTAAAAGCTAAATATTCTAACAAATAAATACATAAAGGATGTGGAATGGAGAGGAGAAGGAGGAAAAATATATGAATATATATATAGTACATGAATTTGAAATGTTTCAAAATGGTCAGTAGGTGATGGAATGATTAGTACATGTGAGTATGTTTTAAACCAATTGATAAAATAATAAGTAAATAATTGCTAATTGATGTGATATTGAATTCTTTGTTAAATTTTTATGAAGAATTAAATTGCTTGACACAATTTAGAAATAAATATGAAATATACATAAAGTGGGTAAACTAATTTTACAAGTGCAAGTCCTCCAATGGTCTTATTTGTAAAACTTTAATATTTGTGTTAATTTTATAAAATTGTTATTTTTCATTGAATATCATGCTTTTATGAGGACTTGAGATTAGAAATAGATGTAAGTGGATGATAAGTAAAATGAAGTGGCAGTTATGGCATCTGAATACGGTTCAGGTAATGATATAAAATAAATAAATAAAAATAAAGCATGAAACTTGTAGGAAAATGGAGACGACGTCACGACGACAAGTTTATCATGTCATGACGTGGAAACCCCAATGTCGCGATGACAATTTAAAAATCTTTATGCACTTTACAATTTAGCCTTTGACCAATTGTAGATGTTTTAATGAGCTCATTTAACTCATAATTAGTTCTATCGTAAATTTAATTATTACTAAAAATTATTTAATGATCTACATTAATTA
Source organism: Gossypium arboreum (assembly GCF_025698485.1). Lineage (NCBI taxonomy): Eukaryota > Viridiplantae > Streptophyta > Magnoliopsida > Malvales > Malvaceae > Gossypium > Gossypium arboreum. The sequence goes on along the minus strand of NC_069082.1, from coordinate 8,040,884 downwards.
AATAATATGATAAATTGATCTGAAATTTTCAGTAGTTGCTTTGGCAACGAATGTGACATCCTGATGCATTAACTCAGCGATCAGGTCGAGTATGAGGTGTTACATCTTAAAATTTTAATTTTTTCTCTTTAAAAATTTATGTACATGTAGAACCTAGGAAATATGGTTTATGGTATTTATTTGTGTGTGTTTTGAGCATAAAAGTAGGCATTAGCCCAATGGTTAAAGGTTCTCCCTTACATTTAAAGTTCTATCCACATTAACTTATCTTATTTTTTTTGATGATTTTTAGACAAATGGGCTATTTGCCCATTAGCCCTCAAACTCTCCAAATCCTTTCCTAATTATACTAAAATTCTCTATTTGTTATTTTATCAAATTAAAACCCTAACTTTCTTTATTTGTACCCTAGTTTTCTCTCAAAATTATTTGTTTCAAAACTCTTTTAAGCCCTTAATTTTTGTTGAAAAATATACTTTAAAGTCTTTAAAAATTCAATCAAGTCGCCATCAATTGTTCTTCTCCAAATTATTGAAACCCTTGTCATTAGATTGTTGAATTTCTATCAAGATCAATAAGTATCTCATTCTCTATCAACTAGGATATTTCTTTTTTGGAAAATATCTTGTTTTAATAATCCTTTCAATCCAATTAAAAATGTTTAAATGTTTTGTCGAAAATCTCCACAAATATTGAAAATCTGCTATTAATTCTTGTATTATGTAAATTGAAAGACCCTTGTAGGTGATTGGATCAAAATTGAACAGAGGGGAGTTGCTTAAGGTATCAAAAAAGTCAGGTCAGTGAGTTTTTATGAAAAATCAGGTCAAAATTCAAAATTTCCCGGGTACACACGATTTACCACACAGGCGTGTAGCCCGCGCGTGTAGGACACACGGCCGTGTCCCCGATTTCCCCTTTGCATTCCCCTTCGAGCGCACACAGGCTAGGGCCCTGCATACAGTCGAACACATGGCCGTGTGGATCCATCACACACGACCTAGAGGCTAGCACACGGTCGTGTGGCTCCTGCACTTGCACCTCTTCACTTCGCACATGGGCTTGTGGCCCTGGAACCTAAAAATTACAGTTTTGCCTAATCTTTACTTATTTTGTGCAATTCAGTTCCTGATTAGGTTTTTAATGGCATCTAAAGAATTAGATTATACAATTAGGTCCCGGATTAGGATAAAATAGATAAAACCATGGATGAATGATTTTATGATTTATATGTTTATGATTATTGACATAAATTCTTGAATAATTTCATGATAATTGATAGAACATGATTGCTTAAGTATGACCATTTAAATCCGTGATTGATAATGTTATGTTCATAATTACTGATGGAATATGATTGCTTGGGAATGATTATTTTAAGCCATGATTGACTATGTTTATACTCATGATTATCAAAGATATATAATTGCTTAAGGAATGACTTTTTAATCCGTGTATGACTATGTTTAAACTAAATGTTATGTATATACCGAGCAAATGCTTCACTCATCAATATGTTTTTGTTATAAGACGAAATTTTAAACTATCACTGAACAATCGAACTATAAGATCTGATTATTTTGCATATGCAGGAATTATGAAAGGTGGAAGGTACAAAAGATTATATTGCATATATGTTATATGTTCGTCCGTTGTGTATTCACATATTAGCATATTCCAACTACGACTATATATACTTAGCATCCACGATTTTCTCTGACAACTTTCATCTGCAAGGAATTGTGGATCCTTAACCATATCGTAGCTTGTTTGCACTTATATGTATAAGCGGAGTGAAAAGGTAGAGGGGATTCTAGGGAACTCCCTATTTGGAGAGCTAGTGGTCGAGGGTAGGATTTTCAAATGCCATATGATACGTTATACAACTGTTGCATGAACATACTTTGCATTCACATGAGAAAATACATGATGGAACGTCCGAACTAATAAGTGTGCATAATTACGTTACACCATTAAATTTGTTAGTATGTTGATTGTTTTGCTAATCTAGAGTAATGAACATTGAATTATTGAATTGTTAGGATTTTTATGAAAGTATAATTATTATGATTGACATGCATGTTCTAATATTGATTAGATTTATTTTAAAGGGTCTCCCACTGAGCATGTTAAGCTCACTCCCTTATCTTCCATCTTTTCAGATAACCCAATAGACTAGAATATGGACTTGACATGCAGAGTGTCTAGGCTTGTTCTCGCTAATGAATAATTATTACGATTATCGTTTTATTTTATTAAAAAACTGTGGTATGGGACAATTACTTTTAATCACATTAATTAGGATGCATGTTATTTATAGGTATATATATAGATGGAATGATTTATACTTCATATTATTTATTGAAAATTATTTTAGAATGTGGTTAATTCATTATACAAAGATTATTGATTAATTTTCTGCTGCTAAGTTAATGTTAGTTTTTAATTTATTAATATGAGATATTCACTTTTATAAAACAAGTTCGGAATTGAGATTAGATTTGAAAAAAAAAAAAGACAGGATGACTTCAGTGAGTAATGTGGCCTATTCAGATCAGGTCTATCTATCGTCTAGGCCACGTTGGGATGGTTATATTCAGACACCAGCCAACAACCTCGACCAGAATATTGTACGCCAAGCCCAACCTCTACTTGGGACCTCATCCTCTTTCCCCAAGTACATGGTATAAAAGGATTGGTATCAATGAAAGTTCATTGGGTAAAAGAACTCTAACTAAAAAGAAAAGGTCTAGTGTGATGAAAGAGGCTTGGTTGGACTTAAAAGCATGTGATACAAATAGCTAAGCAATAGTGCAATTGGGCAAAAAAGTGCCTCAAATGTCTCATCGGAGGTAATTTGAAATTTAAAGAAACTCAGATCTTTTGGATTAGTTGAATCAGACTGAATTGAGCTCGGACTTGAATTTTTATTTTTAAATCCAACTTCAGTCTACCTCTAAAAATATTTATTGTTTGGCTTCTATCCATCCATCTCATGTTATATTCCCAACATGTGTTGCATGATCCTTTTGGAATTGAAGAAAGCTCCCTTCTTTTTTTATATACAAACTATAAATTGAAACAACAAAAGTTAGATTTTGATCTAGCAAAAGGTTTAATTGATACGATATATTAATACCTCTAACTGCTATCCTAGCCTGAGTTGCTGCCATTCTCCTGTTATTAAGTTTACAAGTGTTGGTCACTTTTTGAACATTGTTGATGCTTTTCTTGCTACCAACTTGCATCAAACACAAACAGAATCAATGCTTAAATAATCAATTTAGATTTACATCATAAGGCAAGAGATACCCACAAAGCTTCCCCCTTTATATTTATATATATATGACATTTAAAAGACCCATTGAAGAACCTGCGATATAATCATCTGTTTTCGTACTTAGAAAAAAATCAAACCAACAAAAAAGTAAAAAGAAAAGAAAAAGAAAAATTCACAGCCTATATATCCTAACATGCAGGATCGTCCGACCATTAGGAACCCAGCTTACAGCCATCCAAGTCCCATCCCAACTCCAACACCTTCAGATACTATCCCTACACAGTTAAACCATGCACCTGGACATTGGACTACTGGTCTTTGCCACTGCTTTGATGACCCTGCAAATTGTAAGCTTATAAATACATTCACCATCTTATTCATTTTTTTGTGTTTTCTTTTTCATTTTCAGATAATCCTTTGGTTTGATTTTTCGAATTGTTCAGGTGTGATTACTTGCATATGTCCTTGCATCACTTTCGGACAGGTAGCTGAGATTGTCAGCAGAGGATCTAAATGTAAAGTTTACATATTTTGAAATGGTCTTTAACCTGATTTTCATTCAGATTATGGTTTTGGTCCTTTTACTCTATCCCTCCAAATGGTAAGTTTTTACTCTATCCCTCCAAATGGTAAGTTTGTACATTTCAAAATGTAGGTAAATATAGTGGTAAATTTGTATTTTTACTAACCATTTTTTTATAATTCAGTCTTGGCCTAATATAGAATTTCTAGCTTCAACTCAGCTGTACTTTAATTTAACATAATTTATTATCTTTATCTTTATAATGTTATTATAGTTATAATACTAATGTAAGTTTTTTCTTAAAACACATTTTTTTATTGGAATAGTTTAGGTGATAATTATTTAACTTGCCAATTGAGTTTTAGTTTGATTGATATCGATAATGTTGTCAGTATAAGAGGATGCGGGTTTTGAATGCGCTCAAGCACATTTTATCATTCTATTTATGGATTTGAAAGAATTATGGGTCGTTTTAGGCATTATATATATGTATATGAGATATTATTTTATAGACTCTTCCCATCACATCATCCATGGCCTCTTTCTAATTATTTAATGACATTTAAACAATTTTTTCCATATCATTGAAATATAATTTTAATAAATTTTTTTTACCCTAAACCTCAAACCATAAACTTGAACCTTGAATCTTGAATCCTGAACCAGGATTTTGGGTTCGGAATTTAAAATTACCACGATTATGTGTCAATGATATGGAAAATATTACTAAAATATAATTAAATAATTGAAAAGAGACCATGAATGATATGATGAGAATGATCCATAAAATAATTTCTCGTATATATAAATTATTTGGCTTAAATCATGATTTTCTTTATTCCATTTTGGTACTCGAATTATAAGTTCCCTCCCATTTATGCCCAAAATTATGGGAGTCCTAGATTTATGTTAAGATATAAAAGGAACGCTTTAACCGTGCCATGTCATGAAACGTGCCCCAATCTTTCCTTTTCTCTTTTTTGGTCACTATAATATAATGGTCAAACTACATGTATGATCCCTCTACTATGCTCATGTGTTCTTTTAGTTATTATAATATCATGGTCAAAGTTTAGTTTTTGATCCCTCCACTATGCTCACATTTGTAATTTAGTCCTTAAATTTTAAGTTCGCATAATTTGGTATTCTACATAATTAGTTCAAATAATTAATATCCTTAACTATTTTGGTTAAATTAAGTTTGTTAAAAAGACCAAAACCGTAATTTGATCACATTTCAACTGGTTTAAAATTTTTTACGTTAATTTATTATTCATTTTGTAGCTTGTTTTTCAAGGGGATTGCTGTACGGGGTGTTGGTGGGTTTCACCGGTTGTGCATGTCTTTATTCATTCTTATATCGCTCGAAACTAAGGGGACAATACGACTTAGGACAAGAACCCTGTAATGATTGCTAGGTTCACTTCTGCTGTTGTCCATTGGCTCTTTGTCAAGAATACAGGGAACTTAAAAATCGTGGCTTTGACATGGAGATAGGTAACACATATTTTCATAACCTCCTCTAATTAATTTTATGAATATCATTATTTAGTCTAAAAAATATGGTTAACTACTTCAGTTAAAATGTTAACATAAATTATTTCTTAAAAATTATAATAGTAAAAAACATAAATGACTAAACCCCGACTTCAACTGTAGTAGGACAAAAACTAAAATTTGACCTCTCAAAAATCAACACCATATTATTAGCATAAATTAAGTTGATAAAATTATATTTTTGGGAATGAAGGTTGGGAAGCCAACATGGACAGGCAAAAACGTGGGGTCGCAATGATGCCAATAGTGATCATTGGAATGACAAGATGATTGATTGATTGTATCAGTCGTGTGTCGTCGGTCGATGAATATGGTAAAAACAGGCACTGAAATTGCTGCAGTTGTGCTGCCTTTGATGCCTATGTTTGTGTGTGCTTTGGTTAACTCTCTCTGTTGTTGTATAGGGTTTGGTTTGGAGACTTTTGTGTTCGGTTATCCTTATGATATTTGCTAACCAGAAAAATATAGAAATCATGCGTGTGGGTAAAACACGTTGAATGTTTTCACCCAGAAAAATAGGTATTTCCCATAAGATGTGTTTTAGTATATGTGTTCAATTATTGTTAACTAATTTTTAGGTCACTTTTATTTTTACTGCTTAAAATGAAATTATTGTAATTTCGTCACTCAATTGTTATGGCGCTTTCATTTTAGTCACCCAGCATTAAATCTCTAACGGCGTTTAACTTTATACGCCACATCATGTTTACACTGTCATTTTGATCTCCCAATTTTTATGTCGATTCGTTTTGGTTATCCAAAAAATATCTTTTTTCAAGTATTGATTGAGGTAAAAAAATCAAAGATTAAAGTGAAAAATAGAGGTGAGCATGGGTTGGCCCACCTGGTCCGGCCCGAAGGCCTGCCAAAAATATGAGAGGGTTTGGACAAAAATATAGGCTCGAAAAATAGGCTTGGACAAAAAAATAAAGCTCATTTAAAAAATGGCCAAGCCTCGGATAAGGCATTTTTAGTCTGGGCCTGGCCCAGCCTTGATTCACTAAAGGATAAAAAAATTATGATTTTTTAATATTATTTTCTTGTTATTTTCTACCTATTTTGCTACCATTTTACTATTATCTTGCTACTATTTTGTTGTTATTGTTTGGATATTGTAAAAACTTATTTTATTGTTAATTTTGTTATTATTTTAAAGACATTTGTTAATTTTGTTATTATTTTAGAAATATTTGCTTGTTAAGTTGCATCTATCTTAGTGTTATTTAAGTAAACATATTTTTAAAATTTATTTTCAATTTGTTGGGAAATATTTATTTTAATGTTTTAGTATTTTTGATGTATTATATATATTTTAAAATTATATAAAAATAATATAAAATTAATATGATCGGGCTAAGTCAGGCCCGAGTTTTAGCATTTTATTCAGTCGAGCTTGGAAAAAATTTAAGCCCATTTTACGGGATCGGGCCTAGTAAACAAGCATAAATTTTAGTCGGGCCTGACCCGCCCATGCTCACCTCTAGTGAAAACCGATAGAAACTAAAATAATATACAAAAATTTCAAATTGTATTTGTTTATCTCATTAACAAAAATTCTAAATTTTTTAATATTAATTTTTTAATTTCAAAGCATGAAAATTAATTTAAAAATTATTGAAAATGTTTTATCATCAATCGATTTGTTACTATAATATTGAAATTAATTAATTTAATCTCCTTCTAAATTTTAAAATTTTATTTTGTATTTTCAAAATAGCCTTAATGAAATCAACTCAAATAACCCACTGTAACACTCCTAACCCGTATCCGTTGCCGGAATAAGGTTATGAGGTATTACTTGACTGAACAAAACTTCTATAAGGTCAAAGATACTTACCAGACATAAATTATCAACAATGCAAACATGTCTCATTGATTTTCCATAAGAGCTCTTATAAATTTCCAAAATAACTCACTTTCAAAACATAACCGAATATCTAATAACAAATTAACTACTGTCAAGTTATAACTAAAACATTTCACCACATTAGTTCAATTATAAGGCTTCTCTAAACAAAATGAGCAAGCCATCTTCGCATGGCTATAATGTATACAAAGTCGAAATATCATTCTACCTATAGTCTATCCTATACATGCCTTAAACCATGATGATATACAATCTTCTCAACTCGCATAATGACTCAATAGTGTGATGATATCTCCGGCCCTTCCAACTCGAGCTAAACTATAAACCTATAAGAAATGGAAAAGAGAACACGGAGTAAGCTTCAATGCTTAGTAAGTTTTAAGCAATGCAAACAATTAATTTACTTATAGATCGATTATTTCAAATTTTCAAGAAATCATTCCTAGATAATTGCCATTTTGGCCAAGTATCCGAATCAATAGAAAAGGCAAATCCCTTATAATACACCAGATCCAGCTCGGTTATTGATAGAGTGAATAGATCGCCATTTCTTGAAATCTCTTTCGATTCAAAATCGTGGTGTAACGTGTATCCCTTCGCTCGGTCACGGAATAGATGAAATAAATCAAAAATGGATTTTTGTTCAAGAATGAAATCTTATTGAACGCCTGATTCATCCTTCTAACCATATCCATCCGGATCGATGAAATAAGATGAATTGAGACGGTATTTTGTAAATACGTAATTATCTTGAATATATTAACTATTTTTTATTTTTCGATCGCTTGGAAGGAACAAAAGAAACATCTTGTTCTTTCTTCAACAATTTCGATCTCTAGTAGACCTCTCGGTAGGGTTCGAACCCGGATGAAGTTCGACCATCTATCGAGAAAAAAGAACGAATGGATCTCGTAGGATTCCCAAGAAATTCTTCGATTTCTTCCTGAAGCAGATGATTATTCATCCGCTTCTCACGTTCCGTGAATAGCCGGGACATTGAGGAATATCCAGAAAGGCATTTAGGGAATCGGTCTGATTCTATCACCGTTCGTTCCGTTTGAAGAAAGGAAGGATCCTAAAGAATCGATTACTCTGATATAGCTGGCCCTTTTAGGGACTTGAATATTCCCCAACTGTTCTGGTCCATTTACGGTTATTGCTTCCGTGAACATAGTGGCTAAATAATCCTAACGCGTTACATAATGAAAATATTGTATAATTGTTCGGTTTTCCGCAATTTTTTCCATTCCTCTGTGTAAATAACCTAATATTGGTTCACAGTCAACAACATCTTCACCATCTAGAGTAACGATGAGACAAAGAACACCATGCATTGATGGGTGGTGAGGCCCCAGAATGGGATTCCAACTCAGCACCTTTTGAGATTTTGAGAAGAGTTGCTCTTTAGAGAGCACAGTACGATGAAAGTTGTAAGCTGTGTTCGGGGGGGAGTTATTGTCTATCGTTGGCCTCTATGGTAGAATCATTCGGGGCCCGAGGCGGTGGTTTACCACTGGCGGATGTCGGCGTTCGAGTCCGCTTATCTCCAACTCGTGAACTTAGCGAAACAAAGCTATGATAAAAAAAAGCACGATGCTTTATTTATCCCCAAGTCGAGATGAATATTATATGGTAGCGGCAGAAATTCTTTGGCCTTGAATCGGGTATTCAGGGAAGAACAGGTTGTTCGGTTCGATACCGCCAAGAATTCTCGACTATTGCATGGGAACAAGTTCATCTTTGAAGTATTTTTCATTTTCAATATTTTTCTATTGGAGCTTCCCTCATTCCTTTTATCGAGCATAATGACGCGAATCGGGCTTTAATGAGTTCTAATATGCAACGCCAAGCAGTTCCGCTTCAAGTATCCATGAACATAATGCATATTTAGCAAATTCACCTCACTTGAATCTGAACTCAATTAAAACCAAATATTGAAATCACAAATAAGATCATAAGAACTCGAAAAGCATCTCATTAACAAGTTTTAACCATGTTTGCAACAAAATCACAAATTCACTACAAGCCATCTTCCTGAGCATCAGTCACTAAATTATTTATAACTAAAGATAAGAAACTCCAAATCAAGTGCCGTTAATTTTCCCTGAAAATAGACTCATATATCTTCTATCCATAAAATTTTCATAATTTTTTGTTTGACCAATCAATACCAGATTTTTATTGACTATTCTGACCACTCTTCACTACGAATCAATTTTCTCATTATACAGAATTCAAAATATGTTATCGTTTATTTCATTTGAAATTAGACTCATTAAGGAGTCTAAGAATATAAATTTTATCTTATAACCATTTTTGTACCATTTATAATGATTTTCTCAAAATGTAAGGGGACCTCAAGTCATTTTGACTCTATTCCACGCCACTTCAAATATCTCATTATTGGCAATTCTTTTGCTTACACGGTTTCTTTTATAAGAAACTAGACTCATTAAGATTTCGTGACATAATTTATTCAGCCTCTAACTCAACTCCTACAATTTATGGTGATTTTTCGAAATCACGTTACTGCTGCTGTCCCAAGCAGATTTATTACCCATTCTTTGCATTCATATTATTTAACATGTATATCACCAAATTAATCTCATATAACCTTTCACCATAACCGAATACACACATACACATATGAGATTTTCACATATACTTCTCATTTGGCATTCATGATTCAGTTCCGATCAATCTAACATATAAAAGTATATAATACATACCTCACCAACTTAATGTATTGAACATATTCAATGGTAGTTTACTACGAACATTCGAAATCAAAATCTTACTCCAATCATCGGCATTAAGTTTGCTAGGTTTAAAACCCAAATCCAATCACCACCATAAAGCATGCGGGACTTTAAGGCCGGATATAATACCAGCACAAAGCCTGCGAGACTTTAGCCTGGATATAATACCAGCACAAAGCCTGCGGGACTTTAGCCCGGATATAACACCAGCACGAATGCCTTCGGGGCTTAACCTGGATATAACACCAGCACGAATGCCTTCGGGGCTTAACCCGGATATAACACCAGCACGAATGCCTTCGGGGCTTAACCCGGATATAACACCAGCACGAATGCCTTATCAACCATTATCATGCACATATATATATCATAACACATTAGCATTTCATTTACATTACTTGAACACAAGCACAACATGCTTATCAACCATTCCACTTTGGGCTCAATAGCCACTTACAAAGAACACGATTTCGTTTCGCTATCCAACATGATTTCTATAACCATTCGGCTACAAGTCATATGCACAAATTATTTATCCCACTACGTAATTCAAGTAGAACCAATAGGTCACAATTTATTTATTATGCTTATATACCATGATTTTATCAAATCATAGGCTAAGCTTCATTACTCAAAGACTTACCTCGGATATTTTGAACAGTTGTGGATAGGCTACTCGATTGCTTTCTCCTTTCCCCTATCTGATTTAGTTCCTCTTTGCTCTTGAGCTTTAAATTTAAACAAATGAATTTGTTTAATTACTTACTCAACTTTAATTCTATCTACTCGATTGCTTTCTCCTTTCCCCTATCTGATTTAGTTCTTCTTTGCTCTTGAGCTTTAAATTTAAACAAATGAATTTGTTTAATTACTTACTCAACTTTAATTCTATAATAGTCACATTTGACAATCATATAATTTCAATGCATATTATGTTTTATAAAATATGTCATGACTCGATTTCATGCTTATTATATCAATAGCTAATTCGCACAAACAAAGATTCACATAACTTACCATGCTACCTTATACATGAATTCAACCATATATACGAATATCAACTTATTAAACATTTATCACATTTCCACTTGCTATTTATCAATAATGCCGCACACACACAAATACATACATACTCATATGCATGCAACCCATTTTTGATTAATATATATCCCATTCAGCCCTAACTACTCAATTTAACCTTCATATTCAAATTTATAGGTAATGCTGAATGCCCAAACTTAATCAATCTCAAAATTTAGCTTTCATCACTTTAATCAACTGCTACTTATTCTTCCAAAACCTCAAATACAAGGTATTTAGCACCTATACACTTATACCGAATTAGCAAGCACATATGATCCTTGGCCGAATGTCATTAAACACAAGTCATCAAAATCTTATTATTTAACATCTTATATATTATTAGATAAATGGATTAATTATACATATATACTACCAAAGCCGAACATAAAAATTTTACCTATGCATAACATTACTCATATTCCAATACTCATATTATTCAAAATCATACTCTAAAAAAAATCATGTACAATGCCGAACACTTAGATGATCAAACATTTAATTTATTCATTTCAAAACACCCCAAACGGCATTTGTTCAAGACATTAAGCAAATCCCTGTTCGGCTATTACACATATGAGTATTAGCAATTTATATTTTTAACAAGATCAACTTCTTTCATCAACAATTCTTCATCAAAACTTAAAGGCAATAATCAAATTCCTTCCTTATCTACCATAACCGAATGCTCAATTCATCACTCAAAATTCAAAGTTTTGGCATGGGCTAAGTAAGAAACATGATAATTAACTTCAAAAAAGCTACAATTTCAAAAATCTAACATAATTTACTAACCTTCCTTATGTTTCAAATGGCCGAATGTCTTGCTCCTCTTTTTCTTTCTTTAAGTTCGGCTAAGAAGAACAAAGATGAGACTTTATTTTCTTCACCATTATTTCTATTATTATTATGATTTTATTCATCTATATTATAAAACATAAAGCCACTTAACTAATAAATAATACATATATTTTATATAAACCATTATCATGGCCGGCCACTACTAAAAAAAATGGATATTTGACATGCAAGTCCATCCTCTTTATTACATGCATTAATAGACCACTTTAAAATTAACCTATCACATTTCACAATTGTCTCACATAAGTCCTATTTAATAAATTCCACATACAAATGACAAAATTAAAGCATGAAACTTTTCACACATGCATTATCTCATATAATAGACATGAAATTTAACATTTAATTATTTTCATGACTCGGCTTTGTGGTCCCGAAACCACTTCCCGACTAGGGTCAAATTAGGGCTATTACACCCACATTTAATAATTGCCTACAAAAATTAAATTTTTATTATATAATCTCGAATTTTCCATGCTAAGCTTAAAGCAAAATAAAAATCATTGCAATTAACAATTAATTAAATTAATTACTTGTTCTTAGTTTGGGTAAAGAAATGATAAAAAATTTATGAGTTTTGTTTCCTTGGATAAAAATGATTAATTTAATTAATTACAAGGATTAATATTCTTTACTTTTAGCTTGGCATGGAAGACTCAAGATCATATAATCAAAAGAATTTTGTGTCTCATAGATAATTTATTAAAGATGAGTTATTTGAGTTGATTTTATTTAGAAACATAAAATAAATTTTAAAATTCTAAATGAGATTACATTAATTAATTTAATTAATTTTAATATTATAGTAATAAATCGGTTGACACTATCAAGGGATAAAATTTTTAATGATTTATTTATTTATTTTTGATATTTTAAAATTTAAAATTTCAATGTTACAAGCCCAATTTGCCCGGTCCGTTTACAACCCCTAAACCTAATCCCGTTTTCAACCCCTAAACCCAACACCCAAAACCAAACTAAATTAAAACAAGCCCACCACCCGTTTACAAGCCCAAAAAAATAAACCCTAGCCCATTCCCAACATTTTCTGAAAACAAAAAACCTAGCCCCTATTTCCCTTCAGTGTCGCACTTGTTACGATATTAGTAACACATATTAGGCTAAAAAAAAGGGTCTTCAAGAAGTTCATACAGGGGAGTTTATGCGGCGATATTTGGGGCACCTATTTTCCTTTTGTTTATTTTGTCTTCCAGCAATGTTTATGTTTTGTGATTAACCTATTCCTTTCCAAATTTTATTTCTAATAAATTTCCGTTCTATCCATTGTTACGATCTTTCTCAAGCATTTTTGCATTGAAATAACGACTAATGGACTAATGACACTTTTGCAAAAGGAGTTCTGTATATTACTCTGAAAGTTTCTAAATAATACAGGAACCTGAAACAGGACTATTATTTAGAACTAACCAAACCTAAAGATCGGAAATATTTGAAAAAGTAGAGTTAAGTTGGGACTACCACTTCAGATTTTTCGCCCAAAATCTAAAATGAACAAGAAGACAGGATACAGTTTCGGTGACAGAACCTTGATGAACAAAGAGCAATGACAACCTAAACATTCAAAAGGGGATTCATGCTCACAACATGCTGCACTCATGCATTTGTAGATCATTCACAGCGTAGCTAGTTATAAACATTTGATTTATTTCGATCATAGCATCCTAATTCTTTGGCATAAGCATAAATACATGGAACTGACTCTACAGGTCTTGTCCCTAGAATCAGTGAATTCACAAGCCTTAAACCCCTAAGTAGTAGGGTAACAGGCTGAAGATTTACAGATCTTAACCCCCTAAGCAGTAGGGTAACAGGCTGAATTACCAATCACTTCTCCCTGAAATGGCGTTGGAGCGGCCAGAAGCCATAGCAGATCTCCTTGAAGTTTTAGTGAAGTAGATTAAAGTCACAAGTCTTATCTCCCTGAAGTTGCAGTGGAGCAGACTAGAGATAGCAAATCTTATTTCCCTGAAGTTGCAGTGGAACAGATTGAAGCTATAAACCACAGATCTCATCTCTCTGAAGTTGTAGTAGAGCAGATCAACATAAGTCTTATCTCCCTAAAGTTGCAGTGGAGTAGACTAAAGATAGAAAATCTTATTTCCCTGAAGTTGCAGTGGAACAGATTGAAGCTATAAACCACAAATCTCATCTCTCTGAAGTTGCAGTAAAGCAAATCAACACAAGTCTTATCTCTCTGAACTTGCAGTGGAGCAGACTAGAGATAGAAAATCTTATTTCCCTGAAGTTGCAGTGGAACAGATTGAAGCTATAAACCACAGATCTCATCTCTCTGAAGTTGCAGTAGAGCAAATCAACACAAGTCTTATCTCCCTGAAGTTACAGTGGAACAGACTAAAGATAGCAAATTTTATTTCCCTGAAGTTGCAGTGGAACAGATTGAAGCTATAAATCACAGATCTCATCTCTCTGAAGTTGCAGTAGAGCAGATCAACACAAGTCTTATCTCCCTGAAGTTGCAGTAGAGCAGACTAAAGATAGCAAATCTTATTTCCCTGAAGTTGCAGTGGAATAGATTGAAGCAATAAACCACAGATCTCATCTCTCTGAAGTTGCAGTAGAGCAGATCAACACAAGTCTTATCTCCCTGAAGTTGCAGTGGAGCAGACTAAAGATAGCAAATCTTATTTCCCTGAAGTTGCAGTGGAACAGATTGAAGCTATAAATCACAGAGCTCATCTCTCTAAAGTTGCAGTAGAGCAGATCAAAACAAACCCTATTTCCTTGAAGTTGCGGCGAACCGATGGAGCAGAGCAAAGCGACAAGATGCAGTGGGTTGAATGAGGCTGCCTAAAAAAGAGAGGCATCAAAAGTCGAGGCTTAGCGGGACCGGTCAAAATTGGTCTTTTTTAAAAGTCTTTGCTCTGTTCTCATTACACGACAACGAGCAAAGAGGGGCAGCTGTTACAAGCCCAATTTGCCCGGCCCGTTTACAACCCCTAAACCCAATCCCGTTTACAACCCCTAAACCCAACACCCAAAACCAAACTAAATTAAAACAAGCCCACCACCCGTTTACAAGCCCAAAAAAATAAACCTTAGCCCATTTTCAACATTTTCTGAAAACAAAAAACCTAGCCCCTATTTCCCTTCAGCGCTGCACTTGTCCCATCACCCCATACTGTCTGCCTCTGCCAACCCCTCTGTCACCGCCGTTAACCCTTAGCCTGCAAACAGATCAAAGAAAAAGGGAGAGAATAGAAACGATAACATGCAAATGGCAGATAACAGAGACCAAATGGGGATAATATCATGTATTCGGCTATATATAGCCAAGGAGAAAATGTAACTTTACACACACGGACACAGATATTAGAAAGAAATAAAAAGCAGGAATTGAAAGATTTTAAAGGAAAAAGAAAGTTGTTTCTTCATTTCGATTGACCTGTTCTTTATTTTGCAAATTACTTCAATCCTCACACACATATAATATATATACGCATATATATAAAAAAGAGAAAGGATATCGTTACCTTTTTAGGGGGATCGGAGAAGTCAGAACCGAATGGTTCCCATGGCTCGATCCGGTCCCCTAGGTCCCCTTTGCTTGTTTGGAATTCAGATATGGATAGAGAGAGACTAGAGGAATCGATTCGGGGCTCCTTTGCATCTCCGACCGCCGTGCATGGCGGATGCCGGCAACGGACGGGCACCAATTCGGAGACCGAAAATCGCCTAGGCTGGATTCTCTTACACCTCTCTCTCCTTTTTTTTCCTCTGCACTGACGAAATGAAAATTTCACAAAAAAATTGTTGCTTTTATAGCCCCTTGGTACGACGTCATTTTGGGGCAAATACCCAATACCCAAAACGGCGTCGTTTAATCGCTTGACCCAGACTCCGACCCGAAAACTGCCTAGGATCCGCGTGTTTCTGGACTGAAGGTCTATTTGCGCCCTCAGTCCCTCCGCTTTTGAGGCCGTTTTCAATGTTGTCCCATTCTCTTTTATTTCTTTTTAATTTCGCCCAGGAATTTCATTACTGTTTCATCTGGGTCCCTGATCGAACGGGGCGTTTTGAATGGAAGGGTTTTATTTCCCATTTGATCCTTCTTGGTTACTCGTGCATTCGTCCGAGTCCCTATTTTAACCCTAACAGCTTATTTTATTCATGAATTAGCCTCTTTATTTTAATTTGATTTCAATTAAGTTTTGTTTAAATTCCCTTTTTTATAGTTTTCTATTATTCATGTTTATTGATATTGATTGTATCATTTGTATGATTTTGTTTATTTATTGAAGCCCGATTAATTGTAATCTCATTTGTTATATATTGTTCTATGTTTTATGCATTATTATATATATGAATATATATATACCTTAAAAATGAAATTAAGCTTATTTTATATCTTATTAGTATTATATTATTCATACATATAACCCTTGTATATATTTTAAATATATATGCTTGCTGATTAAAAAGAAATCATACGTTTTGCACCTTATTTAAATTATTATTTATGTACATATATCGCTAAACCCATGTATTATACCTATATTTTTGTATATATGAATATGTTTCTAAGTCCATTATAACTTATGGTAAAACACATCTAATTTTGCATACATATTCTTTTATTCTAAATTAATTTATATAGATATATATACGATTTGTAAATCTAATATGTTTTTAAAATTATTATATACTTGTATTATCTTTGCATATATATATTTTATTATTAAGATTGTTAATTTTAAACGATATTCTTTAATACTTCAGTATATTGTTCGATTTAAATATTCATTCTATAAAATATATTTTAATGGTCATATGTGTACCTTCATTTTGTAAAAAGTTTCTAGTTTAATAATTCATACAATATATAATATGTGTTCATCCTTTTAAATTTGCTTTATACATATATACATATTTTTCTTTAACTTTCGTTTTGTTTTGCATTTTTTGCATTTGAATGTGTTGTATTAGGTTATATATATTATTGTGGTATATTATTTTTGTTTTGTATTGCCATCATATTGATTATTCTTCATCAATGATTAGGAAATTGATAATACTTTTAGATTGGTAGAATTTGGTTGTTATCTTATTAGTTGATTAAACGAATTATATTATCTCCATTCATTCATCATAATATTTCATTTTATCCCGTGTTTTTTTATTTCCTTTCCGATTTACAAATGTCATTTTATAATTTCTAATTCTTTAAACTAATTATCCCATTTTATTTCAAGTCAAATTAGTGTATTTCAAGCTGTTTTTTATAATTTTTAAAAATTATTTAAAACGAAGGCGATGTTCGATGTTTGGCAATTCGGGGAATCGTGCCCTACCGTGCTGGGTTGCAATTTCTCGTTCGCTCGAAATAATCGAGTGTCTTTTTAGAATTTCACTCATGTTTTCTAAAAACTTTTTAAAATGAAGGAAATGTTCGATGTTTAGCAATTCGGAGGATAGTGCCCTATCGTGCTGGGTTGCAATCTCCCATTTGCTCAAAATAATCGAATACCCCTTCGAATTTCACACGTGTTTTATAAGGCAAGGCAATGTTCAATATTTGGAAGTTCGAGGAATCGTGCCCTACTGTGCTGGGTTTCGATTTTTCGTTGGACTAAATAGTTGAGCATCCTTTTGTAATTCCCAAATTATGAATTTTTGGAAGTCGAAATCTATCGTGTTCTCGAAGATATAAAGGATCGTGTCCTACCGTGCTGGATTTGGTGCTATATACCTTTGAAACAAGAAGATTTTGATAACCAATTCAGGATCATTCAAATGTAATAAAAAAGGAACCTCATTTCAAAAACATTTTAAATCTTAGACACAATGACAGTTATTTAATCGGTTTGGTACCAATTTTGGGCGTTACGGGGGTGCTAACCCTTCCTCGTACGTAACCGACTCCCGAACCCTTATTCTCAATTTTCGTAGACCTAAAATTATTATAAATCAAATGTTTTATTCAAATGATCACCCTCAAGGTGATCCGATTACACCTCAAAAAAAAGGTCAGTGGCGACTCCATTTTCGCTTTCCAAAAATTCAATCCACCGTTTTTAAATCAAAATAAAAAAAATGGTTTCAACAGCTTGACGACTCCGCTGGGGACTTCAATAAGAGAGTCAAGCCATAAAATTGATTATCTGCTGTCCTTTTGTCAGTTGATTGAAAATTTGTTTTGAAAAATCATGATTTCTTCAATTGCATTCGATTGTATGATTGTTGTGGCTCGGGTCTTGTAGAATAACATTGCATTACATTGCATGACCGCTGTGGTCGCACCTTCTAAGTGGGAGTAAGAAACTACGCTTTCGTGAGGTTTTCACCTCCGTATGGGCTAGTGGATTATTTCCGGGATACATCCGTACCTATGATTTCGTGAGATTTTCATCTCTGCATGGTCATAGGGAAATGTATTCCCCTGAACTGAACTCGATCCATATGAGCCTATAATGGGTGAGGATTGAGGAATCTGCTGGTTCGGGTATCCTTACTCTAGAACCATATAGGGTACCTTAAGAGCCTTCATTAGGTGGAGCTAGGTTAAACTGTAGTGGTCGCCCATATAAGTATGCTTTGATTATCTTTATTTTGCTTGCATTTTATTATTAACACTTGATACTGACTCGTCTTGTTTTGATTGTATTTTGCATGACATTGCATACTAAAGGAGGTGTTGATTCGTATTCGATTACTAAGTTAGAAAGTTTAACATGGAGAATGAATTTCTTAGTAAAGTTGAGGATAATGCGGCCGTCCGCACATGGTCAGAGAAGTTACAATCGTAGAAAGGGGATAGCTTGAAAGAAGGATATACATCAGAATTGCAGAAATTCACTCACGTCAATGTAACACAGAATGAGTTGCAGGAATTGAGAGATATCTGGGCCGGTTGGGATGAAGAAACCAAACAGTTGTTCTATCAAAGCTATGGCGATATATCTTACTTGTTAGATATTAAGGTGAACAAGCACCTGTTTCGAGTTATGGTTCAATTTTAGAATTCTGCTTACAAGTGTTTCACTTTTGGGGAAGTGGATTTAGTGCCTACCGTGAAAGAATATACTACCCTGCTCAGGTGTCCAAAAATGTAAGATAGAAAAGCTTATGCCAAGGTTTTTAACGGTCAAACCTTTACGAAGAAGTTGATGAATATTTCAGGGATGAGCGAGCTTTAGGTCACTACTCGGATTCAACAAAAGAGAGATAGTAAATGTATCCCTTGGGAGAATTTGAGAGATTTGGTTTTAACACATCCGGATGAAAGAAAGAGGGTCGATATCTTCGCCTTAAGCATCTATGGATTGGTAATTTTTCCTAAGGCTTTAAGGCATGTAGATGAGGCAGTCACTGACTTATTCGATCGTCTTGAGAAGGAAATCACACCGGTACCGGCAATATTGGCTGAGACGTTCAAATCCTTGAGCACATGTCAGAAGACAGGCGGGGGACGGTTTATTGGATGCGCACAACTGTTGAGGCTGCCTAAAAAAGAGAGGCATCAAAAGTCAAGGCTTAGCGGAACCGGTCAAAATTGGTCTTTCTTAAAAGTCTTTGCTCTGTTCTCATTACACGACAACGAGCAAAGAGGGGCAGTTGTTACAAGCCCAATTTGCCCGGCCCGTTTACAACCCTTAAACCCAATCCCGTTTACAACCTCTAAACCCAACACCCAAAACCAAACTAAATTAAAACAAGCCCACCACCCGTTTACAAGCCCAAAAAAATAAATCCTAGCCCATTCTCAACATTTTCTAAAAACAAAAAACCTAGCCCCTATTTCCCTTCAGTGCTGCACTTGTCCCATCACCCCATACTGTCTGCCTCCACCAACCCCTCTATCACCACCGTTGACCCTTAGCCTGCAAACAGATCAAAGAAAAAGGGAGAGAATGGAAACGATAACATGCAAATGGCAGATAACAGAGGCCAAAGGGGGATAATATCATATATTCGGCTATATATAGCCAAGGAGAAAATGTAACTTTACACACAGGGACACAGATATTAGAAAGAAATAAAAAGCAGGAATTGAAAGATTTTAAAGGAAAAAGAAGGTTGTTTCTTCATTTCGATTGACCTATTCTTTATTTTGCAAATTACTTCAATCCTTACACACATATAATATATATACGCATATATATAAAAAAGAGAAAGGATATCGTTACCTTTTTAGAGAGATCGGAGAAGTTAGAACTGAATGGTTCCCATGGCTCGATCCGGTCCCCTAGGTCCTCTTTGCTTGTTTGGAATTCAGATATGGATAGAGGGGGACTAGAGGAATCGATTCGGGGCTCCTTTGCATCTCTGGCCGCCGTGCATGGCGGATGCCGGCAACGGACGGGCACCAATCCGGCGACCGAAAATGGCCTAGGCCGGATTCCTTTACACCTCTCTCTCTTTTTTTTTCCTCTGTACTGACGAAATGAAAATTTCACAAAAAAATTATTGCTTTTATAGCCCCTTGGTACGGCGTCGTTTTGGGGCAAATACCCAATACCCAAAACGGCGTCGTTTAATCACTTGACCCAGACTTCGACCCGAAAACCGCCTAGGATTCGCCCAGGAATTTCATTACTGTTTCATCTGGGTCCCTGATCGAACGGGGTGTTTTGAATGGAAGGGTTTTATTTCCCATTTGATCCTCCTTGGTTACTCGCACATTCGTCCGAGTCCCTATTTTAACCCTAACAGCTTATTTTATTCATGAATTAGCCTCCTTATTTTAATTTGATTTCAATTAGGTTTTGCTTAAATTCCCTTTTTTATAGTTTTCTCTATTATTCGTGTTTATTGATATTGATTGTATCATTTGTATGATTTTGTTTATTTATTGAAGCTTGATTAATTGTAATCTCATTTGTTATATATTGTTCTATGTTTTATGCATTATTATATATATGTATATATATATACCTTAAAAATGAAATTAAGCTTATTTTATATCTTATTAGTATTATATTATTTATACATATAACCCTTGTATATATTTTAAATATATATGCTTGCTGATTAAAAAGAAATCATACGTTTTGCACCTTATTTAAATTATTATTTATGTACATATATATCGCAAAACCCATGTATTATACCTATATTTTTGTATATATGAATATGTTTCTAAGTCCATTATAACTTATGGTAAAACACATCTAATTTTGCATACATATTCTTTTATTCTAAATTAATTTATATAGATATATATACGATTTGTAAATCTAATATGTTTTTAAAATTATTATATACTTGTATTATCTTTGCATATATATATTTTATTATTAAGATTGTTAATTTTAAACCGATATTCTTTAATACTTCAGATATTGTTTGATTTAAATATTCATTCTATAAAATATATTTTAATAGTCATATGTGTACCTTCATTTTGTAAAAGTTTCTAGTTTAATAATTCATACAATATATAATATGTGTTCATCCTTTTAAATTTGCCTTATACATATATACATATTTTTCTTTAACTTTCGTTTTGTTTTGCATTTTTTGCATTTGAATGTGTTGTATTAGGTTATTTATATTATTGTGGTATATTATTTTTGTTTTGTATTGCCATCATATTGATTATTCTTCATCAATGATTAGGAAATTGATAATACTTTTAGATTGGTAGAATTTGGTTGTTATCTTGTTAGTTGATTAAACGAATTATATTATCTCCATCCATTCATCATAATATTTCATTTTATCCCGTGTTTTTTTATTTCCTTTCCGATTTACAAATGTCATTTTATAATTTCTAATTCTTTAAACTAATTATCCCATTTTTTTTCAAGTCAAATTAGTGTATTTCAAGCTATTTTTTATAATTTTTAAAAATTATTTAAAACGAAGGCGATGTTCGATGTTTGGCAATTCGGGGAATCGTGCCCTACCGTGCTGGGTTGTAATTTCTCGTTTGCTCTAAATAATCGAGTGTCTCTTTAGAATATTCTCATGTTTTCTAAAAACTTTTTAAAATGAAGGAAATGTTCGATGTTTAGCAATTCGGAGGATAGTGCCCTATCGTGCTGGGTTGCAATCTCCCATTTGCTCAAAATAATCGAATACCCCTTCAGAATTTCACACGTGTTTTCTAAGGCAAGGCAATGTTCAATATTTGGAAGTTCGAGGAATCGTGCCCATCTTGTCTTTGGGTTTCGATTTTTCGTTGGACTAAATAGCTGAGCATCCTTTTGTAATTCCCAAATTATGAATTTTTGGAAGTCGAAATCTATCGTGTTCTCGAGGAAATAAAGGATCGTGTCCTACCGTGCTGGATGTGGTGCTATATTCCTTTGAAACAAGAAGATTTTGACAACCAATTCGGGATCATTCAAATGTAATAAAAAAGGAACCTCATTTTAAAAATATTTTAAATCTTAGACACAAGGACAGTTATTTAATTGGTTTGGTACCAATTTTGGGCGTTAAGGGGGTGCTAACCCTTCCTCGTACGAAACTGACTCCCGAACCCTTGTTCTCAATTTTCGTAGACCTAAAATTATTATAAATCAAATGTTTTATTAAAATGATCAACCTCAAGGTGATCCGATTACACCTCAAAAAAAAGGTCGGTGGCGACTCCATTTTCGCTTTCCAAAAAGTCGATCCACCGTTTTTAAATCAAAATAAGAAAAATGGTTTCGACATTCAATATTGAAAAAAAAATTTACAACTTTTAGGACTGAGGTAAACAAGTACAATTTGATAATTTTTTAATACATTATCTTAGTTTCTACCATTTTTCACTTTAATCCTTAATGCTTTTTTACCTCGATCAATAATGTAAAAGAAGATATTTTGTAGTGACCAAAATGAAAGTTAGCGTATACGACTAACCGTCATTAAAAATTTAGTGCTTGAGTGACTAAAATTAAAACGCCTTAAAAGTTAGGTAACGAAATTATAAGGATTTCATTTTGGGTGACCAAAATAAAAGCATCTTAAAAGTTGGGTGACTAATTAGGTAGTTTATCCTAAAAAATTGGTCACTTTTTGAACATTGTTGATGCTTTTCTTGCTACCAGCTTGCATCAAACGCAAACAGAATCAATGCTTAAATAATCAACTTAGATTTACATCGCAAGGCAAGAGATGCCCAGAAAGCTTCCCACTTTATATTTATATATATATATAATATTTAAAAAACCCATGAAAGAACCTGCGATATAATCATCTGCTTTAATACTTAGAAAAACAATCAAACCAACAAAAAAGTAAAAAGAAAAGAAAAAGAAAAATTCACAGCCTATATATCCTAACATGCAGGGTCGTCCGACCATTAGGAACCCGGCTTTCAGCCATCCGAGTCCCATCCCAACTCCAGCACCTTCAGATACTATCCCTACACAGTTACACCATGCACCTGGACACTGGACTACTGGTCTTTGCCACTGCTTTGATGACCCTGCAAATTGTAAGCTTATAAATACATTCACCATCTTCTTCATTTTTTGTGTTTTTTTTTTTTTCATTTTCAGATGAATCCTTTGGTTTGATTTTTTCGAATATTTCAGGTGTTATTACTTGCGTATGTCCTTGCATCACCTTCGGACAGGTAGCTGAGATCGTCAGCAGAGGATCCAAATGTAAAGTTCACATATTTTGAAATGGTATTTAACCTGATTTTCATTTGGATTATGGTTTTTATCTTTCAACTGTACTTAAATTTGGGGTTCAGTCCCCTCCTCCCTCCGAATGGTAATTTTGTACATTTCAAAATGTAGGTAAATATAGTGGAAAATTTGCATTTTGACTATCCATTTTTTTTATAATTCAGTCTTAATTAGGCCAATATAAAATTTCTAGCTTCAACTTTAATTTCACATAATTTAATAATCTCTCTATCTTTATAATGTTATTATGGTTAAAATATTAATATATTTTTTTAAAAAAATACATTTTTTATTGGGATAGTTTATGTGATAACTATGTGCCTTGTCAATTGAGTTTTAGCTTCATTGATATTGATAATGTTATCAGTGTAGGAGGATGCAAGTTTTGAATGCGCTCAAGCACATTTTATCCTCCTATTTATAGATTTAAAAGAGTTATAAGTAGTTTTAGGTATTATCTATCTATCTATCTATCTATATATATATATATAAGATAATATTTTATAGACTATTAACATCACATCATTCATGGCTCATTTTTAATTATTTAATGATATTTCAGTAAATTTTTTATATCATTGAAACATAATTATGATAATTTTTATCCGAACCTCGAACCCTAAACTAGAATCTCAAATTCTGAGTTCGGGTTTAGGGTAAAAAATTACCACAATTATGTATTAATGACATGAAATAAATTATTAAAATATAATTAAATAATTAAAAAGAGACCATTAATAATATAGTGAAAATAATCCATAAAATAATTTCTCATATATATAAATTATTTGGCTTAAATCATGATTTTTTTTAATTCCATTCTGGTACTCGGATTTTAAGTTCCCTCCCATTTACCCCCAAAATTATGGGAGTCCAAGATTTATGTTTAAGATATAAAGGGAACGCTTTTACCAGTGCCATGTCATGAAACGTGCCCCAATCTTTCCTGTTCTCTTTTTTGGTCACTATAATATAATGGTCAAACTACATGTTTGATCTGCTCATGTGCTTTTTTAGTTATTATAATATCATGGTCAAATTTTAGTTTTTATCATATTTGAAATTTAGTCTTTAAATTTTAATTTTATGTAATTTGATATTCTATATAATTAGTTGAAATACTTAATATTCTTAGCTATTTTAATTAAATTAAGTTTGATAAAAAGACCAAAACCATAATTTGATAACATTTCAACTGGTTTAAAAATTTTGATGTTAATTTATTATTCATTTTGCAGCTTGTTTTTCAAGGGGGTTGCTGTACGGGGTGTTGCTAGGTTTCACTGGTTGTGCATGTTTTTATTCATTCTTATATCGCTCGAAACTAAGGGGACAATACGACTTAGAAGAAGAACCATGTAATGATTGCTTAGTTCACTTCTGCTGTTGTCCATTGGCTCTTTGTCAAGAGTACAGAGATCTCAAAAACCGTGGCTTTGACATGGAGATAGGTAACGCGTATTTTCATAAACCCCCTCTAATTTTATGAATATCATTATTTAGTCTAAAAAATATGGTTACCTATTTCAATTAAAATGTTAACATAAATTATTTCTTAAAAATTATAATAGTAAAAAGCATAAATGACTAAACCCCGACTTCAACTGTAGTAGGACAAAAACTAGAATTTGACCTTTCAAAAATCAACACCATATTATTAGCATAAATTAAGTTGATGAAATTATATTTTGGGGAACGAAGGTTGGGAAGCCAACATGGACAGGCAAAAGCGTGGGGTCGCAATGACGCCGATAGTGATCCCTGGAATGACAAGATGATTGATTAATTGTATCAATCGTGTGCCTTCAGTCGATGAATATGGTAGAAACAGGCACTGAAACTGCTGCAATTATGCTGCCTTTGATGCCTATGTTGTGCGTGCTTTGGTTAAATCTAGGGTTTGGTTTGGAGACTTTTGCGTTTGATTATCCATATGATATTTGCTAACCAGAAAGATATAGAAATCACGTGTGTGGTTAAAACATGTTGAAAGTTTTCACCCAAAAAAATGGGTATTCACATATGATGTGTTTTAGTATATGTGTTCAATTATTCGTTCGTGAAATACTTTTTAGGTCACTTTTGAACGTTTAAAATGAAATTCTTGTAGTTTCGCCACTCAATTGTTATGGTGTTTTCATTTTAGTCATCTAAGCATTAAATCTCTAATGGCATTTAATTTTACACGCCACATCACGTTTACACTTTTATTTTGGTCTCCTAACTTCTATGTTGCTTTCGTTTTAGTTATCCAAAAAATATATTTTTTCAAGTATTGATTGGGGTAAAAAAATCAAAGATTAAAGTAAAAAGTCGATAGAAACTAAAATAATGTACAAAAAATGTCAAATTGTATTTGTTTATCTCATTGACAAAAATTCTAAATTTTTTAATATTAATTTTAAAATTTCAAAGCATCAAAATATATTTAAAAATTATTGAAAACATTTTATCACTTGATAATGTCAATCAATTTTTTACTATAATATTAAAATTAATTAATTTAATCTTCTTTTAAATTTTAAATTTTATTTTGTATTTTCAAATTAGCCTTAACGAAAAATCAACTCAACTAACGATATTTAGTAATTGCTTACAAAATTAATTTTTATTATATAATCTCAAATTTTCCATGTTAAGCTAAAAGCAAAAGAAAAATTCTTGCAATTAACAATTAATTAAATTAATTACTTGTTCTTCGTTTGGGTAAAGAAATGATAAAAAAATTTATGAGTTTTGTTTACCTTGGATAAAAATAATTAATTTAATTAATTACAAGGATTATTCTTTACTTTTAGCTTTTATGGAAAACTCAAGATCATATAATCAAAAGAATTTTGTGTCTCATAGATAATTTATTAAAGATGAGTTATTTGAGTTGATTTTTGTTTAGAAACATAAAATAAAATTTAAAATTTTAGAATGAGATTACATTAATTACATTAATTAATTTAATTAATTTTAATATTATAGTAATAAATCGGTTGACGATATTAAGGGTTAAAATTTTCAATAATTTATTCAATTAAATTTGATATTTTAAAATTTAAAATTTCAATATTGAAAAAACATTAAAACTTTCGCAATGGGGTAAACAAGTACAAGTTGATAAATTTTTAATACATTATTTTAGTTTCTACCATTTTTCACTTTAATTCTTAAATTTTTTTACTGCAACCAATAATTTAAAAAAAGATATTTTTTAATGACATAAATGAAAGTTGGTGTATACAATTAACCGTCGTTAGAGATTTAGTGCTTGGGTGACTAAAATGAAAGCGCCTTAAAAGTTGGGTGATGAAATTATAAGGATTTCATTTTGAGTGACCAAAATAAAAGCATCCTAAAAGTTGGATGACTAATAAGGTAGTTTACCTTAAAAAAATTGTTGTTACTGGATTTTGCCTTAGTCCTTTCAACATTCTTTAATCCAAAAGACATCACAAAGAACTCATACGAGTCATATCGAGTCACACACGTGATCTTTGGCTCATCCCTTTCGGCTATTCTAACTTGATAGTACCCCAATCACAAATCTAACTTGGTAAACTATCTTGCACTACCAAGTTGATCAAACAAATCTACAATGAGGAGAATCGGGTACTTGTTCTTCATAGTGACTTTGTTCAAGGCCCGATAATCGATGTGCATCATCAACGACCCATTATGCTTCTTTTGAAACAACACTAGCGCATTGAATGGAGACTTAGATGGCTTAATGAATCCAGCATCTAAAAGCTCCTTCAACTGTTTCTGCAACTATTCTAATTATGCCGAAAACATACAATACGGGGCCCTAGCCTATGGCTTCATGTTGAGCACTAGCTCAATCATGTGATCCACCTCCCTCTTTGGTGGTAGTTTCTTAAGTAGCTCGCCAGGCATCACATCTCGAAAAGACTACAATAATTGTCCCACTTCTTTTGGAATCTCACCAATGGATATATTTAAGGATTTCCTCAGCCTTCAAAGTGGCTAAATAAAAGACTTCATCTCTACGTATTTCTTTAGCAAATTGGATAATGCCTTTCCTTCCATGCCTCCTTTCCTTTTCATCCGCACCATACATTGATGGTTCAGGTCTGAGATCACCATGTAATTGCCAGAAAAAAAAAATACCCACATTAATCCAATCAAGAAAACTTAATCCAACCATAAAGTCAAAGTTATCAAATGGTATTACCTTGATGGTGTCCTTACCAGTCCAATCGCCAAGTTGGAGTTCCACTCCTTTCATCACACTTTCTATTTCAATGCTTTTCGAATTGACCGTCTTGATCTAACCCGATTCTTTATCAACCTTGAGCCTAAGGTCACAAGCAGTCTCTTTGGACATGAACAAATCTGATGCACTTGTATCAACAATTGCATTCAATCTTCTGCCAGCAATAGTGATGTATACGAACATCAACCCATGACTCAATTTGTCTTCGGTATCATCCAATATCTAGCTAATATTTTTTGTTGCATTGTCTACCCCATCGTCCCTTTACATGGTAGAAAGTGTAGCCTTCTTTGAACAATCCCTTACCATATGCAGACCATTACAATGGAAGCAAGATAAATGCTCTATCTTCTTCTTTTCCCACTACTTATTAGACTTAGCTTTCTGAAAATTTTGAGCCTTACTATCGCCATTCTTAGCGGGTTTGTCTTTGTCTCCCCCATCACTGCCCCTCGTTTCGAATTTGGGCTTAGAAGACTCAAGTTTGTATTTCTTCGAGCCAAACTTGACAAAAGATTCTGCTACTGTCATGGCTTTAGTAAGCTCTTGAATTCTTCAGCGTTGTAAATCTTGCTTGGCCTATGGCTTCAATCCATCCATAAAGGAAAAGAATGCCTCTTTCTCACCCATATCAGAAATCTAGAGCATGAGTTCACTGGCTCCTACACATACTCTCTAATTATGCCTTGTTACGTAAATTGACGTCACTTTGCTTGAGCCTTGTCCTCGGCATACTCCGGGTAAAACTATACTTTGAACTCATTTTGGAAATCCTCCCAAGTCTCAATTTGGGTTCCACCATGTCTCACATCTGTAGACCTATGACTCCACCATAACAGGAGTAATGTTATTGAAATACATAACAATAGTATTTACCTTAGTAGCATCATCCATGATGCCTTTGGCACAGAAGTATTACTCCATTCCTCATAGAAAGTTGTCCACATCTCTCACGAACCTTGTCCCTTTAAATTCTTTGAGCTTGGGAACATTCACACTGAGTTGGGTACCGCAACAAACACCCCATTACCCAAAGTAGCCTTGTAGATTATGAGTTCACCCTTGAGCTCCGTAATCTTCTTTTTTAAAGTCGTCACCATAGCATCGAGGGTATCATCCTTTCCCGTCATCTTGTTCTCAACGGAATTGAGATATTTTAACACATAGCCCCTAAGTTGCTCTTTCATTGATTCCAACCTATTATTGAGTCCTCCTTTAACTTCCTCGAGTTTCTCTCTCACGTCCCTCATGGACTCCTCGAGAGTGACCACTCGCCCTTCTAAAGTTGACAACATGTCCCTCGATTGGCTTACGTTTCTGGCCCTCCCACGGGTCTCCATTGGCTCAACTTGCTCAACAACTTCTTTTGACATCTTTCAACGATGCATTTGAAATCTTAGCTCGAATACCAACTATCACGAGGCTAGATTTTTAGTCTGGCAATCTGTGCGGCCTTAGGCGATTTCTTCGCTTTAAAAATGCCTAAGTCAGCCTAATTCCAAATAATTGAATATTCACACAAAATTTCTCTAAGGCACTAAAGCAAAGCAAAAGCAACACAAAAGATGAAATAACTTGAAAGAACAAAAAAGCCACAGAAAAGCAAAAACACAAGAGAGTTGTTTAAGTGAATGCTCTCAAGAATTCTATTATTTAGTGAAGTGAAGTGATTTACAATGAGGAGGAGAGACCTCTATTTATAGTTGAGCCTCCCCAAATTCAATAGTACAGATTAAAGTACATCAACGGCTAAGATTAAAAGCTATCTACAAAATCAAATCTCTAAGATTTATAGAACCATATCTTTTAAGATTACGAGTCATCCAATATTATATACCTTTGAAGATTACATTCCTTATTTTTCATGCTTTATAGATGAGTCTTGAATCTCTCCAAGCAATGGATCAATCCTGTTGGGCCATGTGATCCCTCGCGAACAAGATGGAACAACCAAATGTGTCATGATTGTAGGCTCCCATGCGCAACCCATCACAATTAGGACATTTACCAAAAAGAAAAAGAGTAAGTTGTAGTGTAATATAACGGTAAATATTGAAAGATAAATTGTGGATTGGATTAGAATAAGTAAAAGTGTTGTTTTGTGGGGTTGCATGTGTGGACTTGGAGGTGTGAAATGATATGGTAGCATGGCCAGGGAGACATGTGTTGGAGGGCGGAGAGCAATGTCGTTACTTTGGATTGAAGACTGAAACAAAAGAGCTTGTTGAGTTCAAGTGCAGTAGTCAAAAGGAACACGACATGTGGACTCGATGTGTGTTGAGGTTGGTGTCTATCATTGCTGAAACAAATCGAAAGCGGCAATGCTCAACTACTTGGAACCATGGCTGTGGTGGCAAGAGTTTGGACTAATTCCACTCATCTCTATATACAATCTTTCAATTTTCCAATACCAACGTTAAGCATAATAAGTTGCAATAAAAAAAGAAGTAGGGTGCAGACGAGAGTTAGAAGAGGAATAAAAAAATTAGGCTAATTATAGAGAGGTCCCTAGATTAATTAAAAGTTAAAATTATCATATTTCAATCACTCAATGAGTTAACGTGCCACGTCAACAATTTGTTAGACAATTAACAAAAAATTTAGTAGTAGTGACTAATTAAAACAATTATATTAATTAAAATAATTAAATTTTTTGCTAAGATAAATTTTATTTTAAAATCATGATGAACTCCTCGGCCAAAGTTGACTTTCCATTGGAAAGTAACAAAAACGATATGTTATATTCTTTCTTTCTTTTTTTAAAAATTTTACATACTAAATATTTCAATCACATTCCGCAATTAAATTAATTGAAAAAAAATAACTTTTATCATATTAAATGCCCTTTCAGCACAAAAATAGGAATGTTGTATTTGAAGAGTTAGAATAAACCCGAATATAAATCCGACCCGGTACCCAATTGAAAACCCAAAAGCATACCCCTGCTCGCAAGCCTTTTTGTAGTTCATCCCTTTCCTTCCATTTTAGGGTTTATCAGTGGTTTTATATTTTTTTCCACTTCGGAAAACAACGAAAGAAAACAATCATATGGCGTCTCTAATGGCAATACGTCGTGGACGGAGCTCAACGCCAACTTTCACTTCTCTCTTAACCAAGGTACGCCTTAACTTCTCTCACTTCACTTCCAATCGCCACTTAGATAGAACCCAGATTTTATCCCTGAGCTTAAAATCTCTTAGCACCTCCGCCATCCCAAATGAGTACCAGAGACCGCCGCCGCACCACCAAAACCAACAACCGCCCCCGTCGTCTGATCCCAGGGTCTTTCATGGCCAGCGAAACCCTAATTTTAATAACCAATGGAACCGTCAAAACCAGGGCTACCATCATCCGCAACAACAGGGCGGGGTTTCTGATAACAATCAATGGAATCCCCAGCAAAATCAGGGTCAGGGTTACTCCCAACGAGGAAGGCCTAATCAATGGAATCCTCAGCAGAATCGAAGTTATCCTCAGTATCCAAATGCTAATCCGATGAATACGCAAATGCCCAGAAGCCCAAATCAATGGAATAACCAAAATCAAGGCCAAGGGTACCAACCTCAAGGTAGAAATTTTAACGAAAGAGCCCCGCAGACTCAAAACCCTATTCAGTTCAGCCGCGAGAGAGGAAATCAAGGGCCAATGGTAGAGCATGTGCAGGCTGAACCTGTTCCTTCATTGGTAGATTTAACGCGGTTGTGTCACGAGGGTAAAGTGAAAGAAGCTATCGAATTGATGGATAAAGGAGTTAAAGGCGATGCTAGTTGTTTTTCATCTTTGTTCGGGTTAATCTGCAATCCCAAATCGCTCGAGGATGCGAAGAAAGTTCA
This sequence comes from Gossypium arboreum, assembly GCF_025698485.1. Taxonomy (NCBI): domain Eukaryota; kingdom Viridiplantae; phylum Streptophyta; class Magnoliopsida; order Malvales; family Malvaceae; genus Gossypium; species Gossypium arboreum. The sequence goes on along the minus strand of NC_069082.1, from coordinate 8,009,290 downwards.
TGATTACTTCTTGCAGTCGACCTGTCGAGGCGACCTTGGATTGAACAATAAGGTGATTGAAATGTATGCAAAATGCGGTAGCATGATGGATGCACGGAGAGTTTTCGATCACATGCCTGATAGGAATATGGATTCTTGGCATTTGATGATAAATGGGTATGCAGACAATGGCTTGGGAGATGATGGGTTGCAGTTGTTTGAGCAGATGAGGACATTGGGGTTGAAACCGAATGAGCAGACTTTCCTCGCGGTTCTTTCGGCTTGTGGTAGCGCGGAAGCTATAGAAGAAGGGTTTATACATTTCCAATCTATGGAGAGCGAGTATGGAATATCTCCAGGGGTTGAGCATTATGTGGGGCTTATAGGTGTTCTTGGAAAATCTGGTCATCTTTATGAAGCTAAAGAGTATATAGAGAAAAAATTGCCTTTCGAGCCAACTGCTGAAGTTTGGGAGGCATTGAGGAACTATGCTCGAATTCATGGAGATGTGGATCTTGAAGATTATGTAGAGGAGCTGATGATTGATCTTGACCCGTCAAAGGTTGACGCGAATAAAATCCCAACACCGCCACCGAAGAAACGTACTGCAATCAGCATGCTTGATGGAAAGAACAGAATCAATGAGTTTCGAAATCCAACCCTTTACAAGGATGATGAGAAATTGAAGGCCTTGAAAGCAATGAAAGAAGCAAGTTACGTCCCTGACACAAGATATGTTCTTCATGACATTGATCAAGAGGCGAAGGAGCAAGCACTGCTGTACCACAGTGAACGATTGGCGATAGCATTTGGTCTAATCAGTACCCCTGCAAGGCAAACCCTTAGGATCATCAAGAATCTCCGTGTATGCGGTGACTGTCACAATGCCATCAAGATCATATCGAGGATTGTCGGGAGGGAATTGATTATTAGAGACAACAAGCGCTTCCATCATTTCAAGGATGGCTTATGTTCTTGCGGTGATTACTGGTAAAAGGTCTTGCATCACATTTGAGAATTCTTTCCATTTGGATTTTGACATGTAAAGTCCCAGAATATTAGGAAATATGCATTGCAGTGAAACGGTAGAACTGTTGTTGACTCGTTGCTTGTGTTTTCGAGTGAACGGTTCACTATTAGGCTATACATACGCCCTTGTGCTTGTTCTGATGCTTAGTATGATATTTTATCTGCTCTTCCACATAGCCTTTATTCTGATGTTTTATCTTTTATAGTTTTGAGTTTACTTACGTGATGTTACCCGTCGGCCTATGAATCCGTAGTGCTCTTGGCCTAGCTGAGGCACATCAACAATGTTAAAGTTGCAAATGATGCCCTTCTTTGACAGTAGCACACACAAATTGTTGTTATTTGACAAACAAACCTTTCACTCTCTAAACTGAGAAATCAAAAGTTACATTGGGATATTAAAGAAACAATCAGACCCAAACCGAAATGAAATGCCTCTTTTAATCTAGCTTCATAGTTCGAGTCATCATGGTTATAAATTCATCCATGTCGACCATACCGTCACCATTGGTGTCCACTGCTTTCACCATTTTCCTGGACTCTTCCAAGCTGCAACTCTCTCCAAGCCTCCTCAACATTTCCATCACTTCCTCTGCACTTATTTTGCCATCGCAGTTGAGATCGAATGTGTGGAAAGCATTCTGTATGTCCATTATCGTCACCCCACCGCTCCTCTTGTGTACTTCCACAAAGTCCTTGAAGTTGATAAACCCATCTCCGTCAATATCGGCCAACTGAAAGATCTTGGGTACATCTTGAGTCATTGTTCCTTGCCCTAGTGCCCTCAACATGGCCTTGTACTCCATCTGAGAAATCTTCCCATCTTTGTTGGAATCAAGCTTATCAAAAACTTTCCTTAGTTCATCCAAATCAGGTTGGTAAGCAGTTAATAACCCAGAGTTTTGCCTGTCCCTGGAAAACAAGCGCGACGGTTTCTGCAAGAACTTGTTTTGCGAAAGCTTGTATTGGAATTCAAGAAAGCCAACGTTTGACATATCTGCTGGTATTTTTGTCCTGGAGATAGCAATTAACAAAACCCTGCGAGTGATGCAGGTTTCAAGCCTCGATGCTTGAATTTTGCAGCTCGCAGCTCGGATGTCGTTCAACTTTATATAGGATGGTCATGGCAGATGAGAACAAAGTTATTCTAATTTCCAAAGCAAGAGATGAATTGCATTTAAGGTTACTATTTCATGCTTTAATGAGCCATAGGATTAGATTCTTTAATAAAGTTCCAAGCAATTCCTTTTTCCCTCTTTAAGTCTCAACAAGACCAATCCCTAAACCCTTTTTTTCCCTCTCAAGGAGGCTCTCTTTCACCCTCTATCCATGTAAAAGAATATATTTTGCATGACATGTTGAAAAAAGGTATTAGAAAAATACAACTCAGGGAAGTTGTTAACAAAATATTCCAAAAAAATAAAAGAAGAAAAAGAAGCCTTCTTCATGTTCAAGGTGGCTTTCCATTATCCAAATCCTCCATCACTTCAATATCCTTCCGAGCTGTTATCTTTTGCACGTAACCTGCAATGAACGATAATGAAGACATTGGCAAATGCCAAAAACTAGTTACTTTAGGCATTGAACAATCAAAAAGAGAATGACTGACTCATCATATTCATCACCTTTGTTCATTGTCTACATTCAAAACCACAAGTTAAAGAAACAAATTATCTTAACAGAAGTAAAGACTTTTCTAAACAAAATAAACAATTACAATTCAGGAAGGTAAAGCGTATTGACATGTGAGGACCGAATGCAGAGCTGGAGAATAAAATGCTGGAATGAAAAGCTTTCAAAGCAACCCTATAGATAAAGCTTCTTTATTATAAGCTAAAGTAAATTCTCAATGGCTGCTATATCATCAAGTATTGTAATCTCTCATAGAAAGAATACTGGTAAAAGAGATTAGCTTTACTCCTTAACCATTAAAGAAACGCTCAAAATAATAGCAAAATCTCAGAAAACAAAACCATATGACTAAATTTCTCAAACAGCATCTAAATTCATTAATACATATTTTAAATTAACCTAAAAAGAAAAAAAAGTCATCAAAACCTCATAAAGCTTTATTTTCACAACCAATACTTAAAAAAGGAAGCAGGATAGGGGAGAAAAAAAAAAGGAACCAGATTTCTACTCAGGGAGTGACCAAAAGCTTAACCAGCAAGCTCATAAAGCTTCATTTTCACAAACAATGCCAAAATTGAAAGCGGGAAAAGGAATAAAAGTGGACCACAAAAAAAGGGGTTCCTAGATATACATTCAAATCTCTAGTCAGCTAGTGATTGAAGCTGGACCGGGATCTAATCGTTGAAACCATGAAGAACAAAGGTTTACTCAGGGAATCCACATATATTATTTACATGTTGAATTATGCTTACTATTAAAGTTAATCAAGTTATATCATAATTGCTATCGATATTGCTTCAACTCTTCATTTTTCCTAAAGTACTTTTGTGACATTTGTGTTTGATGCATATCCGAACATGTGTATTGGAATATGATCCCCCCAAAACCCTTCAATGCAGGAAAAATTTGAAAAAAAATGAACATATGCATGTTGAACACATATCTATACATATCCATGTCCGACTTTGTTACCGACAAGGTTAGAAGAAGTGGAAGTGGATTTCTTCCCCAGGTATTCGAACTTGGTTCAAATACTGGAGTGTTAATTGTTGGGAGGGCTTTACCTGCATCCTGGCCCAAACAGGACTAGTCTCAGAACTTAAAATGGAAGAGGACACTAGACATTGATACTCAAAATCCTAGTAGCATACATTGCCGTTCATAAGAAAAGGCAGATAGTCCATACACACTTCCAAGTAGAAATTTGATACCAAGAAGAAGAAAATTTACCAATTCCAAGGCAAGGTATGCATTTGCAAATAATCTCTTTCCCTCTTTTATTATAGTAGCTTTGAAGTCCAGTCCCTTGACAACTCCTGCACTTCCCAGTCCATTCATAAACCACTTCCTTACAATCCTACAAACAAAACCCATCAAAGATTAACCAATTCTAATCCCTAAAAACTAAAACATTTCCCTCGAACTGAATTCAAAGCTTATAAAGAAAGGACCTGGATTTCAGGGTCACATTGTAGTCGCTTATCGATTTCTTCAGGTCCAACAGGGGAAGTATCAGGGTAAGTCATGGGAAGGGGAAGAGGTTCATCGTCGTTAGTCAAATAACTCTCTGTGTCCCTTGACCATTTCTTGACCTTGATGCTACTCCCAGCCGGAGCTTCGTAGCTGATTTCTTGCCCGATTCGCGCACCACCTCCGTAAACGTTGTCGGAAGTTGTTGTCGTGTTTGGGAATTGGAACCACTTACGGAATGTTGGGCCGGCAGGGGCGTCTCCGGTGGCGGCGAAACAGCGGAATGAGGTCCGGGAAAGGAGAGGGAGGAGCGGAGATGGCTTGGCGTGGAAAAGGCTAGGGTTTGGAGGTAACATTCGAGTAAAAAGAAAACTGAAAAAAAGGAATTGAAAAGATAAAAGGGTTGAAGAAGAAGAAAGTAAGAAAGGGATAATGGGGAATTTGATGAAGAACAATGAAAAAGGGAGGGAGATTTTTGCAAAGCTCAAAGCTCCCTGCAATTTTCTTCTCTTTTTTTTTTTTTTTTGGCTATGGACTTTCCAAAGAGGATTTTAGTGGCCCACCACCACCATGTTTTTAATCTTAAAATCAACATTGTCATTTTCTCATTCAATCATCTTCAAGACATAAATTCATACATCTCTTAAAATCAGCATTATCAGTTTACTTATCTGCTAATTACTCACTCTTCCTCTTCTTCTTCAAATTTAATTCACAGAATGGTTTTAGTTAATGTTCAAAAGCTGTTTGTAGTTTCACTTTCTTGGGTTTAACACTACTAACTGCTCCACACACCATAAGTGGGAGAAAGTAAAAACTTCAGGGTTCTTTTTTTCTATAACCCATTTTGAGTTTTTACTATTTCAATATATAAAGGATAAAGCTGTAAATTAATATACAGCAGTCTCGCTCAGGAAAACGCACCTAATTATATACACTTTATTTTCTCTCTCTTCGGCTAAAAAAAAATGTGTTCAGCTTAATGGTCTTTCTATTAAACTTTCGTACCAACTGTACGATAATTGCGTCCAGCACTCCCTCTTTATATGACATGATAACTTTTTTACGAGCTAAAAAAATTGATAATGTCCTGATATATAATTAGAATATATTTATTATTCTTAATATGATATAATTATTTATTTAATTTTTTTACTTATAATTTAAATTTTTTATTTTAATTTTGTACATATTGCATATCGTTATTATTAATTTCAAATCATACTTTTTATTATTTATTATATGTTATTTTTAAACATATACTTGTAATATAAATCGTGATTTTCACGTGCATATGTATATGATAACATTTCTAATTTAAGCCTTTGATTGAGTTGGTGTCGTGAGCAGACCAAACACCAACCTAGTTGTGAGATGATAAAAGATCATGCATTTTATAAAATGAGTTATCTTGTTATTATAGTGTTTTTGTCTTTTCATATTTTAATAAATCAATAAAAATTACACATAATAATATTTGAACCAAGAATAATATATATAAAATTTAAATTTTCAACTTTACCATCTCATCTAATATTTTATTTAACTCTTAATAAAATTTTATTAAATATTTTTGTTCACCGATAACGATATAATTTAGTACCTAATAATATATATTTTTATATTTTTACTATAATTTTCTTACTGAAATTGGTCTCATTAGTTAATTCTTAAGTCTATGCTAAAATAATTTTATGACTTTATTTAGGTAACACCAATACAATTAGATTTATAGTATACTCACGATGTAATTAAAAAAATAATATAATAAGTAGATTTTTAAAATTTATAAAAAATAATATTTTAATTGAAATGATAAAATTAATTTAAATTTAAATCTCATCATAATATTATTTTTATTAAAAAATGAAAAACAAAAACAATTTCATATTTTAAAGTTTTCATTTATTTTTAAAAATATAAATTTAAAAGAATGTTGATTTTTCACCACAAATTGGGTGTGATCATGGCCCAATGATTTGTTGCATAGGTGGAATTGTCCCAAGCCTTTGGTGTTGGGCCCAGACCTTTTTCTTTTATCCACTTATTAATTTTGTTAAAATTCAGATTAACTAATTGGGCTTTCTAGGCCCATTAAACCTAACTAGTAACTGCCATTAATAGTGATTTAAAAAAGAAAAAAAGAAAGTAGTATGACTTGAATATAATTTTGATCAATGTCTTGGAGTTTAAATTTAAAAAGTAAGTAACTTGTGTGTTGGTCTAATGGTTAGGATGTTTATCATTTTAAGTGTGAATTGAGTTCGAGTTATATTATTGTTAGGACTTTGTCCTCTTTTATAATTCATCAAAATAAAAATAAGAACAAAGTACTAGGACATAAGTCATTTAAAGTATAATAAATTATGGTAGAGTGAAAATTTTACAAATATAGTGATAAGTAATTAACATGATATACAAAAAGTCAGTTAAAATGGTAAAATTAATATATTAAATATAATAGTTATCACATCATCTGAAATTTTTAAACTTTAAATAAAAATAGAAAATGGAAAATACTTTATTTTATAAAAATATTTTTTAATAATTTTACTATTTAATTAAGACCTGATTGATAAGTGTTAAATCAATCATTAAAAAAATATATATATAAATTAAATAATAAATAAATGAAACATGTGTTACCTCATTAATTTTATTTGAAAGGTTTTCGCCACCCAGCGTCATTTAAATATTATTATCATATAAAATTGGGTAAATTATTCAGTTGGTCACCTAACTTTTAATACACTTTTATTTTGGTTACCTAAAATGAAATTTTTACAATTTGATCACTCAATATTTAGGGCGCTTTCATTTTTAATCATCTAAGTTTTAAATCTCTAACGGCGGTTAACTGTACACGCCACATCGTGTTTACACTTTCATTTTGATCATCTAGAAAATATTTTTTAAAGTGTTGATTGGAGTAAAAAAAAATCAATAATTAAAGTTAAAAAGCAATAAAACTAAAACAATACATGAAAATTGACAAATTATACTTGTTTTATCTCATTGCTAAAACTCTTATTTTTTCTTTTTAATATTAAAATTTTAAATTTCAAATTATCAAGATAAATTGTTGAAAATTTCTCATCCGTTGATAATGTCAACCAGTTTGTTACTATAATATTAAAATTAATTAAATTAATCTTGTTTTAAAATTTTAAAATTTATTTTATGTTTCCATATTATCCTTAATGAAATCAACTCAATTAATTCATATTCAATAATTGTCTATGAAACTTATATTCCTTTTGATTATATAATCCCGAATCCATGCTAAGCTAAAAGTAAATGAAAAAATACTTGCAAGTAATTAAATTAATTGTTTGTTCTTCGTTTGAGTAAAGAAGTGATGAAAAGATACGACCTTTGTTTGGAATGGAAAATAAAATTAATTAATTTCCATAGTTTTTATTTGGTTTTAGCTTAGTATGGAAGATTCAAGATCATACAATCAAAAGAAATTTGGTTTTCTTATACAACTATTAAAGACAACAATTTTCATGGGTGATTTTTAAAATAATTTCAAAACATCACAATAAATTAAATAAATTGTTAAAAAATTATCCATGGATAATGTCAACCGATTTGCTACTATAATTTTGAATCTTAATATTGAAAAATTTATAGTTCAAAACCCAAATTTCAAATTTTCGACTATGTGATAAACAAGTAGAATTTGATAATTTTTGTGTATTATTTTAGTTTCTACTGCTTTTTTACTTTAATCCTTAATTTTTTTACCCTAATCAAAACTTAAAAAAGATTTTTTTGGGTGACCAATATGAAAGTGACCTAAAAGTAGGGTGACCAATATGAAAGTGCAAATATGATATGGGATGTACAACTGTCAGTAAAGATTTAACGCTTGGGTGACTAAAATGAAAACTCCTAAAATTTGAGTAACCAAATTGCAATGATTTCAATTTGGTGACCAAAATGAAAATGCCCTAAAAGTTGGGTGACTAACTTGACCTGATCATGGGCCGGGCCACCTGACCTGGCCCGAAGGCCCGTCTGAAATTTGGAAGGGTTTCGAAAAAAATATAGGCCCGAAAAATGGGCTCGGACAAAAAAATAGGCCTAGCCTTGCGTAAGGTATTTTTGGCCCGAGCCCGACCCGTCCTGGCCCAAATCTACTAAAGAACAAAAAAAAATCTACTTTTTTAAATATTATTTTCTTATTGTTTTCTCCTTATTTTGCTACTATTTTGTTGTTATTCTTTGGATATTGTATAAAACTTATTTTATTGTTAATTTTGTTATTATTTTAGAGACATTTGCTTGTTAAATTGCATCTACCTTAGTGTTATTTAAGTATATATTTTTAAATTTTTTTCAATTTGTTGGAAAATATTTATTTTGATGTTTTTAATATTTCGATGTATTATATATATTTTTAAATTATATAAAAAATAATATGGGCAGGTCGGGCCCAGTTTTAGTATTTTTATTCGGGTTGGGCTTGGGCAAAATTTTATGCCCATTTTTTGGGTTGGGCCTAGCAAACGGGCCTGAATTTTTAGTTGAACCCGACCCGGTCCATGCTCACCTCTATGACTAACTAAGTGGATAAAAAGTGGAAGGGATTGGGCAAAAATATAAGCCCGAAAAATGGGCTCGAAAAAAAATGAAACCCATTTTCTAAATAGATCGGGCATCGAGTAAGCTTTTTTTGGCTTAGGCCCGGCTTGAATTTGAAAAAAAAATGTTATTGTTTTGCTATCATTTTGCTATTATATTGCTACTACTTTGTTATTATTGTTTTGATATTTTATAACTTTTGTTTTATTTTTAATTTTGGCACTATCTCGAGAAATTTATTTTTAATTTATTAGGAAACATTAATTTTAATGTTTTAGTATATTTGATGTATTGTATTTTTAAATTTAATTTTATATAAAATAATATTATAAACAATGTTAATATGGGCAGGGTGGGTCGGACTCGAGTTTTAACATTTTTTATCTAGGTCGCGCTTGGGTAAAATTTTAAACTCATTTTTTTGCCAACTATATAGATACAGATGAACTAAAAAAAATGATTGTGTTTATTTTTATTAATATTAACAATGTGAAATCATACACTGAACCGACTTCGTTGCACATACATAATATATAAGATAATAAGACCCCCAACACTCAAATTATTGAACCAACATTTTTATATATAAAAGTGAGACCCAAATTCATCCCTTCTCTTTATAATAGTAGAATCAGCACGTGATGAATTCATTTCACCATATGTCAAACGTGATTTAAAATCTTTTATAATAAATTAAGCACTATTATTTTTAAGCACTATTATTTTCTCTTCTCTTTTACTTAAGGAATAAATTTGTTAACTATTAAAACACTTATAGAGAATTTGTTCAATGATAAAAATTAGTGGAGGCTACTATGACAATTCACCTACTGAAACAAGAGTCGTGAGTGTAGTGTCATGAGAGGAGGGGAGACCTTAAGGAGTTGGAGTGGAGGAGAAGAGTGGGTAAGATGTGCTGTCTTCTATCACGATTCACGTACTTAGGAGATAGATGTTTAAGGGGAGCACTTATAAATAATGTGTTCTCTTTTAATTGTTGAGCTATACTCAATGTAAGTCTATTTAATTATGTGACCTTACGTAATTGAAGGTGTGTTAATGATGAGTGACAATAATCTTATCTGAGTGACTGAACTTGATGTGACTTTAATCTTAAACAAAATACGGTATCAAACGAAGTAATCTCTTTGATAGGTATTTTGACGAGATTGCGAGTTAATATTTTTAAAGTGAACAATTTTATTTTCATACATTTAATTATGAAATAAAAAACTTTGTAAATGAATATAAAGTTGAATGTAAAAAAATTGTGGTCGTGCTTAAAAAAAATTGAATTTTGGTTTTTTATGTCACAAGTAAATATATTATTAACGTTGAATATTACCCTTATTTATTGAACCCCAAACCGTCCCGAAAGAGAGTTATGGAACATTACCGGAGTTTACAGAATAATTACACACAATTTCATTTACTTTCTTATGTTCATGTCAAAACTATCTTCTTGAGTAACAGTCACTAAAATATTTATATCTAGACTTACGAAACTCCAAATTAAGTTCCGTTAATTTTTCTTAAAACTAGACTCATATACCTTTCTACCATAAAATTTTCAGAATTTTTTGATTTAACCAATTAGTACAGTTTATTCCTCAAAGTTACCCCTGATCTGCTGTTTGACAGTTTCGACCTTTCTTTACTAAAATTTAATTATCTCATAGCACAAGACTTGAATGATGTTCCCGTTTATTTCTCTTGAAAATAGACTCATTAAAGATTCTAAGCATATAAATTATAGCCTGTAATTATTTTTATACAATTTTTAATGATTTTCTCAATTCAAAATAGGGAATTCCAAAATCAATCTGACATTGTCTCACAAAAATTCAAATTCATACCAAATTAGTCAAATCCTATTTTATACCATAGCCAAATCTAAATTTATTTATTTCATCCTTACATTTAGAATTTCAAAATGACATACACATAAGACATCCTAGGTACATGCCATTACCAATAATTAACACACTTTACCTTAATGAATTCGGGATCGGACTGGGATGCTGATTCAACGTACTATCTTTACTTAACCTGCGCACGGAAACAAACCGTACGCTGACTATGGTATACTCAGTGGTATTTCTATAATCCGAACACTTGATAATATAACAATTAAACTTAAAATCACAATGATAAATATAACCATTCATTTATTTATTTTATAGATAAGTTTCATTTACTTACCATAAAAATTCTATACAAGCCATATAACAAACACAACAACATATTTGCTCAATTCTTTTCATTTGCTTACTTCATAAATTCTTTCAATATATTCGCAATTCACTTGTATTCACACTTGTATTCACACTTTACTTCTTAACAATATACCATTTTAATTCATTCTAACATCAATCATCATCCATTTGAACTTCACTCATTTCATGAACCTTTTGGTTCATGTTTTCAATATCATATCTCAATTTCAATTCTCAATTCAATTTCTCATTTCATTCCAATAGTTCAATCAATCAAATTCACTCGATTTATCTTTTCACTTATTTACCCCTATTAACAAACCTGGACTTTGACGGATACACGGATTCCAACCCAAACACACCGATGACGGCACATTGTGCCTAAAGCAGTACACGATGCTGATCGATATCGACACATAAAGTGCCTAAAACGACACACGAGGTGCCGATACGACACACGAGGTGCCGAAATACAACACATAAAGTGCTCGATCGATAAAGCCGCAAATCTGTACACTTCCGGATCCTATGGCATGCCAATTATATCCGACTCGGCCGTCCTAGTTAATAGGGTATTTCATTCACTTTCTCAATTTAATAATTCTTTCATCAATATCTCATTCCGATAATTACACATATTTACCCATTTTCACAATTCATACAATTTCATTCAATTCAACAAATATATTTCAATTATGCACATTAATTCATAATTCAATACAATTCAATTCACTTTTCAATACCAAATATTCAAATATCACAATCTCATATATTCATATCAATTTCCTCATATTTCCAATCAATATATTTTTCAATATAACATTCATTCAATATTCAAATTTCTACATAAGTCATATATATTATATAATTCAATCAATATAAATTCATCACATACCAAATTAATCCATTTCCATTATAAACACAATAATTCTCACTTCAATATTTATTTAATGCATTGAATAAAAAAATATAACAATTAATAACTAGGTTCGGATTATAGAAATACAAACCGTATTTTCTCGAAACTAACTCCCTTTGTCTTTGCCATTTTTTTTCCTTGCTTAGCCGAGGTTTCCGAGACAACATTAGCTACGGGAATTAAAACAATTCATATTCGTTAATTCACTACTAATTTATATCTAATTAATACAATTTTTATTCAATTTCTACTTTAATTTCAATTTAATCTTAACTAGATTTACTTACTTTTTCTATCTCAATTCATACTTCATTTCTATTCAAATTTTGTCCAAACTCAAACTTAACTATTAAATTTCCAGCATATTTTCATAATTTCGAATTTATTTCCATTTAATCCCTAAAACTTAAAACTTATAGCTTAGTTTACGATTCAATCCTTTATTCAATTCCAATCAAAATTTCTATCAAATAAACCCCCAATTTCATCATTTTATTCAACATGAACCATACTTAGAAATCTAATGACTTTCAAAATTTCTACTTAAAACAAGTAGTATTTATCTCTAGGATTCCAAAAACTCAAAAATCATAAGAAAAGGGCCTAAATTGACTTACCAAATTAACTTGGAACCTTTAAAACCTTATTTTTCCCTTTTTCTTTTCTTCCTTTCTCCCTTCTCTGTTTCGTCCCCTGCTATTCTGTTTCTTTCCTCTTTTTATTCTTTTGTTTCTTTCTTTTGTTTCTTATATATATATATATATATAATGACAATAATAGCTATAATAAAAATCTATTTAATAACAAATATTTATTTAACACTTGTACCAATCATTTTTATACACTTGTTTTCTTCTTTTTTTTATATATACATATATATTTAATAATTTAATGATATACATAATTCAAGAAAAATCTTGATTTTCTTCCATTCACCGCCTCATTTCATGGGTATGGCTTAATTGCCATTTTGATCCTTTTATTTTCTATTACTTTAAAACTAAACTTTCACATTATATTCAATTTAATCTTTTATCCAATTATCCTTAATTAAGCTAAATTTACTTAATTAAACTTTAATTAATCACTCACTTAACTTTATAAATATTTTTACTTTTTTTATAATCAAATCCATTTTTGAAAACGGTGACCCTAAAATACACTTTTCTAATAACCTTAAAGTTCGGGTCGTTACAAAAAGAATATTTTTTTTAATTCTAACATTTGCTTCAAAAATAATTTCTTATTGAAAAATAAAATTCTTATTGAAATTGGTTCGTGGATTTAATTATAAAACAATTAGTCCTATTTATGGACTGGACTGAGACCTGTCTTAAAAGTGGGAGGATTTAGATAAAAATATAGGTCCAGAAAATGAGTTTGGCAAAAAATAAGGCTCATTTAGAAAATAGTCCAAGTCTCGAGTAAGGCTTTTTTAGCCCGGCCCAAATATACAAATTTTTTTTTTTTGCTTTTCCTTGTTTCTTAATGTATTTTTTGCTATTTGGTTGTTTATTTTTTCACTATTTTATTACCATTTCACTATTATGTTGGTACTATTTTATTGTTATTACGTGGAAATTGATTAACTCTTGCTTTATTATTAATTTTGTTACTATTTTAGAGACATTTACTTGTTAAATTGTACCTATTTTAATATTATTTAAGTATACATATATTTTATTTTCAATTTGTTAGAAAATATTTATTTTAATATTTTTAGTATTTTTGATGTATTATATTTTTTAAAAATTATATAATAAATAATATAAAAATTTATCTGAGCAAGCCAAGCCGGTCCCAAGTTTTAACTTTTTATCCGGCCGAGCTTGAGCAAAATCTTAAACCCATTTTTAGAGCCAGACCGAGCCCAGTTCTAACAAACGGGCCGAAATTTTGTTAGACCCAGCCTAGATCATGAACACCTCTAAAACAACCCTTTCACTCTTTATAGAAAACTATATTATTATATAATTACTCTAAACCTCAATTAATTAATGTAAAAGATATTACCGCAACTTTTATGTCATTATAATAGAAATGATGTCAATTAAGCTAATATTCAATCAAGAAATTTTATATTATATATACTGAAACATGTTTATAAATTTATATTATATTATGATTATTATTTATATTATATTTTATCTACACTATTCTTTAAATTTATGATTTAGTTACTATCACCCATAAATTGAATTTTAATTCAATTAAAAGGGTGCCGAAAAATTATATATTCTAGGAAGCAAGTTATATCATTACCGTAATATTTTTAATTTTTATATAAAATAATAAAAATTTAAACCTCAATTCAATCATATTTCATTTATATTTACATGAATTTTAAATAAATATATTTTTAATTTAATTTTTTATTCGAACAACATAGTGAAGTGATGAAAATTTACTACTTACCAATCAAGCCTTAGTAGACGTGAGTTTAGGAGAAATGACTTGAATCTTATCCTTTTGAGGGTCCCAAGTTGTCGGCTGAGTGAACAGAATCTTGCTTTTCTGCTGACTTGCTTTCTTCAGGTGTATCAAATTATACTTTCCCCTATTTTCACATCTCTTATTATAAATTTATAAAAATTCTGGATTGAGGGCCTTCTTTAAATTCTGAATTCTATGAATTTATTGGTAAAAATAAAAAATTGATTCTTCGTTTACCCCACTAATGGGAGAACCCTTTCTTGTAACTAATACAACGTGAAAGAGCTTATGAAAAGGAGTACAGTTTTAGCTTCCAGTTCTTTACTGGAACAAAAAAATGAAGAAAAAAGAATCGCAACTGATCAAAAACTACTAGCATTTCCCATGGTCATAGCAGAATCCGAGAAATATTTTTTATTAGTATTGTCCCAGTCAAAATCTGTCGTCATCATCTTCATCCATTCTTGAATCTCATCTTCGCCCATTCCATCCCAAAATTCACTCCCTATTCTCATTTCCGACTCCTTTCCTATGTTCAAATTGAACGCCCCGGAATTTTCTTGATCGAAGACAACCACACTTGTTGTTGTTGTCGTTGTTGGTGCTGCTGCTGCTGATGTTGTTACGTAGCCGTCGCTGTGGGTACTATCGGGGAACGGGAAGTTAAGTTTCGCTCTTGGTCCACGGAAATCGATGGCTGCTTTATCGTAAGCTCGAGCCGCTTCCTTCGCCGTGTTGAAGGTTCCGAGCCAGACCCTGGCGGCGCGTCTCGGATCTCGAATCTCCGCCGCCCATTTCCCCCACGGCCGTTGCCTAACTCCCCTGTAGTTTTTTTTCACTCGTTTTGGTTTACTAAACATCGTCGTCGCCGTTGTGGTTACCATTTGGTCTTCTTGATGACTTGGCGGGAAAAGATTGCACCCCAAACAGCCGTCAAATCTGCACACGTGGCACTTATCCGTAACTTCATTCGCTTGAAACAACGCGTCGTCAAAATCACGGCTGATCCCAGCAGTACTAACAGTGGAAGTCACCAGGGAAACGAAATCGGAAGGAATATCAACGGCGGAGACAGAGACTGCGGAGGTGGAGGTGGGCGTATAACCAGCGACGACGTTTTTTAAGGCGGCGACCATGATGGAGATTTCGTATTCAGGAGACAGACGATGAACCGATGGCGGCGGTACTGGGGTAAGTCTCTGTCTTTTCATGGGCTTCTGCATAAGCTTTGTAGGGACTTGTACTGAGATTTGTCCTTTGAGGATTTGGCTTCGCTTTTTCAGGTTTTCTTTTTCCTCTGAGTTTCAGAGGTTTCGATTTTTTTTCTTCGGACAAGGAAGTGAGCAAAGCAGCGTTTTTATACGGAAACTTGTACCAAATATGACGTGGCATGCCAGTTGGGAAAATAGGCAGACGCGGGACGCGAGTTGTAATAATAAAGAAAGTATTTGTAAGTACACGCACGTGTTATTACTGTTAATTAGGATATAAAAAAATTAATTAATTGAATTAAATGAGGTTTAATTTTGAATTTTATTTCCGTTAATTTTGCTATTAATCTGAGTTGCAGATTTAATTTATATATATTTTTAATTTATCAAATTTAGTTATTATATTAACAAATAAGTGAAAATATTTTTTTCCTTTTTTTGTGTAAAGTAAAACAACGAAAGTTATCATTAAAAATTTGTTAATATATTATTTGGTACGAGTTTTTTAATCCAAATTAAGGACATAATTATGATTTTAATGTTCAATTTAGTATGTAAGTTTTTTGTCTCAATTAAGTACATGTACTTTTTGTACTATAGCACACGTGTCAAATATTCATTGTACCACATGATTCTATTTGATATGGGTACCAAATTAAATGTTGAAGCCAAACTTAAGTACCTAATTTAGACAAAAACTCATATATCAAATTGAACATTGAAATCAAATTCAAATACTAAATATTGAATTAACTGGTGTTATTTGGAACAATACCAATTGGATTGAGAATTGGGGTTAGTATACTGGTTCGAACATAGGGGTTGAATTGACTAGAGGCGAAGCCAGAACAATATTTTAAGAGGGGTCGAATGAAATTTTAAATTTTTATAGTCTATACATTTATAATTTTTATAATTTTAGGGAGGTCAAAGTGCAATTTTACCTTTACTAATTTAAATTTTTAAAATTTTTTAAAGGGCCTAAATAATAATTTTCATTTTAGGGGGGCGGGGGCCCCTGCCAGCCCCCTTAGCTACGCCTTTGGAATTGACCTCTCAAAATCAGTAAAAAACTAAAAGCCAAAACTAAAAAAAGCAATTGGATCATTTTTATGAAATTTTAGTTATTTATTTAATTATTGTTGAACTAGTGATCAAACTAATTAAATTGAGAAAGTATTTGATTTATTCGGTTACCATCTAGTTATTAAAATGTTGATATTAACACTAAAAAAAGGGTAAGTTATACCCAATGTCACTAAATTATTAGTAAGTTTACGTTTTAGTCAAATAATTTTAAAAAGTTACAAAATTGTCAAAACTTTCAAAAGTTCTTATTTAAGTCATTGGGCTATTAAAATCGTTGTTATATGGCCTTCTCTGCTCGTAACTCCTTCATTAATTGAAAGCTCACATTCTCTTTTCTTTTATAGTTCAGTTTTTTCATAAAACAACTTTGAAGGTCACAAATTTGCAAATCAAAATTCGTTTAGTTTTTATTCTTCGACCTTCAACACTGATTGTCAAACTGACTTGAATCTAAGGTATATTCTTCTTCTAGTCGATGGGTATTGAACCACAGTGTCGATCGCCAAATCGTCACTTGGAGCTCGCTAGCCGGAGTTTTAAAAAAAAAACAAAATTAATAGCCTAGTGACTTAAATAAAAAACTTTCCAATAATTCAGTAACTATTTTGTAACTTTTTTAAGTTGAGTGACTAAAATGTAAACTTGCTAAAAGTTTAGTGATCTTGAGTGTTATTTACCCTAAAAGAAATGGTCCATGATGTTAACGTCACTAATGTGAGAGTGACACTGAATACACGCGGGATTTTGAAAGAGTGGGGACTGTGAAGAAGTCAAAGGCTCATTGGTTCAAATTGCATGAAGTTTCGTTTCAAAAGCCCTTTTGAGTTTCCACCGTAGGTTTTTTACTGTAACAATTTTTATGTATTTATTATCATGTTTCACTTTCGCGTATTAATTTATTAATTAAATAAGTATTAGTGTTAATTTAATTTTTATGACGATTTTTAAAATATATGTTAATACTTTATATTTACTTCTATATTTCTATTTTCGTTTTTTATGAAATTGAAGATGTTAAGAAAATGAGTTTGATTTAAAATTTTAAAAATATTTTTCATCGAAATATATAAAATTTTAGAAATAAAAAAATATTTTCATTAAAAATGTTTGTAAAGCTTAAAAACTGAAAACCAAGGTTTTTTCAATATTTTTTAATAGATACTAATCATGTGTTCATATTTTGATTATTGAAAACAAATTTTTATTTCTATTTACCAAATGAAATTTTCAATTTTTAAAAATAAACTAATTCTAGTTCAATTTTTCTATTGGTAGTAAGTAAAACACAAATGTAAAAAAAAAAGAAAAAGGGTTCCATTGTTTAACTGGATTGCGAACCATAAAATGAAGACTGGTTGACAGTTTAATGTCATTGTCGTGAAGAGCTACCATAAATGATAAAAGTGCCTTCATCCGTACGTAATTTTTGACTGCTTACGGTTGACGTAAGTAGCTGGTACTTTGCAAGGAAGACGACGGCGACAGGACCGATGGAAAACATCAAAGCCAATAGCCACCAAAGCCCTCAATCTGAAATAACGCACTTTAAAATTGCCAAAAGGGATCAAATATCAATGTGTATTACACTTGTTTATCACTTCTCACTTGAACTCCAAAGTCCCGTATAACTAACTTCAATTTTTAACTCGGTTTAAAAAAAATCAACAATTCAATTTTTTTCCCTATCTGTTTAACCGAATTTAAATTATTAATTTTTTTTATAATCAAATTGAATTTAAATACTCGGAGCAGACAATTCATAATTTGCGTGGTGTTTCACACCAATTTTACTTTGACAAATAATGAATGACTCAAACATCCACTATCAAATCTTTATTTTTCCTAATAATAAATTCTAAGTCGTACATTCATTGCATAAATTATTTGATTTCCAAAGGAAAATTCTTTTATTCTAGATTCAAATAATAATTTTCGAATTTTAATACGGATAATAACTTTGAATTTTAAAACAAATTTGCAAATTTAAATATTATAAAAAGGTTAATCGGGGAAAATCGGTTTTGATGTCATATTTTTTTCCCCAAAGCACGTGTTTTAAATTTATAAGTTGTTAAAACGTTTTTCTTTTTGGTGGAACAAATTCTACTTTTTAAAAAAGAAAAAGAAAAAATGGTACTAATTACTAAATACACGGAAAACAACTAAAAGAAATAAAGGAAGAATTGATGCTAAAACAATGTTCATTTAAAAGGTTTGAACTATTCCATTCCACCACCAAATAATGCCATTTTGTAGGAGTAGGTGCTCTAAAGAACGCTCATTTATAATTGTGGCAGAGCCTTAAACGAGAGAGTAAACAGAGTCCATAGCAAACTAAGAATGCCCATTTTATAATAATTTTCCTCTCCTCTACACCCTCCCCCCAATTATACACAATAAGTTTGTACAGCCCGCATGCCATTCCATGTCCTTTCCCTAAAAGAAAAAACAGAAACAAAAAAGGCAACAGAAACGTTGTCATTCAATTCCATGTCTACAAGGCATTCACTATCCAACCTCACATCACAACACAGCTAGTGCTTCCTCCTGAAAGGTGCCATAGTGTTTGAGAAATTTCACCGAACATAAGTCAGGTACAGACACGTTATCACGACCGGTGTCTGGGTACTATCATTTCCCCGCACCACAATGTGCCCACTATCGGGTATTTATCCCCTTTGGACACCTACAAATCCCGCAAGACTTTTGTCACCTGATGTCACACGTCCCCAAAGTTGCAAACAGAACTCTATTGGAAGGTCTTAGGATCGAACCATACGAGGTGCACCTTCAGGTGATAGTTTTGAGAGATATGTAGGTGTCTGAACAATACCGGATTATGAGCATGATGTGTGGTGCGGGGAAATGAGTGTGCCCAATCGGCCAGTCATGACATATATAGATGAAAGGAGTATAAATACTAGAACAATATATGGTAGATATCACCTTTACAGGTAGCTGAATTAAGCTTGAGTATTAAGCTTTTGTCACCTGATGTCACACGTCCCCAAAGTTGCAAACAGAACTCTATTGGAAGGTCTTAGGATCGAACCATACGAGGTGCCCCTTCAGGTGATAGTTTTGAGAGATATATAGGTGTCTGAACAATACCGGATTATGAGCATGATGTGTGGTGCGGGGAAATGAGTGTGCCCAATCGGCCAGTCATGACATATATAGATGAAAGGAGTATAAATACTAGAACAATATATAGTAGATATCAGCTTTACAGGTAGCTGAATTAAGCTTGAGTTCACATATGATTGTCACACGTTGATGTGTTACTAATTCAAAACGGACTTAAATATGGTATTGCTTCCAATGTTAATGCTAGCAGAGAGAGTAACAAATTCAACAAAAATACGGTGTTGCTTCACTTTAGCCCTTGTATTCATTTCTCCTTATGATGATTAATAATCCTAAAACATGAGTTTATCCAGCGAAAATTATACAGTAATTTGCCTATTAAAAACGAAATCAAGACATGGATTCATCGTCTACCGTACTTCTTCAGCTGTACCCTCTGACCCCGAGAAGAATCAATTAAAAAATCAAAACCAATAGGGAATTTTTCATCCAAAGTAACGACCAATCAAAGTGCGGAGACGAACCTAAAACAGATGATCTCCTCAGGGCTTAACATCGCAGGCAAAAACCGAACCAAAAAAAAAAAAAAATTGAAATCTTCTGTCTAATCATCATCCTCAGAATCTGCAATTCAACAAAGAAAGCAAACACTTCAAAATAAATAACAGCATTTGTCAGGTAATAAGAGAGAGTGGAAATTTGCTAATTTGGAGCATGTCTTAAGAATTTGCAAATTAAGCAAACAGAATTAGAGAAGTTTTAGTTTTATAATTCAAAGAGTTCTAATGTTATTTACTTATTTTACAAATCTCAGCATTTAAGAGAAAAACAGTTGGGACTTCGTAGAGTATGGTCAAGCTGACAACGAAGGATACAAAATCAAGTGGTATGTTTCCTTCTTATTAATTTAAGTCAAAGTATTGTACTTTATCATTTTCCTTTACTTTTACGTTGAAATGTTACCAGATGCATTTAGTATAGTTCATATACTTTCAAATCTTTTTATTTTAATTTTTAACAAATAATTAATATTTCTCTAAACTGCTCTAACATTGTCTTGCTATAAAGAATTTTTTAATTTTGATATTTTCATGCTTCCACCCTTCTCTTCCCTTCTATGACATAAGTTATCCTGGAGATAAAGAAGTTTTAGGCATAATAATTAATTTGGCCCTCAAACTTTACAAAAAAAGATATTTTTTACCTTCATCTAAATTTTCACCATTTTTAGCCCTTAAACTTGCATTTTTTGTCAAATCACCCCAACATGGATGAAAAAGTTAAACTTTTTTAACTTTGCTGATATCGCATACACTTGGATGACATATAAGCATTCAATTAATTTTTAAAATTCAAAAAGATCATAAAAAATATTTTTAAAAATTAAAAATCATTAAAATCATTTAAAAAGTATAACAATATCTAAAATAATTTTAATCTTTTTAAAATTTTAAAAAATAATTAAATGCTGACATGTCATCCACATGGCAATCCACGTGTATGCCACAACAGCGAAGTTAACATTTGTTAACTTTGCCATCCATTTTGGGGTAATTTGACAAGAAATGCATGTTTAATGGCTAAAAGAGGTGAAAAATTAAATGAATGGCTAAAATGACATTTTCTTCGAGGGCTAAAAAATTCATTATGCCAAAGTTTTAACAGTCCCCAGTAACAAATAACAACAGCAAAGAGAAGCTTTTACGATTTCCAAGGAATAAAAGATAAAAGGTTCAGACCAAACACCCAACTATCATAAAAACAAAGGCAATTTGATTTTTTCCCCTTCCCTTTCATTTTGAAAAAGGTTGGGGGGTGGGGGGGGCTTACCAGATCTAATGTCTTCTCCAACTTTTCCTCTATTTTTCAATTGTCTCGTGATCATTGAGCAAATGAGAAACCACCAGTACACATGGAACACAAGTAGCATCAGCAACATAGTATTGAAAACATAGTATAGGGACGTGGGATATGACTCCGAAAGATTTAAAAACTCCCGAACATCATAGCTGTGAGAGATAAACAATGACAGTAGATGCATGATCAGCCAGTATGCAGTAATGTACTAAAACCAAATCATAAACCATAAAGGCAAACCTTGAGGTTTTAATGACCCAAAATGGAAAGAATATCAGACGCAGCAAGAGCCAGGAGATGGCAAATAATCCAAAGCACACACTTGCTCCAAGCTCTCTCTCGGAATACTTGAAAACTTTAGCTGCTTCCAAAAACACATCACTTGCATCATGTAGGGCAAGGATAATTGAACCAATGCGGAAAAAGCTGTAAACAAGGCAAACTATAATCATCTTCCAACTTGGATATCCACAAGATAATTTAATTTATCAAACTAACTCATACAGACAAAACTTTATAACTGTCAATGGCTATGTTCTTCCCTCGCAAAAATTCTGTTAAATACTCTTCAATTCTGAATTCATATAATCCATAACTTGCAACACTAAATAAAATGCCGAGGATATGACTGGCATCAAACCAATGACGAACCTAAGAATAGCAGAGCAGAAAATGGCTGCATTTTCACCATGAGTTCATGAAAAACTCAACATATTGCATGATTTTTTTAAAAGAGTGCATAAACTTTCTTCTTATGTCATAAAACAGCAAACCTTCTAGGGTGCCTTTTGCAGAGGCTACTAATGATCCAAAGGATGGCAATACACCACAATATTTAAAACCATAACAGAATAACAGTGGGATTTAGCAATCTACCAGCTTACAGAGGATTGCTGACAGTAAACTCAAAGAAAGACGAATCATATAGGGATATACTAATTTGACTATGTGATACACCAGACTCTATCTACACTACATGAATACACAATTACACATATTAGACCATATGTAGTATGCAATCTGGAGATAAATGGTCCAATGATGAGATTCCAGAAAATGCCCAAGAGGTAGGCAACAATGACTTCCAAATGAATATTTGCCTGTCTGCTATGTGGCAATGACTGGGAATTTGGAGCACTTCCACAAAAACAGGCAAGTTACCTTGTAATGTATGAGTATCCTATCAGGATTACAGTAATTACATGATGGGACATCATCACAGCAAAATCCTTCCTTCGAGTCTCCCAAGTAAGGAGTGCAGCAATGCTATAAATGTAGAACCCACATTGGCACATGTAGAAAAGGCTTAGGGATAGCCTGAACAAAAAGAAAAAAAGAAAGAAGTTAGCTTTCAAGTAGGTCGCGAGCAGGTATAACAAACCTTATCCTTCCACAATGCAAGACCCAGCAATTAAAGAAAAAGGAATATTTAAAGAGAACAGAATATAGGCGTTGGAGCATGTATAAAGGGAAAGCCACATGTTTCAATAGAATACTCATAAAGCAGATAAAGTCCTTGAAAGTAGAATAAAATGCCCAGAGAAATTGTTTTTTCTCAAGATGGAGACCAGCATGATACTACAGAATCAAGACTGATACATTCACTTGAAAGAGGGAATGGGAACATATAGACCCAACCCGACACCAGTGCGAACTAAAGGATCAACTAAAAGCACAACGAAAACATGTGAACAAAATTGCTTTAAGATTACAAGAACAAGAGTATGATAGGCTTACCGGCTAATAGTGAAAAGGTTAAGATTAGTATCATATACGAGGACAAGGGAGCTAAAGACTAGACAGGAATGACAAGAAGTCAACCGTAACCATCATATATTGGATGCAGATTTGTTTTAAAATACATTAATACAAGAATGACTTGGCATTCTCCATAGCTTACAGAGATGTACACATGATGAATACAAATACGTCCTTTCAAACACTAAAGACAAGAACAAAAATAGATTTGTCCCGTCTCTTAAGGAATGATTACAAACAGTAAAAGATACCTTCATGCAATGTGAATTCAGAGATCAGAAACACAGATCCTTGACATCCAAGAGAAACAATAACTTTCCGTCAATTAATAGAAAAGACTATTCACCTCATAAAGAGGTACATATATAAGTCCATGAATATAGGTTACTCACTTCAACTCTTGATCTGGCCAGCCTCTGAAGTACTGTTTTGTATCTGTGAACCATGGCTCATAGTAGGTTATTTTCAGAATATATGTTTCAACAGTAGCATAATATGCTAGCTTCCACATAGATTCTGAGCATTTTGCAATTTTTGCTTGTGTAGCCTCATTAATCTTCAAAGGAGCATATCCATTACTCAACAACCAGATGGCCAGCCTCTAAAAGGAACATGAAGAAAAATTAAAATGTATTAACGAAAGATGAAGTCCATTATGTACCAACTTATGAAGTGAAACAATTAAAAGGAGAAATTGATCAATTGTTTGTTACCACCGAAGGCACAAATATGGCAATAGGATTTAGAAAATAAACATATGGTAGCAGCACTCAACCCCACCCTCACGCAATTTCATTTCTCAGGACAAGTGAAAAAAATGAAGGTATGTACATTGCACAACTACTTCCAGAAGATGATAAAATTTCCCTGCAATAACCCTATAGTGGAATCTTTTCCTTTATGACTAAAATGTTCTCATCTCATCCTGCATATTCCTATCCATGTAGTATTTTACACTCCTTCCTACCTTTCACTCCATATGTTTGTGTAATTCAACACAAATAGGATGGTCCAATACAAGCTGTGAACATTTCAACCATGAATATTCAAAATATATTTAATAAAATAAATGGATTGTTACTCCTCACCCATTCAATCCTGTCCTATTCGCGACCTAACGCATCAAAAAACAACCATAACTGGATTCAATTAACAAGCACATGCTTGTTCCACCATCTTCTACAAATTTTCAAGAGTTCAGCACAAATTCTCTGAATCAAACAAGACAAGTTCACCTAGGATGTGACCACATTATCCTGAAAACATTCAATTTTTTCGTTCTTTCATTTTATTTTTCTTTCAGATGCGACATACTTCCAACTTCTTTAACACATCTAGGCGAAGACTCAAGTCAACCCACTATTAATTAAGCTAAATAACCAAAGTTAACTTATCTTCCTGAAATCTCAATAAAAAAACCCTTTAATCCACCAAAACTGGAATCGCTCTTTAGAATACAACAAATTTCAGCCGAAGTCGATAATTTCTTAAAGCTAATACAAACAAAACAACATATTATAAAACAATAAATAAATAAATTAGGAATCAATAGGAGGCAACATAAATCTTACACGAAAAATGAATTTGTCAAGGAAGAACCTGGCGACAACGAAACCGAGCGCGAAGTGAACCGCCACAAGGAAGTGGCACACATCCGGCTTGGCATTACGGCTCCAAATAGATGACTCCATCGGACACCAGTTTTCGAAGAAAAGCAAAAAACTAAAATCAATCAATCAAAAGGCTCCAAAATCCGTCCAACGATTTCTTATTGCAACAATCCATTGCATTGAGCTTCCATTGATCACGATTGAGAGAGATCTGGTTTTTTTAGCCCTAAGTTGAGTTTTTTTTTAGTTAACAAAGTAAGAAGAAGATGATGATGATGATGATGAAAAAGAGTTGGAGGGTTTTAAACCGGCTAAGATCTCGAGTAGTTTATTTAACAAACAATAGAATGTTTTTCTTGTGAGACGCTACTCGTTAGCTGGAAATTTTATTCATTTTGAGGATTCTCTTTTTTCATTTTCGGGGTTTGATTCTCTATCAGTCCCTGTACTCTTTAGTCATTTGAAATGTAGTCTCTCACTTTTTTAATTTGAAAAATATAATCCCAACTCTTTTGATTTGAAAATCAAAATCCAACCATCAAAGGACTTTCGTCATTCAAAAACTTTTTACTTGTAATTTTGATTTAATTTTAGATTTTTGAGGATTTAGATATAAAAAAAAAGGTTGAAATCTTTTCTTTTTTTTTTGCGAATTTAGATATCTGAATATGATAGTATTTAATTTGTCAAATTATGGTATTTGACCTTGTACTTTGTGTAAATTGTGGAATTAGTACCTTTATTTTAATTTGGTTAATTTTTATAACTATACTTTTCAAAATTTGAAATTTTAGTCTTGAGCCAATTGTAATAGTTAAATTTGTTTGATTAAACTATGACATTAGTCTTATATTATGCGTCTGAGTTATAGATTTAGTCCACGTTTATCAATTAGATTATTCTTAGTGGCTACATTTTTGAATTCAAAATTTTAGTTTTAATACAAACATTAATCGTTAAATCTATTAACCAATTTTGTGTGAGTAATATGTGAAAATAACAAATAGATATAGTAGTACACATGTGGTAATATATTTGACATATCAAATTTTAAAAATAACCGAACTTAACTTAATGAAATTAATAATACATGAACCGAAAATGAACAAATTAAAATATAAGTACTAAATTCATAATTTATGCAAAATTTAACCAATTTAATTTGAATTCAATTTAGATAATAAGTATAATTAACGGATAATAAATTGATTTAAAATATTAAGAGGAACTACGAATTCGGATTGAAATAATTTTAAAAATAAAGATATTCAAAACTCACTTTTGTTTATTGAAAGTAAATTTATTTGCTTGTTTGATATTTCTTGCGTGTAAGACTAATCATGTAAGCAAATTTTATATATTTTAAATGTAATTTGGCAAAAGTTCACGTAATTAATTAAACTTCAATTTTTTGCAAAGAGTATAGGGACTGAAAGTAGAATTTTACATTTGTTATTTCTTTCATATCTTTGATGGTGCAGAACTCGGCAGCCGCCAGCCATTTTTCATTATTTTGATTTGACTCGAAAATATTTTTCATTTATTATTTGGATTTTCTTTTATATTCAATATACTCTTTTATAAATTGAAATTTTGTAATGTAATAATTATTCTTAGTGCCAAGTATAGAGTTAATTTTTTTCTAAGTTCAAATTTGAATATTAGGGTCAATTATCTAAAAATACTGTTTTTTTATAAAAATTATCGAGTTAGGTCAATTTTTTCGAAATTTATCAGATTATATCGATTTTGGAGAGAAAAAAGAAAAACGTATCCGAGTTTTCACACAATCTCTCTAGAAATTTTTTTTAATGGTTTTTGGAGTTTTTTATGGTTAGAGTTTTGGAATTTTTGTTCTAGGTCCCAAAATTATTATTTTAAGGATTTTTTTAATTTTTAACATTTTTATATATTCTTTAGGATCTTTTATAATATTTATATTTGGTGGAAAATATAAATTGTAAAATTTTATAAATATTTTGAATTTTAAAAATAACATTATTTTGAGACCAATTTGGTAATTCCAAAATTGGCAAGTATCAAAAATGTATTTACACCAATCTATTATTCGAATTATTTAAATTGTAAAATTTAACTCGATACGAAATCAGAACTCGAATCACTCAATTCGATTAACTCTAAATTTAAATTTTTTTTGAATCTAATTGAGTTTTGTCATCTGCAGCTTATGATAGTTAGAGGTCAACTCGAAATATTTAGAAAATATTATCTCAGGATTCCTAGGATATCTAAAGGGTGAGTGACAAATTTGTAGGGGGTTAAATTTGGGAGAGTGAAAACACTACATACAAGGAGCATTTTTAGTGACATGTAAATAAAAAATATTAAAAGAATTGAGAGAGCGTTGAGAATGAATTTAAAAAGTGGGAAATTTAGGACTTAAATAGGGAAAAAAGTTAATGTGGGGGGAGGGAGCCACTGGAGTTCAACTGTTAGAGGGTAACTGTTGGCCTATTACAGGGTAGTTGTTAGGGAAAATGCGTCCAATTTGACGCGTTTTCACATTCTCTCGAAAATTAACTTAATTCGATAAATTTTAAAAAAATTGACCTAATCTGGTAATTTTGGTTAAAAATCAACATATATGGGCAATTCACCTGAATACTAATTCTTGGATTACGTATAAATTGTTAATTTATTCCTTATACTTTAATTTGATTAATCTCAATATTTATATTTTTCAATTTTTGAAATTTTAATTCAGATCCAAATACAAAAGCAAATAAATATATTATGTTATCTTATGCCATATGTCGGTTCTGGATTTAATCTCTGATTTCTAATTTGATCATTTTTAGTTTTATAATATTCGAGCTTAAACATGACTTAAACAATAGTCATTAAATTTATTAACTAAATTAATATAGCTTTTTTCATAAATATTATGTGAAATAACAAGTTTATATGGCATTTCACATGTAATGATATATTCGTTGAATAAGATTTTGAAAATAGTGGAGTTTAACTTAACAAAATTAATAGTTACTTTTTAGGTTAGGAACTTCAAAATTCGACAAATAAAACGACTGAATCCAAAAGTTACGTTTACGGTACATTTAGCTTACTTTTTGTCTCACGTTACAGTATCGTTATAGTATCTAATCTCACTGCCACTGCTGTTTTTACACTAACCGTAGATAAACATACCGCCAATCCAAACCCACCCAAAAACTAATAATAGATATTGATGTTTGAGCACCATTGTGTAGAAGTCGAAATGTGTAAGGAGTAACTTGAAAATTTGAAGATAAAGTAAATTTTAGATTATTTTATACAAACGTCAAAGAAAATAAAATAAAATAAAATTATATTTTATTGTTCTAAAATTAATTGATAGGATCGAACACAATAGATACACTTGACTTAAATTTATTTATTATATGAAGTTCCTAGTGATAAAATAATGCAAACTTTTTATTATTTACTCTAATTTTTAAAACCTAATAATTAAAACTTATTTTGGGTATGGAGCGCTTTTAAAACTCGTGGTTAGCATTTATTCTTTTAACAAATTTACGAATACAAAATATTAGTAATTAGGCTCACTCGATAAATACATTGAGAAATTAAAAAAGCCTAATAATTAATGAGAAAATAAAATAATATTACTTGTTTCAATTTTCTTTAACAAAGCCTTTAGGGAGTTTTGGTTGGTAGAAATATAGAAGGATGGAAAAGTAAGAAGCAATAGGTGTTAAATTTTGTTTAGTGTACAAGAAAAGTTAGTGGAAAAAATAGAAAAAAATAATTATTTTCACTTAATGCCCCAAAAATTTCTATTAAGGTGATATTAAGAGATAAGAGATAGATGTATTTATATGATCATTTATCATTTATTATTTAAATTTAGAAATGGTTTAATGGTAAAAATAGTATAATTTTCATTTTATTATTTCCCAAATTTCAGCTTTGTGGAACAATGAATAATAGAAATTACTAGTTTAATTTTGTCATTTTCTATACCAATTACCAAACACGCAATGTTTTCTTTCAAGAAAATTTTTAGATTTTTTTGATCAAATTTTCTTTGCATCCAAGCAAAACTTCAATATTCCCCTACCGAATTACCAACCGATAAAGAAGGGTTAATTCATCAAACGCCTTTAAACTATTACTATGATTTAAAAGTGGCCCCTAAATTTCAAAGGATTCTAATTGAGCTATAAAGCATTGGTATATCAATCAGGGGCGAAGCCAGAACAAATTTTTAGGGGGGGCCGAATGAAATTTTAATTTTTTATAGTCTATGTCTTTATAATTTTTAAAGGATTAAATCAAATTTTTATAATTTTAGGGGGGCCAAAGTATAATTTTACCTTTACTAATTTAAAATTTTTAAAAAAATTCAAAGGCCTAAATATAAATTTTCCTTTTTAGAGGGGCAGGGCCACTGCCAACCCCCCTTGTATCCACCTCTGATATCAATTGAGTCATTTCGCTAATTTAATGTGTTTTAAGGCATAATAATTTTTTTAACCCTTTAACTTTACAAAAAAATTATTTTATCCTTCTTTTTTGGCTTCTTTTAATCATTGAATTTGCATTTTTTTGGTCAAATCATTCGAAATGAATGGAAAATTTAAGTTATAAAGCATTGGTATATTAACCGAGTCATTTTGCTAATTTAATGTCTTTTAAGGTATAATGACTTTTTTGACCGTCAAATTTTACAAAAAAGTCATTTTAGCCCTCTTTTTAATTTTTTTTTTTTGGCTTCTTTTAATCATTGAACTTGCATTTTTTGTCAAATCACTTCAAAATGAATGAAAAATTAATTTTTGTTAACTTTGTTGACATGGCATACATGTGGATTGCAATGCTAATTATATGTCATCATTTAATTAATTTTTAAAATTAAAAATATTATTTTTTAATAAATTTTATACTTTTAATAGTTTTAATGATTTTTAATTTTAAGAATAATTTTTATATATTT
Source organism: Gossypium arboreum (assembly GCF_025698485.1). Classification (NCBI taxonomy): domain Eukaryota; kingdom Viridiplantae; phylum Streptophyta; class Magnoliopsida; order Malvales; family Malvaceae; genus Gossypium; species Gossypium arboreum. The sequence continues at coordinate 7,979,453 of NC_069082.1, read as the reverse complement.
TTTGAAAATCTAAAATTAAAAAATAATTAAATACTAACGTGTCATCCACATGACAATCCATGTATATGCCATGCCAAAAAATTTTAAAAAATGAATTTTTGAGTAATTTAATAAAAATATAAATTTAAAAGTTAAAAAGACAAAAAATAAACAAAAGACTAAAATGAAAATTTTTTTTATCATCAGTTTAGGCATTGCAAGCCCAATTTACACTTCAAAATGAAACATATTAGAAACAAAATATTAAACCTATTGAGAGCAATTGGTCGATGTTCGATACTTCAAAAAAATTTAAACTCAAAAGTCAGAAAATTTATTTTATAAACCTTTTTACCACATTATCTATGATCTCTATCGATTAAGAATAAACATATTATATATACAGTTAATAAGAAAATATTATAAATGATGTGAAAAAAGATAATATATTTATTTTAATTAATAGGTACAATAAATAATATAATAAAGAGTGCTGATAAAATAATTTTTTCAAAAGTAATCTCCAACATTATTCAAAATGTTTATCATTATGGTAACATTGATAGCCTAGATTTGTTAAAAGTTTAATGTATAGATTTTCATTGTAAAGGGTACAAACAAACAAATTTACTTTTGAAATATTAAATTTTATTTAAAGAATAAATATTATATTATAAGTACTAAAACATAAATTTACATTTTTAAATATATAATTTTTAAATATTAAAAAATTAAATTTGTTATTTTAATTTTTTGAGGTAAATCAAATTGGGCTTTATTATATATAAAAAAATAAAAAACGTTATAAACACCAAGTTCAATAGTAGCCAAACATAAAACAACCAACGACCCAAATATAGCCCCAAAACCTACCCAAAACTAATAACAGAAAGGAAAAATAATGAGAAAAAAAAAATGAAGAAATACTAAAAGGTGTGCACCACCGTTTCGTTGCCCAATCAGAAATCTTCTAGATGCTCGGCCTAACAGCAATCAATCATTCTCCATTTCCAGTCGGTTTCATTCTCAGAAAAAGCCTCTGTCTTCCACAAAACTACATAAAATATAACTTTCCTCCCAAAACACTTCCAAAACAGTACACTCTTCCTTAATCTGGTTCCCTCATCTTCACCGCAGCAAAACGACTTATCGTAAAGGACAGAACACTCCCCACGGGTAAAACTCCCCACTCCTTTTCAAAGATTCTATTGCAAAAGTATGGGCTAGTCCATTAGTCGATCTAGGAACATGCCTGAAAACATCCTTTTCGTTGATAAATATCCTCAATGTAAGCCCCTATATGCGATTTATCTTGATATTGGGATTGACATTTCTTAATAATGGTTAATGCATCTCCCTCAACTTCTATGTTCAACTTAAAAATTTTAAGTACTAAGTAGTGCTTAAAGTTTTTATTAGACACATATTTGGCACGAATTCAAACCGTGCTACCCTTATCCCTTACTTTCAAAATTGTATAAAAAATTTTTAAAGTATGGCTTTTTTCTAACTATTATAAATAAAAAAATGAATTATAATTAGATTATTTTTATCATTTCCATTTGTTGAAATTGTATAAGAATAAAACTTTTAAAATGATATGTGTTGTTATGCCTAGCATTTTGGACTAAACAGTGTGTTGTCACAATGAGGAAGAGTTCTTCGTCCCAACGAGCAGCTGGCATCACTACGAGAGGAAAACCCCTGTCCCAACGACGTGATCCTCCTTCGTCCCGATGACACAATGCCATGTCTCGACATGGCGACATGCAAATTAAGTTTTTCAGATTTTTTCTCTCAATTAAATTTTGTTTTTAGTTTCCCACTTAATCTTTGATTATCCTAGAGTTGTTATAGTCATTTATGCTACGAATTTCAACTTATAAATAGGTCTTAGTTATTTTAAATTTATACCAGGTTGAGAGAAATCTATTTTTTATTTTGAAGGGTTTGTTTTTAGGGCTTTGAATTTTCCTTTAATTCTTTATATTTACTCTCTTTTATTACAGTGAAATCTCATTTTATTTGTATTTTTTATTCTCATATGTGGATTTTTTCACGTAAAATTTTCATGTTCGATCATTTCAATTTTACTTTATTTACTTATTCATTGCTATTCATTGCATAACAAGGGTTAATTCCCAACATGATAATTTAAAAATTAATGACTAATTTTAAAATAGTATATTATTTTTAAAAACATACTTTTTAAAATCTTTAAAGAATTAGAATATTTAACCAATATTAACTTTTAGAAAAAAAACTTTGATTATAACTTGTTAAATTTATCTATTTCTAATATCTTATAAAATTTATAAGATAAAATTTAAAAATATAATACATTAAAAACAAAAAACAAACTAGTGACCAAAATATGATCCTTCCTTTCCTTTTTTCCACAAAAAACTCGTAGGTGCTCAAATTTTTCAATCCAAATCTTTGCTTTGTCAACGTTGGCCATTGAGTTGATTATTAATCTTGGTTTTTCCAATCGGATTCTCTAAATTTTATTTTATTTTTAATTTAGATCTCTTAATCATTATTTTTGTACACAAATTTGTAGTTTTTGTTTTGTAGCTCTATTTTCTCTAAAAGGAAGAATGATTTTAGTTCAAAATTTTTAATCATGTTTTGGCGTATATATGAAAATTGTTAGGTAAAGATACCATCAAATATGTTATGAGCCATTCTCAAAGGATTTTATCATAATAGAACAAGTTGAGTCTTGACTTTTTGTGCACCGTAATGGTGCAATGGATCTATTGGAGGCTCTTGGTAAGGGTTTCTTGATTGACCAAAGTTCATCGTTAAGTTGATTTGATGATGACGGGGCTAGAATGTAGTTTTTAGTGGTTTGATAAATGTGATGCATCCCTGATTTGTTTCTGAATTCTTCTAGTGTCGTGGTTACTGTTGGTTTGCCTTCCTCCGCTTTTAGGATTATTCTACAGACATTTGTGCATTAATTTGTAGTATTTTATTTGTGGCTTGTACTATATACGTACTATGCATTTATATTTTTGTTATTCATGGTTACTAATGATAATATTTTATTCAAAAAGTAAATAAGATAACTTTAAATGTTATATTTTTTAACAAATGAAATAAGTTATAATTTTTAAAATTTTAATTTATGAAATGAAATATTTTTAGAAAATATTTTTGAATGATATATTAATTGAGTATAATTTTAGATATTTTTAATATTATAAGAATTATTATTTTTAAAAATAAATTTAATTATTATTTTTCTAAACAAATCTTGCTAAAAATAAGTGAGCACTTTTGTCAATGACATATTTTAGGTTTGCATTTAATATTTTCAAAGTTAAAAGTGCTACATTGATAAATTTATTAAACATATAAAAGCGTTCATAAATTTGATAAAAAATTTAATTTAATCCCTAAACTTTTTTTCTTAATTAATCTTAAAATTTGATAACTTTTTTTAAATTGGTCTTTGTAAGACATAGTACTCTCCGATTGTGTCAATGTATCACCTAAAAATTAAAAATATAAATAAAATCTCAAAGCGCCGTGACATCATATCTTAAGTTCTTTACAGAATCTAAGTATTGGGGCCAAATTTGAAAAATTTGCCAAGTAGAGGAACTAAAATGGACAAAAAAAATTTAGGGACCAAAATGAAAAAGTGGTAAAGTTTATCCCATTATCAAACTTCATTGGTTACTTATGATATTATCCAAAAAAAATAAATATATTTGGGGTTACAAAGCCCAATATCCCTATGGTCCAAAAAACAGAAAAAATGGAAAATAATTAATAGTAATATGGGGAAATGGGAAAACACAGGATCCCAGACTTGGCGTTTGACTAAATTAGTTGTAAACGGCATGCCGTTAATAACGTCGAATGATTCGTGCTCTTCTTTCGTAGAATCTGGCTTCATGGATTTGTATCTATGATCGAGTTTCAATGCTGTAAGGATACTGATTTTATATTCTTATACATTGCAGTATAGCTTCTTTTCTTAATCCACTTGGATTAATTTAATAATTAGTACGAATAACTTCTGGTATGATTCTTCTATTTTATTGGCAATTTGTGTTTGTGTTTGTTTTTGTTATATAAAAGATTCACTGTAATTTATTTTTGGATACGAAGTCGAAATTTATTCGTTGTTTATCGAATTTGTTAAAGCTTAAAAAGAAAATGCCGATCTGTGTTTTTCATGACGCGTCTAAGGAACTCGATTTTGAGAAAGAAAATAAAAAGGAATTATGGTTGGTGATGTGAGAAATTTGATTGACAATGCGGGATGGAGTTTTCATTTTCCCGAGATTTGTACATTCAGAATTGCAGATTTGTTTGGTAAAATATTTGCTGAAGAGACAACGAAGCACGTTCGATGATAGGAAGGGTATTTAGTTTTTGTTTTTTGTTTGAACTTTATATGTGCCATCATTTCACTGATAAAGACTAAAAATGAAAATTCAGATAATTGAATTGAATGCTTGTCTCGAGGCATCTAGAGAACTAGACTTTTAGGATATGGAATAGAGAAAGAGACTTTATGTTAGAAAATGAACATTGCCATCATATCATGATTTCGTACTTGAAAATGACAGATTTGTTTGATAACAATTTTTTTTTGTTCATTGTTTGATAACAATTTGTTCACGAGATAATAAATCAAGTTGATTTTAGGAAGTACATTTCCTCTTTCTGTTTTCTTTGAAATTTTTTCAGCTATTTGTGGAATTTTTCCTATATGAAGATCAATTTTATAATGCCTCATCATTTTATTGATAAAGATTAAAAAAAAAAATTGTGATCTTTGAATTCAATCTTTCTAAAAGGCTAAATTTCTGAGACGTGAAATAAAAAGAGAAATTATGATAATGTAGTGGAAATGCTATTTTTATCATGATTTGGTACTTCATAATGGCAGCTTGTTTGATAACAGTTTGTTCATGAGATAATAAAGCAAGTTGATTTAGAGAGTGTATTTGCTCTCTCTGTTTTCTTTGAATTTTATCAAATATTCAATGGATTTCGACTGTGCAGGTTCTACAGATAGCTTCCTTCTATACTATCTGAAATACGAATCAAGGAGAGCGTCACTTGCATGTTCATCTGTTTCTATAAATGTTTGTGCTTCTCACTTTACATGCTTTATCAATATTTCTTGCATTTTTCATTGCCAACAACATTTAATTGATTTAATTTACACGTTGTAATGATTCATACCAGACTGTATTTACTTTATACAGTACTTTTACTGATGAATTATTTGATTGTTCTAGTGTGAAGGAACTTGTCTTATTACCCACGTTTCCTTCAAAGAGTTTGTCTTTTGGTACAAGTTTTCCGATCTATAGCTTTTCTAAGACATGAGCAAGCACTGCCGTTTGTCATTGGAATATTTGGCCTATCTAAAATCAACTTTTCATATTCATTTGAGTTATTCGAATAATTATAAAAGGTCACAAGTATGATATATATATATATTTTAACATGTTTGAATTTCTACAGTTGTATAAATAGCCTTATAAGATCTAGATATTCTGGTTTATCATTTTCATTCAACCAAAAGCTTTTGATTGTATCAAAAATTGAAAGGTATTTCATTACCGTACCAAGTCTGGAAAACCAGATTACAGCAAAAGGTGTCCAACAGATGAAAATAATAGACTATGGTGATTAATCTTGAGGTTTGTGATAGTTCTATAAATAGGAATTCATAACACAAGACTGATTATTCCTTTTTTTCCATGCTCTTAACATAATTAGGGTCCTGATTTGAAGTCTCCCTTTGCGTGGATACAAAGACATGCACTTTTGTTATATGAATGCAATATCTAAACGTATATGCCGACATTAGATTGGTACAACATTGAAAGTTGTTGATGCTGTCATGATGTTTAGGAAAGCTGGGTAGGTCTGAAATGGACAGGATAGAAGGCTACTTGGGGCATTTGAGTAAGTAAAGGGAAAAGGCAAACCTGGTAATATTGATGGATAATTTTGTTTCTCAGATATATTTCCAAATTCGTCTGTTGGTGCTCAAAGGTTCATTCACATTAATGTAGATTAGCAATTTAATTCGGATAGTTTGAAAGGTCATTTTCTGTTTTTGAGCAAGAAATTTTTTGTTATAATAATTTTTCAACAATGACGTGATATACTAAAATTATCAAACCTAATGGGATTATCCCTTAACAATGGGATGATGTTGGTTGATAAGTGTGGCTATAGTTGCAATGGATTATGATAAAACTTGCAATATTTAAATTACTAAAACTTAACTGTATGTTTTTTTTTTTTTGTTCAAAGGGGATGAAGCCAGTTGAAAAGTATGGTTATACTGGCTATAGGAGTAGATCGATTGAGAATTCTCAAACTGTCGGTATCATTCTTATAATGAACTTCCTCGCCATTTATTTCTGTGATTACTCTAAATAGGAGTTGGGGCTTTCATAATGCCGTGTTATTAGCAATCAATACAACATTTCTGTGGATATCATACACATTATTACAGTTTCTGGTGAAATATGCAGGCAGTTATTTTCCTGGATTCAGAAGTGATACCATGCTCATGGCTGTGATGATAAATACAAAGTTAATCAGCATCTTGAGTTTTACCCTCCCATTTTGTAATCATGTTGGTCTCGAAAATTTATCCATAGTCAGTATTTCTGTTGTGATAAGCAGTCTATCTAAACATAGTGCCAGTATGTGATCGAGCAGCAGGTGGCACACGTGTTTGTGAATGATTATGAGGATGGAAATGTTTTAATCCAAACTTATGGTCATGATTTTGATGGTTCCATGTGAATAAATGTACACCTGTAGCAGTATGATTGACTAATGATTTTAATAGGATCCACTGTAACAGATCATGGCATGGTGTTGTTATGATTTGGTGACTGGCAACTGATAGTTGTGTTACTTATCATGTTTTTTATAAGATGGCCCTGTTTAAGGGATGAAGATGGTTACATTATATTGGATATAATGAGAAGATGGTTGAAGTAAGATTATATAATAACCTGTTACTTTTTCAGATATGTATGTATGTATGTATGATCTTTTACTGGTATTCTTTTGGGTTCATCTCAACTAGGTAGAAAGTACTTTAAGTTGTTGATTAAAATTATACTTGCCGCACAGGTGTATAACATGTGTGATACCGTCCTACTTTCATGTGGTCCCTCAGCTGTTTGTTCTGAACTTGCACTGTTATGCAATGTGCTTTGTCCTTGGAGATAATTGATTGAACCTATGTTATCCGGACTTGATGAGTGTCAGATATAGGTAAATCTTTGACATGAGTATAACAAAATTACCATATGTTTGGAGTATCATATCTTATACAGCATACTCATGTCCATATGTGCCTTTAATATAGGTATCCGGCACAGATACCTTACTGGAAAATAAAAGGTCTATGTTATATAATGTAGGTTTATCTTCAAGAGAATTGATCTCTAATGACCACGACGAAAAGCTTGACATTGTTTTTGGTACTGTTACTTTGCCTTTTGACTCTGCTTTTTCATTTTTCCAGAAGAAGTCTTATTGTTTCAGATGGTTTTACCTCAAATTTCGAGGTTTACAATTTGTTTTTGAACACTGCAGTTTGCATTTTTACTTTTGTCTGTTCGTGATCTCTACAACCTTAGAGAAATTTGATATGTTTTTCCTTACCAAAGCGTCAAAATTTTCTGATCTTTCACGGTTTCTCTAGTCGTTTGCAAATTGTATTCGAGCATTCCTTCCATCGTACTGACGTTCCTATAGGGTATCATTTACTGATTTGAATTTTGAAAAAAAAAAAAAAAATCATAGAATCGTGTTTTCATAAGCAACTAACATCGATTGAAGGGAAAGCTAGTTGGAACTGAGGGGACTAATATTTTGTATCGGTGCTTACTGCATTGCTTTTGTTTCTTAGGTCATTCCAGTAAGACTGCCCTCATTCGTAAGCAGATTCGGGCCTAATCAGGCATTGGGGCCACCGCCAAAGTCACCGGGGCTTCAAAGTTGAAAGTCATATATAGGTAAGCTTATTTGCATACCATTACAAGCCTGGTTGTAACGTACTTTGTTCTATATGGGGCTCTACCTTCCGCACTAGTCACCGATATGAGGATAGTATGTGCCCTTCAGCAAAGGGCACCTCTGATTTCTCACACGACCATGAATAGACACGTGGGCTTTAGTATGCCCACTTCTGCAGATTGCCACGTGAAATCATCAGTATGCACATGTTACACATGTCCCATATTCAGTTGATGGTGGTACATTGAAAACTTCCCATATGTCCTGTTAATTTCCCTATGTATTACTAGTTAAAACTTGTATAAAGAGGCAAACAACAGTGGTAGAACAAGATGGTTTAGTTAATTGGATCGATTAGATTAAGAATTCATCAATATTAGTTTGAATAGAGGGATTGAATTGATTTTTGAGTGAATCATTTAAAACTAGTAAAAAATTGAAAATAAGACAAAATTTGATGATTGAACTTGTTTATAAATTTTTAAAATATTTTTATGAATTTTAAATTGTTTATTTAATTATTATTGAGCCGATAGTCGAATTGATTGCAATGAAAATCAATAGTCTGATAAATTTGACCATCGACTTGATTTTTAAAACATTATCAAATATTGTTGAAGGTAAGTTTAAAATGATACAATTTGATTCTCCATGTTATACCTTATTCTAAATAACTAATAACAATAAAAAGTTTAATTAGTTAATGTGATGTTTTTCTAGAAGAAAAGGTAAAATTATGATTATCAAAATCATCATTATTTACTAATTTTTCATTTTAAAAAATTCAGGATTCCTTCAAAAGAAATTTATACATCAAAACATTAATGAAAATTTCTAAAAGTGTTAATTAATTGTACTGAGATATAACATTAGTAATAATAGGACCAATTAAATCAAATTAAAAATAAGAATTAAATCTGCAACTTAATTGAAACTTTCTTCAAATGAATTAATTGGATAAAAATGGCTATGAGTTGATTAAATATTTAATAAAAAACAAGGAAGTGCTTATATTGGGGAAAATTTTCCCCATTAATATATTTTTATTATAATTGATAATATACATACATATTTTAAAGAAAAGTTAACAGTTACTAGCTGCAAAAATAACAAGAAGTTAATAATTATAGTACAAATCCAGGTGAAATATGATATGATTGTAGAAACCCCAGATGAAAAATAGCAGGGTTTTGTTAGGGAGCAGGAAAGTTGTGGTTGCTGCATTGATGGATGGGCTTCTTTCCCAAATTTATAACTTAAGGGCACATATTTTAAGAAGGACAGCTGGATTGTTTCCAAAATCTGGCAGGGAGTCCTTGTTGAGGGACTGGGAATGGGCCATATTGGATCCCACTTTCAGAACCCACCACCTCCCACCTGCAAGTAAAAGATCACCACACTCGCAATTAGAAAGGGACTAGTCTTAATTCTTAATTCTTTTAGCACTACAAAATCTTTTGCAACTAAACATAAACTTCTTGATTAGGTTAGAAATGGCAATGGATACTAAACGAAATAGATGTCCATATTATCTGGTCTGTTCTTTTGTGAATTCAGATAGATTATTAAATTTACTATTTACAGTGGGTTTGAATATCTATTAATTTATTGCTTTAATTTTTGTATTTCGGATATTCAAATATGTTATCTTCATCTACTTCATTTTTGCATATATCCAAATTCAATATATCTTCACAAATCTAGCTATTATTTGAATTTATTTCTTTATTCTTTAAAAAAAATAAATTAAGTGAATTTCTGCAACAATCCTTCTCCCATATTTTGTAACACTAGAATTCATAGTGCAATATACCTGAATTTTGTTACTAGATGATGGATCAAAATGAGAGCCTCCAGCTTGGCTAGCTCGTTGCCTGGACAAGCATGAACGCCGTTGCCAAACGGCATGAAGGTATTTGGTTTTGGAGCTACCTGCTTAAATCCATTTCCAGAAAAGCAAAAATATTAAGTTCCGATTGTACTGCTTGTATGTGTACATATGTCTATTTGTAAGTGTAGTGAAACCAATAGAAAATTGCTATAATCTTCGTAAACAAAACAGTAACTACCTCAAATCTAGATGGATCAAAATCATGAGGATCAGAAAAGAATTCTGGATTATGATGAATATTCCTGAACAATGGCATCACTTTCCAACCCTTGGGTATTAGGTAACCTGTACATTTAAAAGTTGAAACAACAGTAATTAATTAAAACCCCTTTAAACCAAATTAATATAAAAGAATATTCCAGTTAAGCCTTTAATTTATTTACCCTTATACTCCACATCAACTACTGCTTCCCTGAATGTGAAAGATATGATGCTTGCCATCCTCAAGCCCTCTAGTAAAACCTGAAATTTCTCAAAAGATTAGAGGTTTCTTGAAAATTTTTCTTTTCTTGAAACAAACATATATGACTTTGAAACACAGTTCATACCCTATATGTAAGAGTCATTTTCCTTGTCTGTGCCCATGTTAGATGCTCCTTCCCTCCATTGTTCGACTCATATATCGCCTTTTGCTCTGCCTGCAATGATTTTGAGAACCATGAAGTGAGAAAAAAAATCAATTCTCGGATGATAAATTTGTTAAGTAGTCTTTAAGTGTCATGCTAGAATGATTTACCTTAACTGCTTCTAGAAGCTTGGGGTCGTCATGGAGGAATTTGAGAATCCATGTTATAAAACTGGCTGTGGTGTCCTGTGCAGCAAAAAGTATTCCAATGATGTTATCAGCAATTAGATCTTCAGTCAAAGTTTCCCCCTTTTCATCTTTGACGTTCAACAGATGGCCCAAAAGATCTTTTTCTACCAGCCTTTTCTCCTTTCTCTCACGAATTATTTCACTTAGAATCTGATTCAGCCTTTTCCTTGCCTTTTGAATAAGGGGAAAAAAACAAAAAAATTAATAAATCAGATTGCTTCCATGTGATCATATGCATACATACATACATACATACATGAACATATGTTTCTATGATAAGGAGAAATGAAATGTTCTTACCTGGAGTGCTTTGTGATGTGCACTCCCAGGAATTTTTGTAGGAAAAGAGTTGTAACCTTTATCCACTATCCTGTAGTTCTCCTCCAACTTCTCTTTGTAGCCTCCATCTAAGTGACCAAATATGGAAAGAATGCCGACGTCGAAAGAGAACTGTAGAGAGTCAAGGAAATCCACATGTTAGAAAATCATGATCCAACACCTAAGGGGAATTCACATGACATTGAAACATGTCAAAAAGCCAGCTTCAATAAAAAGAAAAACAAAATTCTAAAGGGATTCCAATGTAGGAAAAGTGAAGAGTACTACAGGACAATAAAACCAGACAAGTCCTCCATTAAGTAATTTAGGTAAGTCAAAGGAGAGAAAGAAAACCCTTTAAACACATTAGAAACATGTTTAAAGATGTGGTCTAATCAAATCTTGTCTTTTAAACACATACATGTGCATATATTTATATACCTTCTTCATCTCATAAAAGGTGTTTATAACTTGTCCAGAGGCAGCCCATGAGTCCAAGGCAGAGAGAGCTATGTGTTCAATACCAGGAATTAGCTTCCTGATGGTATCAGGTGCTAGTGAGTATTGAACCAACTTCCTTAGCCGAGTGTGGTATTCACCCTGGTGAAAGAAGAGCGCCCAAGGGCCAATCATCATCTCCTTGCTTTTGGGGTAAGTTGGTTTGAACAAGTGAGCATGAGTCACCAGCACGAACCTCGCGGCTTCAGGGCTAGCCAACATGACACAAGGACAACCGAGTATTTGCGTTTTGAATATTTCTCCATATCTGAACATCACAAAGGAAACAAACAATGGCAGCACCATCCAAGTTCAGAATACTAGACAAAGGGAAATTGAACAGCAACAATAACAAGAAGAAAGCCAGGTAAGAAACAGCAATAACCTTTTCTGTTTTGTAAGAAAGAAGATATTTGGGTCTTGAGAGTAAAGTTGAAGAGTTTCTCCAATATATGGCCAACCCATTGAACCTGGTGGAAGCTTATACCTTTCTATTGGAAACCCTCTTTTTTGCTTCCTAAGAAATGGATATGAAAGAAGAGTTGAGAGAAAGAGAATCACGTATAGTATAATAAAAACAATAGTTTCCATTGCAAAAAAAAGAAATAATGTAGTCTCTCCCCCCCCCCCTCTCTATTTCTCTCCCCTTGTCTTATCCTTAATTTCTCTCTTTAGCCAATGAGAATTTGATGTTGCAGCTAGAAATAGGTTATAGGAAAATAAAAATTGAAGGCTTAGTGAAAATGGTGCACAATGCTTTTGGTTTTGAGGTTGAGAAGGTGAGGGGGTTTGGGGGTTTATATAGAGTTGGCATATATGTTAAAACTACACAAACGGATGTTGTATAAGTTCATAAACGGTCAATGAATTATATTATAACACCCATCAATAAATTAATTAATACTTTTAAAAATAATTTGAAAATAAATATAATTATTATATATTTTTAATACGTGGCATCTTGTGATTCATAGATAGGTTATTATGATTATACAAAATTAGTGCATTACAAATCCATAATATATTGCTTTTTATTAATTTTTTTAATGAAGCATTTGCTGTTACTTTGACTGGTTTTCTTGAGCACTGCTTAACAGTTCTTTGTATTTCATTTGTAGAGTCTGTTTTGATTCACAGAGAATGGAATTTATAGAGAATGGAATTTATCTTTTTGTCACTTTAAAATTTTTATTTTTATTTGCAAGATAATATCAGTAATTTACTGATCATATAAATTTTTTATACAAAAAATATATCAAATATAAATTAAAAAAAAAAAAAAAACGAATCACGTAAAGAACTGAAGGAGAGGCTGAGGTTGACTAGCAAATCTTGGGGAAGATTTTGTAGAGCTAATTTATTTTTGAATTACTTCTTATTGAAGAAAGTCAATAGTCGTTTATGAGTTGATTGAATTATTATTATTATTATTATTATTATTATTATTATTATTTAACATTCATGCATTTCAAGGCTTTACCAACTCTTTACTGGTGCTTCAATTTAATTCTGAATTTCATCCTTTAACTTTACAAGAATTTAAAAGTTAGTCCTACTACTTTAATTTATTAGAATTCAATCTTTGCACCTTACAAAATCCGAGAAGTTAATAGTTGATGGATGAACTTAAACGGTTGATTCTTATTAATTTGTCGATATAAATGATTGAACAATTGATTTTGTTAATTTTATGTATATAAATTGTTGAATTGTTGATTTTAGATTAATGATTTAACAATTAAATTACTTTTTCGGTTTTCATAATGTATAAAAATTCAAATTATGATAAATTAAAGCAAAATAAAATAAATTAACTTCTTTACTTTCATGAAGTAAAAAAAAACAAAGAAATTTATAATTAGACATCAGTTTTAAGCATTAATTTTATAGTAATTGATTTGGGTTTTAACTTAAATGACCTTTAATATGAAAATAAATTATTCTTACACTAATATCTCCGATTAAATTCTAATTATTAAATTGTTATTTAGGGTTATTCATACGGACTGAACTTACGAGATGGTTTAATGTAGATTGGCTGAAAACGAAGTGGTCATAAAATTAATAATGTCGTTTAGCGTAGCTTACTGTGTACATGTGCATGACCATATATAGGTACACAAATGCATATAATGAACACTAACATGTAAGTAACGTTAATTATTTATCATATCAATTCTTCTTCTATATATATACATATAATGAATATTTAAATAGTAAATATTGAAATTTACGATATAATCGTTAAATTTTTTGGTTGAAAAGACAGCATAAAATAATTATATTAAATCTTCAAATTAAATCTATATAAAAGCGTTACAATCGGCCAACAATAAATTAATTATATAATAAAATGACTCCTTAAAAATTGTAGAAGTGCGAGCCCACTTACAGTACCTTTTGCCATATAATTAGTCACTTTATTCAAAGATCTTGGAATGTATTGAATCTTTATTTTCCAATTCCTACTTAAAAGCTGATGGACTAAGCATAACTCCACCAATCCATTATCGGTATGTCATTTAGCTAAAAACAACTTGACTAAAATGTATTATCACATTCCAATTCATTTGATTTAATAAATTTTAATATACATAAAATTTTAATTTTATTTCAATATTCAAAAATCATTATCATTGCTCTTCACGTATGAAAAAAATTATTGCTTTTCATGTAATATTATTTTCCCATTTTTATATTGCGTATGCAAAATTTATATTTAACAAGAATAAAAACAACAACATATATTTAAATTAAAATAAAAATTTATATTTATAATTACATCAACTTAGTATTCAATATTAAAGGGCAGACACGAAATTTTATAATTTTGTATTTTTCATCTCAATCATTAATATAAAATTTATTTTATGTGTAATTTTAAGATTTACCTTTTAAATATAAATATATACGACCATCACTTTTGTTTTTTATTTTACTGTGTTGAACTGAGTATCTAGATTAATGTATTACTATTTGGAAAAAGAACTTTGATTGAGACTTAATGAGAGAAAATTTTAAGCTCTGCTCTAAAATTTTACTACAACCATATACAAGTATTCAACCATACAATTGCCTACGAAAAAAAGTCAACACCTCTGACCAAATAAATTCATAAGATGGTACCAATTAATTTTCCATTTTTTAATTTCAATTATCATGTTGTATTTAAAGTGTTTGACAGCATCTTTAATTTACCTATGAGAAGAAGACACGTGACATCTCGGGATCAAAATTAAAGGTATATAAACCTTAGTCTTGATCGAAAAAGGGCTCTTTCTCTTTGATCCTTTCTCCTCCACCCAACTTCATCACCGCTATAACTTAATCACCAAAACCAACGATTTTCCATCTTACCTTAAGCAAGATGAATCGCTTGACACCGTAATCATCTTTGGCTTATTTAATCTCAACACCAACAAATTAGAATTTGAATAATCTAAGCCTACCTTAAATGCTTTGTATAGTATTTTACCATATTAGGATGAGTACCATACATTAATAAAGTTTGATTTTTAACAAATTATAAGAGGATTGGATCCCAATAAGTTTAGGATCTTTCTCAATTAAGATTTTACGGTCATTAATAAATTTACAAAGTATTTAAGTAAAGTAAAATAGAAAAACTAAAATTTTTTACATGATTGGACTTAACCTCATAATATATAAGTTTTAAGTTATTTATGAGACAAAATGTAATTTAAATTGTATAACTTTCGACAGACTTGAAGCACATCAACAAAATTTAATTTTAAATTTAGAAAAAGAAAAAAAACTTCAAAATACATGGCTACTAAATAAATATTTTCATTAGCTGTGCCGATTATATCTTTCTTTTTTTCTTTTTCTTTTTTTTCTTTTGCTTTTACTTTTAGAAATATTATTTTGAATATTCCTTCGGATGCCGATAACAGTGAACTCGTTAGTTCAATTAAAAATATAAAAATATTAGAGCATTTTATTTAATCATGAATATTTCCATCTCATTTTTTTAAAAGATTTAAGGTTGATTTCTTTTTAGGGTTTTAATATTAGCGGAATTCCGTCGAAGAAATAATATAATATCACAGTATTATATTATTGTACTTTTACAATTTTAAATTCAAGGATTAAAATTAATAAAAATTATATTAATTTTTTTTTAATTTGAAATCTTTTGATGTTTAATAATCATGAGAATTCTAATTAAGTCCTAGATTAAGTTGGATCGAATCTCATTTCCAAACATAATTTTTTTAATACTATTCTTTGTACTAACAAGACCCAAATTCAAAATTTTGCTTAAAAATGTTGAACTTGTTGAGTGTTTTTGTGTATTTGTCTCTCAAATACGCTATTTTTCTATTTATATGATAAAAATCCTAGATGTGACGTCTTAGATAGGTCTTCATTCATGTCAACATGTGCTGTATTCTAAAATTAACATGTATTCACTAAGCATGGTGATGGGTGTCGAAACGACCAAATATAAATTCCTATGACAAAATAATAGTAAATTGAAATATAGAGTAGTAGGGTCGAATCCAAAAGGACTGATTGTCTAATTTCACCTTTTCTCGTGACCAAAATCGCTGTCGCAGTAATAGACGTGCCCACGACTAGTGCGTTGCAATGCTAAAAAATAAAAATGGGGGTTTTAAATTGATTAAGATAATAAAATAAGGAAATACAAAAAATAAAATAAAATAAAAATATATTCAAAAATGTAAAAATAAATTTAAGAAAATAAAATAAATGGATAAATGAAATATTTTTTAAGCTTAGCCTTGTATTCCAATCTTCAATGGATCCTTGAAATAGATTTTCCCTTCCAATCGATAAGCTGGTTATAGCAATCGAGGATCCCTCAAACCGCCAACTCTTCCTTTCGTAGTCGATCCATGTATCACCTGCAAATCGACTCTTGTCAAATTTCCAACCACGTGGCACGTACCTGTAATTTAAGACTTCGACAGCCTTGCGATCTAAAAAGCCCAAATCGAATTAACAGCCTCAACCCTGTGGGTCGTTTAAATCCGATCACTGTCTCCCTTGACGGAATCCAACTAGCTTTTTTCCAATTGAACATGCCAATTTGTTCACGCGATTTTGAATATAGCACCGCCGACTCAACTTCCCAACTCTACGCCAAATGATTCCAACCCTACGTGCGCTTTTTCAATTAAAATCAAATCAACTTTGATGGACGAATTTGTACTATCCCATATACCGGAGAGATAGCGAATAATGAATTGCAAAGTATTTAGTGTGAGTTTATATCTCACAGTTATTTTGTCGAAGTGATAACCAGGCTAAGGTTAAAAAGGATTTAGTTAATCATGTAAAAAGTCATACTTTGAAAGTGGTTTTGTGGGATTGTAGAAAGTGAGAAGGGAAAAGCCCTTGAAAGGAAATTAAACCAAAAGGTTGAAAATAAAAGAAAAAAAATTGAAATGGCTGAATATATCACAGGTAAGGAAAAAAATAAGAATTTATTAAATGCCAAAGGCCAAGTGTATTCAATTGGTTGTAGCCACTAGGTATTTATACACACTTTTAGTGCTAAAATTTAGCTAGATTTTTTCTAAATATTATCACTAAATAATTCTACATTTAAAAATCAAATTTAAACTAGAATTTAAACTAATTACAGAGTTGTAACAAATATAAAACATCCTTCCATCTTTATCCAGCCACTTTTAAAAAAAATCTTCAACCCTTCATATTTATCCAGTCATCTTTGAATCTTCAATCTTTCAATCAAGCCATCCTCTTTGCTTTTTGTTCTAATTTAGCCCCATTTTGTAAGAGTTTGAATTTAGCACACCAAATTCATTCATGATAAGAAAAATCCAAATTTAATAGCATTTTATTTGATAATTAGCAAAAAAATAAATATATAAAAAATATGAATTAAACTTGTTATCAAATTCGTCCTACTTAGTCGATGCTTGTCCTCAAGCATGATATCCACTAAAACTAATTTGTCAATCCCTTTCAAAATCAAAACCCCTTTTCCTAGTCAAGCATACATCAAACAATTAGGTGAATAAAAAATAAACAATTGCTAAACTAAATCAATAAGCATTTTATAAAATCTCAAACAGTATGTCAAACTCAACTATTTCACTAAATTTGGGCTTAATCAAACATGCGAAACGGTCATACCCAATATATATTTTTATTTATATTTATATTTTTTTTTTGTTTTTTTTCAAACGTAGTCAAGTCTTTTGATACGAAGTGAGATGACAATCAAGCACCTCACCCCGGTTACTCAACTCGACACGTTTTCTTTATTTATTTATAATGAATTCGAGACATAATCAAACCTTTTGATGCGAAATGAGATGACAACCCAAGCACCTAATCCCGGTTACTCAACTTGGTCATATTTCCGAATCTTCACTCTTAACCAAGCTATTAGCAAACTTATTTTTTTTAACCAAGTACATTTATTAGGCAAGTTTAACAAAACCAACAATTTTCATGAAATATTGATTAAGGCATCGCATTTTCAATTCTACAAAATATTTATTGATCAAGCTAGCAATAGTTATTCATGATTCACCCACTTATTTAAGTAAACTAAACATAAGAACTAGAGGTTAATTTCCGAAATGAATTAAAAAAATTATTCTTAGCAAAACACATGCAAAAAAGGAAGTATGGCATGATCCAAAATTCCCCTTACTTAGCCCACATTGCCTTTAATATGCAATTTTAAAACAATAATGAATAGAAGGGTCAAGTGTACTCCCTGTGTATATTCAATGGATTAGAGGACGGTGGGAGGGATCACTTTGTAGCATGTTAAGGATGCTTGAGATGTTGGCTTTCATTGTTTCGAGGCGAGCTTCAATGCGATAAAGCTATTTATCTAAAGTAGAAGGTGGTTGCTCCTCTTGTTCTCTAGTTGTCGGATCGTGTCTTCGTCTAAAGACTTTATTGCTTCGAGCGGTTCATGTACTTGAAATATAACGCGAGAAAATGTATTAAAAAATATTTTATTTAATTCTAAAATTAAACTAGAATTCAAAATTAAATTAAATAAATAAAGATAAATTTGGGTTGCCTCCCATAAAATGCTTTTGTTTAACGTCGTTAGCTCGACGACCTGAGTAATATTTGTTTGGTTTCTTGATAATTAACTCTTCCATTACGCACACTTGAAAGTTCTCATAGAAACATTTCAACCTTTGCTCTTTAACCTTCATCATCGGTGGATTGAAACATATTCGAGCTTCTTTGCTTAGGGTTTCCTTTTCATCTATTTGAATCTTTAAATGTTCCAGTAACGGTTTGAGTTTCAATTCCGAGGCCAGCGAAATGGAAGCCAAAAGTTTAGTTTGAAAAGGAGACAATTCAAATTTTTAACCTTGACCTTTGGGAAACTATAGTGCCTCCACAAAAACGACAGTTTCACGAATTAGCTCTTTGAATGTCATTAATTCCTCCAGTTTATCCATTGTATTGAGGTCTAAATTCCTATAAAGCACAGTTTGTAACTCATCCTTTTCATCATACTCAAAATGAAAATTCGTTAGTGGTTCAATAATATCAACACTAGAAAGATTTGACATTGTATTAGATTGGCCCATCGCCTCATAACTATTAAATTTCACCATATCACCGTCGAATTCCATAGTGAGGGTTCCACTGCGAACATCATTATTTGTACGTGCGGTACTTAGGAATAGCCTCCCGAATAGAATATCGAAAGCATTTTTTTAGTGGCCGTCTTCCATATCGATGATGTAAAAGTCTACAGAAAAATTAATTAATTTACCTTTACGAGCATATCTTCCAGCACCCCTTCTAGACATACGCAGGACCTGTCTGCCAATTGAATAATTACCCCTGTTTCTTTCAAAGAACCTATGTTTAGCAATTTAAAAATAGATAAAGGCATTACATTAATAGATGCTCTTAAATTACATATGGCTTTCTTTATGCTAATATTATCTATTTTGCAGGATATAGAAAACATACCTTGGTCCTTACACATAGGTGAGATTTTCCTTTGTAGCACTGCTGAAACATTTTCTCCCATATTCATCCATTCATTTCCTTGGAGCTTCTTTTTTCCGGTACATAGTTCTTTCAAAAATTTTGCATAGCGTGGAACCTGTTTAATTGCATCAAGTAAAGGAATATTAATTTCTACCTTTCATAATGTCTTAAGGATTTACTTTTCCTCTTATTCCTTTTTAACTTGGGCGAGCCTTCCTGGGTATGAGGGAGGTACAACAAATGGTTTTTGAGGTGCCGGTTTAGTGGGAGCTGCTAGTTCGACTTCCTGTTCAACGTCATGGTCACGACTCGTGCCAAGCACTAGTTATGACTCAGTTCCATCTTTTACGATTACAATACTTGTATTTTGACCTGGGTTTGGCTAGGTTTGAGATGGCAATTTTCCTTGGTTCTCAAAATGACTAACTGTAACTACTAGCTTATTTGCTGATCTAGTTCTTGGAAATGTGCTTCAGTCTTTTGTTGGTACTCTTTGGTACTAACGACTAACCTCTCTACTATGGTTTCAAGAGATGACTTTGGAGGTTGATACTGTTGAGGCAAAGGTGGTCTTGGTTGATATGGTTGATTGTATTGAGGGTTCGACCCATAGCTCAGGTCTGGGTGATCCCTCCACCCTGCATTGTACGTGCTTGAATATGGATCATAACGCCTTTGAGGTGGCCCTGGGAAGTTCCCAACGATGTTTACTTATATAGTTGTGTCCTCAAGTAAAATCGAGCACAAGTCGGTTGGATGATCAGGCTGAGCATAAATACCGCAAACCGAGTTGGGTTCGATTTTCCTACAAGTATACTTTTAACCACATTAATAAGTTCATCAATTTTATTTACTATGGAAGGAGTACTTAGCTCATGAACCCTTCTCATAGGTTCCATAGATGGTCGATACTATTAAAAATTTGCAGCCATGATCGAAATTAATTCTCTAGCTCTTTGAGAAGTCATGCTTACAAGAGCCCCTTCACTGGCTGCATTAATCATCTTCATTTCCATTGGGAGTAACCCTTCGTAAAAATACTGTAAGAGTGATTGTTCAGATAGGCCATGTTGTGGGCAACTTGCGTACAACTTCTTGTATCGCTCCCAATATTCATAGAGTGATTCTACTTCCTTTTGTTGAATTCTTACTATACTTCTCCTTAATTCGGCTGCTCGAGTTGCTCAAAAAAACTATTAAGAAACAATCGAGACATATCAGTCCAAGTATTAACAAATCCCGGAGGTAAATAAAACAGTCATTCTCTAGCAGAGTCAACTAATGAAAAATGAAATGCTCATAGTTTTATTTGATCCTCAGTTACTCCTTCTAGTTTCATGCGCAGACAAACCATGTGGAATTCTTTCAGATGACTATGAAGATTCTCATTTTTCAAACCGTGAAAAGTAGGCAAATAAATGTATCAATCCCAACTTTAATTCGAATGGTGTTTCGTCCGCCGGATAAGTTATGCATAGCGGCTGTTGTTCATTTGGTGCAGCTGCAAGTTAGCGTATAATTTGATTTGCCATGTTGTCTAAATCTTTGGATGAGTAAATATCTTCGGTGTAAGATCTTTCTTCAAAGTCAGGTTGTGGTTGTTTACCGTGTCGAATAGCTTCTCTTCGAAATGTTCGAGCCAACTTTTCTGTCTCCGATTCAAATGCTAGAGCCTCCGATTCTGACTTGGTCATAAAGAAAAGAAATAAAAATTAAAAATTTTCTCCAATCTCCGGCAACGGTGCCAAAATCTGGTAGATATCGAAATCACCAAATATAAATTCCTACGACAAAATAACAGTAAATTGAAATATAGAGTAGTAGGGTTGAATCCACAGGGACTAGTTGTCTAATTTCACTTTTTCTTGTGACTAGAATCGTTGTCACGGTAATAGACGTGCCCACGACCAGTGTGTTGCAATGCTAAAAAATAAAAATGGGGGTTTTAAATTGATTAAGATAATAAAATAAGGAAATACAAAAAATAAAATAAAATAAAAATAGATTCGAAAATGCAAAAATAAATTTAAGAAAATAAAATAGATGGATAAATAAAATATTTTTTAAGCTTAGCTTTAGCCTCGGTGTATTCCAATCTTCAATGGATCCTTGAAATAGATTTTCCCTTCCAATCGATAAGCTGGTTATAGCAATCGAGGATCCCTCAAACCGCCAACTCTTTCTCTCGTAGTCGATCCATGTATCACTTGCAAATCGACTCTTGTCAAATTTCCGACCACGTGGCACGTAACTGTAATTTAAGACTTCGACAGCCTTGCGATCTAAAAAGCCCAAATCGAATTGACAGCCTCAACCCTGTGGGTCATTTAAATCCGATCACTGTTTCCCTTGACGGAATCCAACTAGATTTTTTCCAATTGAACATGCCAATTTGTTCACGCGATTTTGAATATAGCACCGCCGACTCAACTTCCCAACTCTACGCCAAATGATTCCAACTAAACGCGTGTTTTTGAATTGAAATCGAATCAACCTTGAAGGACGAATTTGTGCTATCTCATATACTGAAGAGATAGCGAATACCGAATTGCAAAGTATTTAGTGTAAATTTATATCTCATGATCACTTTTTCGAAGTGATAACCAGGCTAAGGTTAAAAAAAATTTAGTTAATCAAGAAAAAAATCATGCTTTGAAAGTGGTTTTGTGAAATTGTGGAAAATAGAAAGGGAAAAGGCCTTGAGAGGAAATTAAACCAAAAGGTTGAAAATACAAGAAAAAAAAATTGAAATGGCTGAATATATAGCACAATTTTAATGCCAAAAGGCCAAGTGTGTTCAATTGGTTGTAGCCACTAGGTATTTATACACAATTTTAATGCTAAAATTTAGTTAGATTTTTCCTAAATATTATCACTAAATAATTATAAATATTATCACTAAATAATTCTAAATTTTAAAAAATTAAACTAGAATTTAAATTAATTACAGAGTTGTAACAATATAAAAATCCTTCAATCTTTATCCAGTCACTTTAAAAAAAAAACTTCAACCCTTAAATATTTATCCAGTCATCTTTGAATCTTCAATCTTTCAATCAAGCCATCCTCTCTGCTTTCTGTTCCAATTTAGCCCCATTTTGCAAGAGTTTGAATTCAGCATACCAACTTCATTCCTGATAAGAAAAATCTAAATTTAATTATATTTTATTTGATAATTAACTAAAAATAAATATATAAAAAATATGAATTTATCTTATTATCACATAAATTCACTTACATGATGGTACGATCCCTTCGCGTGCATACTCACATGAACAAACTATAAAAAAAATCGGATCTATCTCAATCGAATTACCGAGTAACAGATAAATAATGACAAACACCATCAACGTAATTTTTGTTTTTTTCCCCCTTTTCATGTACGGTTGCGTACAGAATCATATTACCAAAACCCAACAACGAAGTGTTATATGCTTCTCTTATCTTGTTTATATAAAATCAATTGATATTTACCTCACAATATATAAAAAAATCCAAAAAAAAAAAAAGAAAGAGATATAAATTCCATTCAGAGAATGATGTAAATTCCATATCTTATTGGTCGGTCGATACTAACCTTATCTTTGTCTTCACATATGTTTGTTTACTTTTTTCTAGGTAAAATTATACTATTAATCCATTAATTATGGATTTAGCCATTATATTTTAGTTCGATCATCTTTAATTTTTATATTTTGAAAATTTAAAATATCAATCATAATCTTAATAATAACCATCAAGTTTATTAAATTAAATCTACTTATTTCATGTTGTAAACGTATTATCATATGTTTAATTCCGTCTCAACTTGTTGTATATATATGATACAAAAATGTCAAGTTATTATAATTAACGGATCAAATTGCTGACATTTTGAGTTAGGATTGAAACTTCAAATTTTAAAAATATAAAGATCAAAATTATTAATTTGGAGAATATGGATTAAATCTATAACTTATGTATAATATGAGATTAAGAACATAATTTAACCTAACAAATTTAAGTGCTACTCTTTAGGTTAAAGTCGAAATTTTAAAATTTGAAAATTAAAGATAAAAATCGATTAAATTAGAGTACAAAGTATTTATAGGCAACGATTGCTTACTAACCTTGAGCGCTTGTGAAGGGGATGTTTGGTTGAACATGGTGCCCAAAGATCATATATAACACTTATTCTTAGTCAATCTCTTAGAGTGGGTTAAGCGAAATTTAAGAAATTGAGAATGGGTGCCAAGAGCAGAAGTCTTTTGGGCCACTTTCTTTGGCATGATAGCATGACGCTTATGAAAAAACAAAAATTTATTCATCAAAGATGATTATTTTGAATATTCAATATGTTGTCAATTTGCAGTTAACTAGTGGTAATGATTATTTTGATGGAATAAGTGACAATCAATTATTTACTAGTAATTAATTAAGTCTTACACTGATTTTTATTTAATTTAAATTTTTCATTTATTTTTCTAAAAAAAATATTTCATTAAAAAGAACTTTCAGTCTCGGGCAGCTCAGTGAGCTCAATCGGATTAACACGGCGGTGGCGGGACCCGTTGATGATACGGCGGTGGCCGGTCGTGCCGTTATGATCTTCTCGTTAAAACAACCAGATCAGCCGGGGTCCATGCCACGTCTGTCACATAGCTGGAGAGGGACCCAATAACACGCGCGAAAGCAAAACGTGGAACCTTCTCGAGTGTAGCGTGGTTTAGAATTTCTTATAGAAGCATATGAGTCTAATTCTGATTATAGTCCCTCTACTATATTGAAATTTAAATATTTAATCTCTCTATTTTGATTTGATATTTTTGTCCCTTAATTTTTATAATGTTATTAGTAAATTCAAATTAGTAACACCCGTTAATTGCTACAGTTAAATAATTGGGCTGACATATAAATTTGTTTTAATTGAAAAATAATTGATTGGATGTCCATGTGGCCATGATGTATGATCAAATAATAGTAAAAATAAAAATAAAAAATAACTGTAATAGAAGAAAACTAATGATTTTATCAGTTTGATAAAAAAACTAACAATCTTATAAAATAAGAGTGACCAAATTATACCAAATTTAAAAGAAAAAATTAAATCTCAAATTTAAGTATAGTAGAGGAAGTAAAAAGAGAGTAAGACCAAATATTTGAGACTCTAACATCAAAATCAGTGTGGGCATGGTACAATCAGGTGGTAATAATCACCTTCAAAGCACAGCTGGATTGTACACGTGTCGCTAACCTGGTGGTGGAGATGGAGAGAGTTCTGGGTCGGATCCAAAATCGCATCCAAGCCGTCTGATTGGTCCAATGTCGGTTACGTAATAGTAACCGCATTTATTATTATTTTGGCTTTTTTAAAAGAAGTTACTAAGTAAAATTTATTATTTGCGAATAATTAAAATTAAAATTAAAATTAATTTTGTATGAAGAAAAAAATCAAAAGTTAAAATAAATATGAAGTAAATTATATTCCACCTATTTCTGAAAGTATAAAAGAAAAAAATCTAAATTTATATATATAAAGTCAATATAAAAGTTAAATAGTATCATCTAATTAAATCTTAATTTGATTGGCATGTGTATTGTTGCTAATATAGGAGAACGTAAGTTCGAGTGCATTAAAATGCATTATCCTCTTATTTATGGATTGGGGAAGAATTAGGAATAATTCTAAGTATCATATAAAAAAAATAGATATAAAAAAAGTTAAATAACATCGAAGAATCAATCATTATTGAATATTAAGCTTCGAATTCAACAATTACATACAATGCCCATATATTCAATATAATTTCAAAACCTTATATAATGGCCTAATGATCAATAGTCTTTATCGTCTCAAATATGACTTAAGTTCAAATTGTATTAATCGTATTTATTATTTAAACTTTGCCCTAATTATTTGAGCAAATGAAATTATTTATTAGCCATAAAAATGTGCTAGAAAATTGATTAGAAAGATCAAGAAAGTATGTGGAGGAATATTTCAAAATCAAGCAGTCTTATCAGTCGACATGTGGGTAACCAAATTAATTACTATTATGTAATAATTCAAACACTTAATAAAAATTATTTTATATCTTAGTTTTTTCTTTTTCAATCAATTTTGTATCTTAGTTTAATAGTTGACCGGGACCAGCTAGGGCCTAGGGCGACTCCTAAAATAAAAACAAAATTCATTTAAATCTTTTAAAGTTTTAAAATTTTAAATTAATAATGGTAAATTTATATTTTGATCCTCTTAAAAATTAAAATAATTTAATTATTTAAAATTATAAAATATAAACTATTAAATTAATAAAATTACATTTTACTATAATAAAATTACAGTTTAATTTCGACCCTTAAAATAATTTTCTAACTTTACCCTTCATAATAAGTTAATTAATATAATATTAAAATTAATAGAAACAATTATTTTACACAGACATAAACTTATTTTACTTTATATATATATATATATATTTTTTTTTCAAGTATTTAATTTATTAATTTTAGGGTAAACTCTCAATTATAAAAATTTTCATTTTAGGCATTTAAAACAAAAAGTTTATAATTTAGGTACCTACATTATATAGTTTATTCATTTTGGTTACTCTCGTTACAAACTCTAATGAAAATTTTTATGGCATTTTTTTGACACATAGACCAATCATTGTATTTTGCATAACACAATTTACCATATCATAAGTATTGCATACTACTTTAAAGGATTAAAATGTAATTTTTCTAATACTAATTATTAATCAAAATAAAAGAAAAGATTGGAAAAAAAAAAAAAAGACATCCAAACCTCCTTCTTCCTCAAATTTGAACCTAGAATTTGATTTCGAACATGTGATGATCAGATTAGTGAAGGTGTTGCTGCTGCGGTTACTTCAGCAACGAGTTCGCCTAATGTTGGATTGGACCATTTCCCATCTGGTAATTCACTAATTCCCATTTTGATGAAAATTTCACATTTGTCAATAATGGGTTCTTTCACCATTGATCATGCGATCTGTTAATGCTGAGAAAGTTCTATTTCATTGCACATTTTGAGAAAATCATGACTCTTTTTTTCTTTAGTTTTGTTTTTCTTTTTCTTGGGTAAACTATAAAAATAGTCACTTTTGTTTGCCTTAGATTACTTATTAGTCACTTAAGTTATCGTTTTGTTACGAAGTGGTCACTCTACTGTTAAACTCCATTACCTCCCTAACAATAGCCCTACGTTGCAGTCCAAATGAGTTTTAAATGGCAACTTGAGTGTCCAGTTGCTAGAATAAATTTAATTTAGACTGCCACTTAGGACCGTGGTTAGGGAGGTAAAGGAGCTTAATGGTAGAGTAACCACTTCGTACCAAAACGATAACGTAAGTGATTAAAACGTAACATTTCAAACAGAAGTGACTAATATGTAATTTGCGGCAAACAAAAGTGATTATTTTTGCAATTTACCATTTTTTTTTTCTTTTGTAACAAAGAAGAGCGAGTTAACTGGATTTTAAGGTCTTATTAGAAGTCTGGCAGATTTCTTATTTTATAGCAAATGAAGACTATTTCTTTTTCAGTGTTGTAATAATTTTAAATTTTTAGTCCTTGGAGGATTTAATTACACAAATACATTATAAAAACGTCTTCTAATTTTTAAAACTAAAAATTAATAGTGAGATTAAGGATAATTTGGGTTCAGTTAGTGAAATAGTAATCAACATCAGCTGTAGTATTGTTTTTTTTTTTCAAATTCTAAATTAAAATTTGAGTAAGAAGATGAGGTTTGATTTCTGAGTTCTTTCCAACTTTTTAATTATTATTATTATTATTTTGGTTATTAATTAGTATTGGGAAAATTATATTTAGTCCTTTAAAGTCGTATGCAATACTTATGACATGATAAATTGTGTCATGTGGCATCTAATGATTAGTCTATGCGTCAAAAAATTGCCATATAAAGTTTCTGTTAGAGTTTGTAACTGGACTGACCAAAATGAACAAACTATATAAAATTGGTGCCTAAATTGTAAATTTTATATTTTAAGTGCCTAAAATGAGAATCTTTAATAGTTGAGTGACTATTTTTGTAGTTTACTCTAACTTAATGTTAACTATTAAAATAAAATATTTGAAAGAATATTTTGTTGTTAAATTTTGTTTTCAAATATCAAAATTAATTGGGTAGTAAAATTTAATTAAAAATCAATATTGGTGAAATTTCAATAAAATTTAAAGTTTAGTGGCAAAATTTAATCACAAAATTAATTGGTAAATTTACCTAAATTTTCAAAGTATGACGGAAAACATCAAGTAAAAATAAATTATAGTGATAAATTTTAATATTTACTTACATGATGGTAAATTTGCTTTTTAACCCAAAATTAAATAATGAATAAAGCATTTTAATTTCTTTACCTTAAAACTAAAATGGTAGAAAATTTTATTTAAAATAGGTTAAAATATGCTATAAGTCCCTGTAGTTTTCATAAATTTAGAATTTAGTTTCTATACTTTAATTTTCAATAATTTAATCTTACTACTTTTTAGATTTCAAATTTTAGGTCTAATTGTTAACATTATTAAATTTGTTGGTGTGACATTTTGAAATAACAAAAGTACTCACTTGATAGCCATGTATCTAAAAAATGATATTGTAATAAACTTGAATTTAATAAAATATTTTTAACGGTATTAACAATTAAACTTGCATTTTAAAATCTGAAAAATAAATAGACTAAATTTATTAAAATAAAAATAAAAGACTAAATTTTAAATATACTAAAAATACAAGGACCTAAAAATTTTTTAAAAAGTTGTGGTCCCAATATATGCAAGAATAAAATGAGAATTTGATATAGTGGAGCGAGTCAACATAGAGCAGATAATTATCATAACCGTTCTATACCTAATATCTAAAAGAAAAAATCTAACCCATTGCATTTCATCTCACCCCGGGTTTTTTACTAAAAAAATATAAAAAAATTAAAAAAATTCGAAAATAATACAGTAAAAAAAAGTAAATCTGAAAATGGTATAGTCGGGTGGTCACGCCATCGTGACAAAGCACCACCCGACACACAAGACTCCAAACAAGAAAAAAAAAAACTCAAAAAAAAAAAAAACGAAAAAAAAAAAAAAAGAAAAAAGGGGACATGTTGGTGCGAGGCGGCACTGTGTTGCCTCTCTGCAGAGGCGGCACCAGTTGTGTGGGTCCCACAGCGCACCTAAGCACTATAAAACCAAGCGAGAACCAACAACTCGGGAGCAAGATTCAAAGAAGAAGGAGAAGAAAATAAAAGGAAAGAAAGGAGAAGAGAAGGAAGAAAAGAAGGAGAAGAAAAAAGAAGATATAATTTTTTTAAATAATGAATTTTATATTGTTAATGTGCTTTTGCATTATTATTATTGTTGATTTTATTATTTTTGTTGTCGATTATGAATATTGTTATTATTGTTAGTAAAAACCATAATTATTGTTAGTTATTATTATTGTTAAAAAACCTAAAAAGCCTATTTATGTAATGTAAAGAATATATTATTTTCTTATATGTGTTTTAGGTAGATTTTTACCCATATTATATAAAAATAAAAAATAGCGAAATAAGTTGTTTGAAAGATTAAGTACCATTTTTGGCACTTTTGGCACTTAATCTTTCAAACAACCTATTTTAGTATTTTATTTTATTTTTATATTATTAGGTAAAAACTTCGTTTAGGTTGATTTTAAATGATTAAATGTAAAGATAAATGTTATTTATGTATAAAATGAGAACTGAAAACTATGAGCTTATGAATGACAAAATTGCATATTGAGTAATTAAATTTTTATTTAAGTAGTTTATTTGGTGTTCAAATTATTTTGAGAAAGTTTATTTATTTTTAATGATTGAGCATTGAAGATGGATAATCGGTTTTTCGTATGCGTTTATTTCGATGGAATTATCTTGACAACAACCGTTGGATGTATATTTGAATGTCGGCAACAAATAG